>NW_024871307.1:0-457500 GCF_019054845.1 Dipodomys spectabilis | reverse complement strand
CAATACAAAAATTGAAAATGAAAATAAATTTAAATGAAAAGGCAGTATGGTAAGGGCAGAGAAAGGGGATGGAGCAATGATCTTGGGCAGCTCCTGAAGTCCAATCTGATGACTTTATTTACCAACATTGGAAAATAAAATGAAACTTTGTAACAAGACAGCCCTGTCTGTTTTTCCTTAGCAACAAGACAGCCCTGCCTGTCTTTTCTCATTTATGCCAGAGCCAAAAGGTTCAGTAGAACATGACTAAGGAATGAAGTTAGAGCTGTGTAAGATCAAAAAGAACAAGTCCTGGATATGTTTGGAAATCAAGAAAGCCTCTGGAGCCTTAGAACTCTTAAGTCTTTCAGACACTAGTACTCTAAAGGAACCAAATGTTCAGAGAGATAGCCAAGATGTGCTCTGAGGTGTGTAGATTCCCTTACTCAAAGAACACACTGAACTCCTAATGACACAATCCTCCCTGCCAACAATAGTCCTTCACAGTGAATCTCAGGGGGTAAACACACTGCCCTTTTCTACCCACCAGACACCAGCCCACATCCTGAGAGCACTAGGACAGCTCCAGGGCTCATCCCTATAACAGCCGAAGGATGAAGTTCAGAGGACCACACCTAATCACATAATGTACTCAGACCTCATAAAATTCCAACACCTGCCAGAAGGTTTCCTCAGCCCTTCAAAAAGATCAAGCTATGATGCCCAGTTTTACAGCCCAAACTCCCCACCTAGTTTTAGTCCTGCTGAGTGACATGCAAGCTAAGTAGGGCTCTCTGATAATTTTCCTAAAATTATCAGGCTACATGCCAGCATCCACTCACTTGTCCTCTGGTGACAAAGCCTCATGGTCCTTCAAGACAGAAGCAGCCATGGCCTCACCTCCACCTGCTGTAGGCACTTCAGCAATCCTTACACTTTTGCACACTCAGCGGTTTGTTTAATTTGGGGATAATCTCATGAACACTGTCTCCTAATATCACTGGCCCCAAGGGGCGACTCCCTACCCAAGTAAACAGTCAAAGAATCTGCAGGTGTTCTCTTTGGGGAAGACACAGCTGCCTTCCCATGAGCCCATTTCCAAGGGCTCCTTTTCCACCAGAAGCCTTGGAAGGGGCCTCTGCTCCCTCCAGCAGCAGGCCTGCCACTCCTCCCAGACCCAAACTGATCACAGCATCCTCCAGTGATCTGAACACTCATTACCAAGTTAGGAAAGCGGCTGTACCCAAGTTCTTTGTTGAGTAGATGACAGGCAGTTTCTTGTGCCTCAGGTGGCCCATGTTGCAGACTGTGCAAAGCTATCCAGCAAGATTTCACCTTCCAGCCTGTCTAGTGTGCAGCGGGCCAATCCTGGTGTCTGTTTGAGCTCTGGCTTCCCTGGACCTGCAATGTTAGGGAACCCGCAGCTCCTCCTGCCAGTGACAGCATTGAATTGCCCACCAAGAGCACCAAGTGCTCCTGGTGTGTTTACTTTGGTCTTTGGGATTTTGCCCCTCATCAGCATGGGACTCTCTGGTGCATCCTGTTTTAGGAGGATATTTCTGGGTAGCAAGTAAGTCTAACTTTTCAGTTGGAAGCTGGCAAACTACTAATATAGGCTCATCACCTGTCCCCCTGCCAACCTGGACAGCCCTGTCCCTTCAAGGTCCATTGCCCACCCTGTGTTGAGGGGCCCCCTGAGCTCAGCTTCTGCTTCCTGAACTTGCCCATGTATTCTGAATAGAGCCCAGAGAAGCCTTTATCATTTGTTGTGCCCCAGAAGTCAGGCCACAGTGAGGCTTCTGAAGTCCACAGCCTTGCTACTAGCACAGTCACCAACAGGGCAGTGCCCCCAGGATCCAACGCAGACCTCTGACTTTGGTAAAAAAAAAAAAAAAGTGACTGTGCTTGAGTTGTCCACAGTCAGCAGTTAGCAGTCCTGACACATGGGCACCTACTAAGTCCACTGCAGTAGCTAGGGGGGCTCTGACATAAAAAAAGAGGCAGGCACACCTATGCAGGTTGACTTTGGAGCAGCTCCTTTTCCAGGTGCAGGTGTGGTGGCCTTTGAAGCACAACATGACAGTGCGCACACTAGAAGATTACGTCACACACTAGAAGAACTTGTTAAGCCATGTTCCTGTGTTCAGAGACCACACAGGCAGGAAATCAGAGAAAGAGAGAGAGAGAGAGAGAGAGAGAGAGAGAGAGAGAGAGAGAGAGAGAGAGAGAGAGAGAGAGAGAGAGAGACTCTAGGCTAGCTCTGATTTGTACCGTTTTAAATATCCTTGTCGAGAAATGCATATTTTCACCAAGAAATAAAATGGAAAACTGCTAACTCTAACTCTGATGGAGTAGCAGGGATCAATCTAGACTTCCTACAATGAACAATCACAAAAGAGGAAGTTATATGAAAAAAAATATGTATATAAATGTATATATAATATATATATATATAGGTTTATATATGTATATTCACATATACAACGTGACTCTGCTCTTTTCTAGCTCTTTCTCAGCTCTTTCCTTCTTTTCTCTTTCCTAGATCTCCTCTCTTTCCCATCTCTCTCTCTCTTTCCCAGCTCTCCCAGCTCTCTTTCCAAGGCCTTTCCCCACCACATGGAGGACCAAGACGGCCTGGTGCCAGCCAGAACGATGACTAAAACTACTCCTTACCTGAATACCACGTGTGTGCTGCTGTTCTTACTAGTCTACATCATTTTAAAAACCTAACATAAATGGTGAAAACACATATCCAACGTGAATATGTATTGTATGTATAATGTGTATATGTATAACATACATGGAGAAAAAAATGCAAAGTTTTTGAAGGAATAATGACTAAAACCTTCCCAAATTTAATTGAAAGCATGAACCCTTCTATGCAGGAATCTAGCAGCTTAAAGAAGTTAATTAACATAATTACACAGGTCCACACTAAGACACATTCTAATTAAACAGTCAAAGACAGAAGCCCTCCCAAAGCACAGAGACACAACTCATCACACACAAGTGATCTACAATGATATTATGACAAATTTCTCATCAGACACTAAATTAACTATTAGACAGCAAGGGCAACAAATTTAAGGTGCTAAAAGGACATATCTAATACCAACCTTTCTAACAAATATATATGCTTCCTCCAAATGTGAGAGATGAGCTAATTACCTAACGATGGCTCAGTCATATAATCCTAACTACTCAGGAAGGTGAATTGTGAGGATTGTGGCTCAAAGCCAGTCTGGACCTTGTTCCCTCAGGAGCAAGTTGTAGGACATCAGTCCTTGAGAAGGACAGAGGCCTTGCTGGAACAAGATATGAGATAAGGTGGGCATCAAGAATGGAGGTTATTGGTTGTTGTCTCCACAGAAGCAATCTAAGATTCAGGAGTCTTCTATAAGGTCAGAGGACTTTGATCACTGTCCTAGTGGTTTCAGGGATGGCATAATAATGACCAGAGCAACCTCAAGCCCACATGGATTCCTTAGCAACAGTCTTTGAAGCCTATGAGCTAGAGTAGCAATGCTGGCAAGCTATGATTGGTCCAATTTTTCTCTGACCTCACTGGCCCAGACTCTGCTTGGTCCATTTCTTCTATGATGTCACTATGCTGGGCTGTGATAGCTCCATTTTGAGAGGTCATGCAGAGTATATAAGAAGCCACTGTGCTCCAACCTGTGTCAGTTAACACCTTTAGGAGCTCTTGATTGGTGACCCACTTGACTGTTTCAAAGCTAAATTCATGATTTTTTGGTTGGAAGGGATGAGTTGTCGTTTCGATTTTGGTATTTCTTTTTACTTTTTCTGTGTTTTCCATTATTTTATTTAGTTAATTTTAGGTAGACTTGCTGCCTGCCATCATAGCAGAAGGATGGAAGAATAAAAAGATTCATCCTCCAGATCCTTGAAGGAGGAGATCATCAAACAATACCAGATGAAAGAGTTCATAGACCATGGTACCAATGGACAAGTGAAGGTGGCCCATCCTCGCCTCACACACATGGAACTGGCAGTTAAAATACTCCTGAAGGCAGAGTTCTCTAGTTTTCAGCTAAAGAATGAAGTGGACATTTTTAAGACGATATGGCACAAACATCATGAGATTGTATCAGGTGATGGAGAAGGAAGAGTATGTGTATCTCATATGGAACTTGTCAGTAGGAGATAACTCCTGGGGTAGATCTGAAAATCCTGCCTTCTATATGAGGATGAAACCAAGAGGCTCTTCACACAAATTGTAAGTACTGTTCACACTCGAACAGAATCACACACCGAGACCTTAAGTCCAACAACATCTTGTTGGATACCAAAGACAAAATCAAGGTCAGTGGTTTGGTCTGAGCATCTGGTTCACCCTGGGGCAGTTGCTATTGAATATATGTACTGCTGTGCTATTCCACCCCGCTACATTTTCCTTGAAGAAAGAAATGATGGCCGGGTGCCAGTGGCTCACACCTGTAATCCTAGATATTCAGGGGCCTGAGATCTGAGGATTACGGTTCCAAGCCAGGCCAGACTGGCTCTAACTTCTGAGTAGACACAAACTGATACCAAAGACTAATTTGAGGAGGAAATGGCAGTGGATAGAGATGGCTAGCAAAATAGCAACCACTCTTCTTAGAACAAGCTACTGAATGTGGGCCCAGGAACAGAGCATTTCTAGACAAATGGGAGGAGAGCCCTAAGAGATATCAAAGATAACTTCACTTGAAACCCAGAAGACCCTGTTATTGAGATGGGAGAGATTTGTAGGTGGTCTACTAAAAAAAATTTTGCAAGTGGGATTCAAGAATGGAGATCAAAACACTTTGCCCAGCAACACCCTCAGTCCAGCCAAGAAGACAGGTGCATCAACTGCCTTAGGTTTCCTCAGGAGGGATTCCAGCAGGTTTCCTCAGGAGGGATTCCAGCCAAGGGGCACCTTGTACTGCAGTGTACCTGAACGTTGTAGTTATCAAAGCATGTAATTTTTGTTCATTGTATCAGTTCCTTTTACATACAAAACTGCTTGACTTACACTTGAAATACTTCCTAGTCTTTAAAAATATAGTTTGATTTATTTTATTCTATGCAGTGTCATTATGTAGCCAAGTCTGATCTTAACTTCATAATTCTCCTGCCTTGTCTCCCAACTGTTGGGATTACAGGTGTGTACATCTATGTTATCCATCATACTATTATCTGCATGTTTCCTTAAATTTTAATACTTTATTTTATTCCTTGGCAGTACTGTGGTTTTGATTCAGAGGCTGGTGCTGGGCAAGCAAGTGCTCTACCCCTTGAACCCTGCCCCCAGCCCTTGTTCTTCATTTTACTTTAGATGAGCTCTTAATGGATTATTTTGATTGGGCCAGAATCAGACTGTCATTGTAATGTATTTTCCTGCTGGGAATCTTTTTTTTTCCTTTTATAATTTTTGTAAATACAATTTTTCTTCTTATTAAAAAGAAGTACATAGAGGTGTTACATTTATATGTCATTTTAAAATTCAAAACCTTATTTTAAGAGTAAAAATGCAAAGAATCACTAAAATTCATCTTTAGAAAAAAATGACTATCAGATTAAATGTTTTTGGAGGCTGGGGGAGTGGCATTTGGTATTGTTCTCACTTCAGCTCCAGACAATGCTTCATAGTTCCAGGCCTACATGACCTAAATAAAAACAAGTAAAAAGTAAGAAAAATGATCCTTTAGGGCACATCTGTGGAAGATTTGAAATACTCTTGTACATTTTATTGAACATTTGTACATTTCTGTGGTGATGAAAAGTGATATAACAATTATGGTAGAATTTGACACATTCTTCAAACAAAACATTGCATGACCACATTACCCAGCAATTCCATTGCTCATTGCATAATAAAAAGAACTGCAAAGAAAAAACTAATAGCTCATATGCCAATGATAGCAACAACATTTACAATAGTCATAAGTTAGAACTACCTGGAGTGTCTATCAAATGAACAGGTTTATAAAATATGAAGTATGGATAAATGGATTATGGCTTATCCACAAAAAGGCTGCAATTTAATATATGTCTGTCACGGATGGACACCAAAAATAATCTACTATTTATGTGAAACATATTGGCTAAACCATTTCATAAGAGAAACTGGAAGATTAAAATTTCTGGGGCAGGTCATTGGGGTGATATTACTCAATGATTGTGTGGATTCCATCAGTATCAAAAAGAACTAATGGTTACAAAGCAGTGTGGATATAATTAATGCCACTGAATTTTATACCTCCCTAGCAAGCATGAGGCCCTGAATTCAACCCCCAGCACATCCAAAAAAATGCTAAATCTTCCTTCCTTTTCTAATGTTTTGATTGTATTCCTCAGAGAATTTCTGGTGGATCTCTCATGTTTAGTCATGAATTACAGAAAATCCATTATTTGAATATTAATTTTGAGTTTTAAAGGAAATTTCGTATATTAAAATGAGAGCAATTCTTGCAGTTCTAAATCAAGAGTCTAAAGCAGGAAGATCCTTACACATTCAAGGCTGCATAGAGTGGTCATGTATAAATGACCGTGGTATCTGCTGAAACTGGAGGGACAATTATTTGTAAGCAATTAAAAGTGAGAGATAAGAGAGAGATAAGTTTTTGATCACATTATATTTTGGTCATGTCAGCTTGTATTTAATATTTACATGATTTTTAAAATTTTCCTTTTTCCCTTCCTCTCAGTATGTCATTTTGAAACTTTGTACTATGTTCTCATTTGCCTCATTAAAAAAAAACATGGTTTTCCTTTATATCATATTAATCATGGTTTTTTATTTTTTCTATATTACAACTACTTTTATTTATTTTTGAAAGTTTTTATCGTTTTTTTTTCTGCATGTACGGAGTGCCCACTGTCTCAGAGATTTTTCTCAGTTCTGCCAATTGAACCAGAGCTCAACTTCCAGATTCATTCTTTTGAAAAATCTCATGCACAGCCCAGCACAACTAAGGAGGCTAAAATCTGAGATATTGGTTTGAAGCCAGTTTGAGCAGCAAAGTCTGAGATCTTATCTCCAATTAATCACCAAAAAGAGGTGGGTAGTAGAGCTCTAGCCTTGAGTTAAACAGGGCAAGTTCAAGCCCTAGTACTGGTAATTACACAAACCAGTCTCATGGACTTTCTTGCTTGGGCAGCTTTGAACTGCACCCCTTAGATTTCAGCCTCCTGGGTAGTTAGGATTTACAGGCATGAGCAACCAACTGCTGACTTACTTTAATTTTTTTTTGGTCATTCTTGGGGCTTAAACTCTGGGCTTAGGTGCTGTTCCTGTGCTCTTCAGCTCAAGGCAAGCATTCAACCACTTGAGTCATAGAACCACTTCCAGTTTTCTGGTGGTTTATGGGAGATAAGTCTCACGGACTTTGCTGACCGGGGTGGCTTGGAACTGTGATCCTCAAATATCAGCCTCATGAGTAGCTAGGATTACAGGCATGAGCCACTGGTACCCAGCTTATGTTAATATTTTTAACCATCTCTTTCTTGCCTTCAACCTCAATACTTTTTTATTTTGTCCAGTAGACCAGATCTTTGGGCCACATTGCTGTTTCTTAGTTATTTTGAAGGAGGGTAAGGGTTGAATTATCGGCCTGTGTGCTGTCTTTGTGCTCTTCAGCTTAAGGCAAATGCTCTGCCAGTTCACCCACATAGCCACTTCAGGTTTTCTGGTATTTAATTGGAGATTAGAGTCTCATGAACTTTCCTGACCAGGCTGGCTTTGCACTGTGATCTTCATATCTCAGCCCAATGAGTAGTAGGATTACAGACTGGAGCCAGCAGTGCCCTTCTGTTTCTTAGCTTTTTGACTGAAGGATGATGTTTTATAACTTCAACCATAGCTCCACTTCTTGTTTATTTTGGTTTATTGGACATAAGTTTCAAACATACTATTCTGGGTAGTCTGGCTTCAAATCATGATCCTCAGATTTCAGCTTCCTCAGGTGCTCCGATTATATACATGAAGCACAAACCCATTGGTCTTTTAAAAATACTTTTTTTCAATTTTTATTTTTAAAATTTTCCTTGTTTTTTTTGTATATGTTCTAGTCCTGGGACTACAAATCAGAGCCTGATACAATGCCAGAATTTTTCTTCAAGACTAGTGGCTTGCCACATGAGCCAAAATATAACTTGTGGCTATATTTGTTTTGTCTTCATGCTTGAAGTAAAGGCCTAGGTGCTCTACTAGAAAGTGATTGCCCAGATTTCATCTTGGGTCACAGCTCAACTCCAGGTTTTTTTTAAAATTCTTGGTAGTTAAAAGGAAATGAGTTTTATGGAAAGCCTAGCATGAATCAGTTGGCTGAATTCTGAGGATCATGGTTCAAAGCCAGCCAGAGCAGGAAAACCCATGAGACTCTTAGCTCCAATTAATCACTGAAAACCTGGGAGTGGTAGAGCTCTATCCTTGAACAAAACAACATAAGTTCAAGCCACAAGATAGCACACAGATGCACCTAGAAAGAAAGCTTCATGACTTTCTTGCATGGGCTAGCTTTGACCCATGCTTCTCAGATTTCAGCCTCACTTCATCCTCTCTCCTTTGAAAATTTTATTTGTCCTGTGCCTTGACCTCTGATTCTAAGGCCAATATGTTAGTTTTTAAACTCAAGGCTGGTGCTTTACCACCTCAGCCACAGCTCAAGGCTTTGTGCCGTGTAGCTAGAGATAAGAATCTCAAGCACGTTCCTTCCTAGGCTGACTTGACCCTGCAATGCTCAGTTGTCAGCCTCTTGCATAGTAAGGCTTACACACATGACCATCAACATTTGGATCATTTTAAAACTTTAATGTGTGCTTGTTTACACTTTTTTTTCTTTTTCTTTTTCCATTTTTGCTTGTCCTGGGAGTAGAAATTGAAGCTCAGATGTTGTCTCAGGGCACACATGGGACTAACCATAACATTTGTCTTTGGGGGGGAGGTTAATTGGAGAGAAAAGAATCATGTAGAGCTAGGCCAGATTCAGGAGGCTGAAAATTGAGGAGAGTTCATGACATTCTTTTCTCCAACTAACCACTAAAATCTGAGAGTTGTAGATCATTGAGCAAAATAGTGCAAGTTCAAGCACCAGGACTGGCAAACACACACACACACACACACACACACACACACACACACACACACACACACACACACACACACGACTTATGAACACCTATACCTGAGCTGAGCTTTGAAGAGTATCCTCAAATTTCAGCCTGATTATATAGAATTACAGATATGAGCCACCAATGATTGTCTCATCAAAACCTCTGTTACTTGGTCTTTCTTCTCTTCTTCTACCCTTCTTTTCATTTATTTCATTGTTTTTGTGTGTGTTGGTGCTGGAGCTCGAGCTCATGCAAGGCCTGGCCTGATTCAGGAGGCTGAAATCTGTCCATCATGGTTTGAAAGCAGCCTGAGCAGGAAAGTCCATGAAATCTCCCTTCAGTAAAAAAAAAAAAAAAACCTATTCCAGTGTGGCCACCACAAACACAACAGTCTCCTGGAATTTCTTGATTGGGTTTGCCTTTACACAGGATCTTATATTTCAGTCTCCTGCATTTCTAGAATTACAGACATGAGCCAACAGTCCTAGGTTCTCTCCTTCCAAGCATTTAATTTTCTTACTATGATCCTGAGGCAGGATCTCTGAGCCAGGGCACTGTCTCAATAAGTTATTCATTCAAGGAGGGTGCTTTACAACTACAACAACAGCTTCATTTCTGGAGTTTTTTGCTGGTTAGTTGGAGACTTATGAACTTCCCTCTCCAGGCTGGCTATGAACAACAAACTTCAGATTTCATTCTTGTGAGTAAGTAGGATTACACATACTGACCAATCATTCATGCATGGATCATTTTGGAAATTTAATCAGATTTTCTCACACCATTCTTCTTTTTCCTAATCCTGGGGCTTGAATTCAGGCCTTGGGCACTCTCCCTGAACTTCTGTTACTCAAGGTGAGAACTCTACTTCTTGAGCCACTGTGCCACTTCCAGCCTTTTTTATTTATGAGGTACTGAGGATACAAACCCAGGGATTCAAACATGGTAGGCAAACACTCTGTCAATAAGCCACATTCCCAGGCATTCTTACACCTTTTTATTTGTATTTTTATTTTCTTATATATGCTGGTCCTGGGTCTGAAAATCAGCCCAGTTGCAGTCCCAGATTTTATTCAAGACTAGCACACTAAGACATGAACCACAGCATAACTTGTGGCTATTAGTTTTTGTTTTGTTTTAAATAGCTACTTAGATTTGAGTCAATGAATTCTCCTACCTGGGCTGGCTTTCAACTGTGATCCTCAGATTTGAGCCTCCTGAGTGGCTACCATCACAGATGTGTGCCACCTATGCTTGGCTCATTTTAAACTCTGAAATTGGCCCTTTCTTCTCCTAACTTCTTTATATTCATTTATTTTATTGTTTGTGTGTAGGTTGGTCCTGAAGTTAATATCAAGATCTGGGTGCTGTCCCAGAAATTATTTTCTCATTTCTACCATTGAAGCCACAGATCAATCACCAGGTTTTATTTTTCTTCCTTTTGGTGGTTAATTGGAGATGAGTCTCATGTAAAGCCCAGCAAGACACAGGAGGCTGAAATCTGAGGACTGAAGTTGAAGCTATCCTGGACAGGAAAGACCATGAGGCTATTTCCATCAACTAACTACTCAAATTCAAGCCCCAGGTTGGCACACACAGTAAAAAAAGGCCCATGGACTTTCCTGTTTGGGCTGGTCTTAAAATGTGTCTTCAGACTTCAGCTCCCTGAACAGCTATAATAATAAGCAAGAACCACCAGCCCCAGGCTTATTTTTAAATCTCAAATGGTCATTTCTTCTCTTCTTTCAGTTTTGTTTTTGGTCGACTTTGGGCTGAATTATGGACCAGGGAACTGTTTCCCAGTTTTTTCACGAAATGTCAGTACTTTACAACTACAAAACACCTTCCAGCTTTTACTGGGTAGTTGGAGAAAAGAATTTCAATCACTTTCCTGTCTAGGCTGGCTTTTAGCTGTGATCCTCATATTTCATCTTTCTGAGTAGCTAGGAATACACACATAAACCAATAACTCATGGCTCATTTTGAAACTGTAATTTTCTCATCCTTCCATCTTTTATAATTTGTGCTTTTTTTCTCTTTTTTTGTAAGTGTATGTGCTAGGGCATTAGCACCAGGGTCTATGTGCTGTCCCAGAGCTTTCTATTTAAGACTAGCACTCTACCACCTGTGCCAGAGCACAGCTAGTGGCATATTTTGGTGACAAATGAAACATAAGAGTCTCAGAGATTCTCCTACCTGGGCTAGACTTCAACTGTGATCCTAAGCTTTCATCCTCCTGTGTAGCTGATAGAACATCAGTGAGCTAACCAATGCTTGATTTATTTAGACCTCTGTCATTGGATCTTCCTTCTGCACTTCTACCCTCCTTTTAATTCTTCTGTGATTGTCCTGGGGCTTGAACTCAGCGCCAGGTTGCTGTCCCAGAAAGTGATTGCCCAATTTTGCCACTTGAGTCATAACTCAATTCCCAGGATTTTTTCTTTTCTTTTTGACAATTAATTGGAGATAAGAGACTGAGACAAAGCCTAGCATAACTCAAGCTAGCCTGGGAAGGAAAATCCATGAGACTATGACCTCCAATTAACCACTGAATAGCTGGGAGTGGTAGAGCTTTATCCTTGAACAAACCAGCACAAGGTCAAGGATGGCACACACAAGCCTCAGGATGGCACAGAGATGCACACACACAATGTCTCATGGATTTTCTTGCTTGTGTTAGCTTTGAAAACTAATCCTCAGATTTCAGTCTCTCTTCTTCCACTGTCCATTCTATTTATTGGTTTTTATTTGTAATTTTTAGTGGTCCTACAGCTTGACCTCAGGCCCTGAGGACTGTTTGTTAGCTTTTTAAATAAAGGCTACTACTTTAGTACCTCAGCTTCAGCTCAGGGCTTTGTGCTAGGTAGCTTGGATAAGTATCTCAAGCAGGTTTATGACCAGGCTGACTTGATACTACATCCTCAGATGTCAGCATCTTGTGTAGTTAGGATTATACACAGGACCAAAAACCCTTGTGTCATTTTAAAACTTTAATATGTGCTTGCCAATATCTAATGTTGTTTACTTTTTTTGCATGTGTGTGTTGTTACTGGGTCAACAAATTGGGGCTCATATTCTGTCCCAGAAGTTTTTATTCAAGCCTATCTTCTATTACATGAGACAAACTATTACTTTTTGACCCTTTTTTTGGGGGGGGTGATTAGTTACAGACAAGATTTTCATGGACTCTCCTGTCAGGGCTGGACATAAACCATCATCCTCAGATTTCAGCCACTTGAATAGCTAGTAGAACATGTATGAGCCACCAATGCTTGATTCATTTAAGACTTTGTCACTCACTCTTCCTTGGTTACTTTTACTCTTCTTTATTTCTTCTGTGCATGTCCTGGGGCTTGAACTCAGGGTTTAGGTGGAGTCCCAGAAAATAGTTGCCCAGTTCTGCCACTTAAGCCATAGCTCAAATTCCAGCTGAATCAGGTGGCTGAAATCTGAGGACTATGTTTCAAAGCCAGCCTGGGCAGGAAATCGATGACACTCTTATTTCCAACTCACCACCCCAAATCTGGGAATGCTAGGGCACTAGCAAAGTATGGTACACAAACACAGCATCACAGATACAAACACACACACACACACACACAAACATACACACATATACACACATACACACAAAGTCTCCTGGACTTTGCTTCTTGACCTCGCCTTGAAAGTTGATCCTGAGATTTCTGCCTTCTGAGTAAGATTACAGCCATGGTCAACAAACACCAGGCTTATGTTTAAATTTACAATTGGCTGTCTTCTCTTCTCCTACACATTTTTTAGTACCAGGAATTGATCTCTGGGTCAGCAAACAAGTTTGTTTTTTAGCTTTTTAAACAAATACAGTGTTTTACAACTACAATGATATCTACACTGGGTAGTTGGGTATAAGAGTTTCATGTACTTTCTTGCCAAGTCTAGCTTTGAACCTTGAATAGCTAGGAATACACATATGAACCAAAACCCATGATCATTTTGAAACTGGTTTTCTCTTTTCCCTTCATTTTTAGTTTGGGTTTGTTTGATTTTTTGAAATGTGTGTCTAGGATTTCAACTTAGGGCTTAGGTGCTGTTCCAGGTTTTCTGTTTAAGACTACACTCAACTGCATGAGCTAAAGTACAACTTGTAGCTTATTTTTGGTGGCAAATTAGATAGATGTGTCTCATGGACTCTCCTGCCTTGACTGGTCATGAACTGTGATCCTTAGATTTTATCCTCCTGAGTACCTCATATAACATGTGTGAGCAACCAATCTTTGATTCTTTTCAACCTCTATCACTGATAGAGGTTTTGTACTTCTATCCTCCTTTTCTTTTATTTCTTCTCTTTGTCCTGTGCCTTGAACTCAGGGTCTGGATGCTGTACCAGATACTATTTCCCAGTTCTATCAGTTGACCATAGCTCAATTCCAGGGTTTATTTTTTTTCTGTTTTGGTGGTTAATTAGAAATGAGTAGAGCCAGTCCAGATTCATGAGGTTGAAATCTGAGGATCATACTTTGTACCAGCCTAGGCAGGAAAGTCCATGATATCTCCAATTATAACCACTAAAAAACTGAAAATAGTAGAGCCTTGAGAAAAACAGTACAAGTTCAAGCAACAGGACTCGCACAGAGATACACACACACACACACACACACACACACACACACATACACACACACACACACACGTCTTATGGACTTTCCTAATTGGTCTGGTCTTTAAATATTATCTTCAGATTTTAGGCTCCTGAGTAACTAGAATTACAGTTATGAGCCACCAGTGATTGGCTGATTGGCTCATTGAATCCTTGGTTATTGGTTCTTCTCTTCTCCTACCCTTCTTTACATTTATTCATTTCATTGTTTTGTGTGTTGGTCCTGGAGCTAGAACTCATGGAAGGCCTGGCCTGTTTCAGAAGGCTGAAGTCTGACCATCATGACTTAAAACTCTGTCACTGGCTATTCCTTCTCTCCTTCTACACTTCTTTATTTCTTTTGTGGTGGTCCTTAGGTTTTAACTCAGGGCTTTGTTGTTTGTCTCTTTTATGTCTTCTACATAATTTGTTTCAGTTTTGTTCTAATGTTTCACTTGTTTTGTTGCTTTTTATATCTTACATAACTAAATTTTTGTATCTCACAAAAGTAACTTTTAGCTAGGTCCTCTTGGCTCATGCCTGTTATCCTACTCAGGAGGCTGACATCAAGGATAACAGTTTGAAGCCAGCACAGGCAGAAAAATCTGGGAAATTATCTCCACTACACTACCAAATATACTAGAAGTGAAGATATGTCTGAAGTAGTAAATTGCTAGACTTGAGCAAAAAACTCAGAGGCCAGGTCTCAAGTTCAAGTCCTTGGACTGGCACAAAAAGAAACCTTTCATTAGCTTATATTATACTAGGATTACTGGTGTGTGACACCAGTCCTGGTTTTAAGAACCAACTTTTTGTAGCAGCTGCCACTTTTGATGTTTTCCCTAGGAACATTTATGCTTGTTTTTTTCCATGCCTTATATTTACATTCCACTAAATGGCATTCTTATTTTTTTGTTTGGAGGGACATTTCAATAATTCAATGACAAATCAAAAAAGACATTTCTTGAATTTTTCTTTAATTTAAATAAGAAAGGGAAACACTGAGTCTGTACCCTGCAGAGAGTGAATGATGGTTTGTTAAATGTATTCGTGGAGGTAGGAGCCTGCCATTTTGGGTGCTTTGGTGGTGGGGTCTTCCTACACCTTCACAATAAACTTCTATGATGTCACAGCCTCTTTTTCCATCACAATGGATAGGTGTCAGCCACTGATCTCACCCTTATGTGGACTTAGATACACAAGGAAGAAAAAAATAATTAGAAGAAATGACTATTAACTACAAGACCACAGCTTGATGAGCTTTCCTGACTGAATTCTGAGATTACATGAGGAGAGCAGGCTCACCTCTACACAAGGCTACTAAGCACTAAGGACCAGGCACTGTTTTAGGCAACTGGAGAAACGTGAATACAGCTGTGAATGGCCTTCTCCATGCAAATTTCTTGCTGAAGGAGAAAACCAGAAATCCCAATGATAATATCAATGAATCAGAAGGATGGTGATCTGGGGAGACAGCTTCACATTGAGGATGGGAGGAAGAGACATATGATCTAACAGCAGGGTACATCATCCATGCAATTATTGCTTTTCCAGGCTGGCACCAATCTTAATCCCAGATCTGATCTTTCTGAGAAGCCAATTATAGTTATGAAGCACCTGCAGTGGGCTCTTTCATATCAATATCTATAACCAATGTGTGCTAAGTTTCTTGGAAATTTCTTGAGAGGAAGTTTCAAAATTAAACATATTATATGTTCTAAACATTCATTTCATTATCTTCTAATCATTTGAATATGAGCTGCATTCCTCACTTTTTGGAAAAATCAAGACTATTTTTTTTTCATTGTTCAAATCTTGGGGAGGGAAGGGAAATCACAACTTCTTTGACAAACTAGAAAGTAATAGTCATTTCAACTTACCAGTTTCTCCAAATAGTATGTCTTGTCCTTGATGAATTTTTCATCTTCAACAATATTAGATGGATGAAATTATAAATTGGAGAAAAGCACCACATAGTAGCAAGTTTATCACAATGACAGATATAATCTGTCCACTTTCTACCCAATGAAAACATTTTCCACAAGAATTAAAAAACTTGAATAGAAACTTGGAGATTCTTACTCTTTATACAAAGTTGTTTTTTGTTGTTGTTTTTTGTCGGTCGTGGGTCTAGAACTATGAGCCTAGGGACAGTCCCTTAGCTATTCAGCTCAAGGAAAGCACTGTACCACTTGAGCCACAGCACTACTTCCAGTTTTCTGGTGGTTACTTGTAGATAAGGTTCATGGAGTTTCCTGCCCAGGCTGGCTTTGAACTGCAATCTTCATGTCTCAGCCCCCTGAGTAGATAGGAATACACACAGGAGCCACCAGCACCTAAGCAAACTTGTATTTTCTTCAATTTTGCTGGCTTGAATGATTACCAAGGAAAAAATAGAACCTGAAATTGTTAGTTTGTGCTAAAATTTGCAATAATTTTACCACGAAGAATAGTGAAATATTTAGAATTACATATTTTGAGAAAATGTAGCTTATTAGCCTTTATTCTAAAATAATAGAATCTATCTCTTTTTTTTGTAGACACTGTAGTCTGAGTTCAGAACTTGAACTTGTTGACAGGTACTCTGCTCTGTGAGCCACATCCTTCTCATTTTTAAATCAATCATCATTTAAATAATTTAAAGCTCACAAGGCATCTTTTGTTAAGATTAAGTAAAATAAGCCTAAACTCCTGCCTTTTGAGTAACAGAAGAAATCCTAATATCTAGAACGTATAGACAAAAAATTAAACACCTTAAGAACAAATAATCTTATCAATAAATAAGCAAGTGAATTGACTAGATAGTTCCCCAAAATTGATATAAGTGTCTAAGGAATAAATGAAAATATTCAACACCTTTACTAATCAAGGAAATGCAAATCAAATGTATGTTGAAGTTCATGTCTGCCTAATCAGAATGCCTATTAAAAAGAAAACAGAAATACTTGCAAGGAGGTGGGGAAATATACCCTACACAATGATGGCAATTAAGTGAATCAGTGCAGCCCCACAGAAATCAGTGCAGCCCACACAAGAAATCCTACGTATACACCTGAAGAAATGTAAGTCAGCCTTACAGTAGAGCTATTTGCACACACAATTTTTACAGCATGATTCCAAATAATCAAAACTGTTATCTCCAATTAACAATTTTAAAAAAATCTGGGAGTAGAGCTATGGATGAAGTGGCAGAGTACCAGCCTTGATGGAAGGAATCCAATCAAGAGATTAATGTCCTGGGTTCAAGCCTCAGGACTGGCAAACACACACAAAACCAATGCTTCCTATATTTTTTAGCCAAGTTTCTTATTCCCCTAAGATTCATACATCTATGACAGAGCTAAATATAATGGGAAAGTGATATTTATAATGATAAACTTCTACTGAAGAACCGAAATTTATTTTCTTGTTTTGTTTTGTTTTTGTGGTCATTGGACTTGAACTCATGGCCTGAGTGCTGTCCCTGTGCATTTTCGCTCAAGGTTAGTGCTCTACCACTTAGCTACAGTGCTATCCGGGTTTGTGGTAGTTTGTTGGAGATAAGGAGTCTTAAGGACTCTGTCCTTCACACACTGATTTCTAACTGCAATTCTCAGATTTCACATTCCTGAGTTGGTAGAATTAGAGCCCTGATCCACCAATGCTGGGCTAGAACCTGAGTATTTTCACCACTGCTCATTGGAAGAGTTCAATTCAGTTTCCTCCAACTTGCCAAGCACAGTTCTCTCTGGATGGCAATCAAGCAAATACAGAGGCGCCAGTAGCTCACACCTGTAAATCCTAGCTATTGTAATGCGTGAGATATGAAGAAAATGGTTCAAGGCCAGCGCAGACAGAAAATTCTGGGAGACTTTTAGTCCCAATTAACCACAAAAAATGCCATATATTAAGTTGTGGCTCAAGAAGTAGAGCTCTCCCTTGATCAAATACCTCAGGGACAGACCTCAGGCCCTGAGTTCAAGGCCCAAGTCCAGTACACATGCACACACACAATTTAATAACATGGTTCTCAAACCTAGCAAGGTGCCATCCTAATCCTTTAATGTCATGCTTTGTTATGAGAACTGGAAAAGTCTAACCTCTGGTGTGGGCTGCAGTCCATGCTGGTAAACAGCATCTGGATATAGTATTTAGCTCACAGCCAGTCAGACCAACCCAGACTGGAAGCAGGAGTGAGGTGGTGCAGACACATGGCTCCTATTCCCCCACTCACCCAGACCGGAAGCCAGAATGAGGTGACAAGGGCACTAAGCCCAGACTTATCCAGTCAGGAAGCAGTAGTGAGGTGATAAAAGGACATGGCCCCTACCCACCCAGACGGGAGGCAGTGGTGAGGTGGCACATGCACGCGGCCCCCACTCACCTAGAGTGGAAGCAGGAGAGAGGTGAAACGGGCATGCAGCCCACACTCACCAAGACTGGAAGTGGGAGTGAGGTGGTGCAGGCACATTGCTCTTACCCACCAAGACCAGAAGCATGAGTGAGGTGACAAGGGCACACGGGCTCCCTCTACCTCCCCCAGAATGGAAGCAGGAGTGAGGTGACACAGGCATACGGCCTCTACTTACCTAGCCAGGAAGCAGAAGTGAGGTGATGGTCTCATGCCACACCAGAGGCATGATCCTAGCATTCCATGGCAGCCTCTTTCTCTCCCAGCCTTTGTGAAGGGCTGCTAGGTTCCATGATGCACTCCGGAGGTCAAGGGGCTGGAGCCAAGGTTGCTGCTGCCCTCCCCCAACTGTTACTGCATCTGCTGCAGCTATGGTAGCAAATTTAATAAGCTCTAATTCACAGACCATATACTATGAACTATTAGTTTCTTCAGGTACCATGTTACACTTGTAACTTAATTTTATAGTTGTAAATGCCTTAAGTGTTCACTGACTTGTAAATATGCTGGAATGGAAATCCTAATATCACTGATGTCTTTTAATTTCTAGGAATGATGATTTTGAAATGACCCTTTCTGAAGAGAAGAGGAGGGGACATAGACCCAACTGTTCAAGTGCCTTTGGGTGACACTCTATTGGCCCAAGAATGAGTTGACAAAGCTGGTATCCAGTTGTTTTTGTGTGAGTCTTTGGCTCATGTTTTCTGTTTGGCCTTGGAGAGTCTTAGGCTTCTCTTTGTAGACACAGAGGATGGGAAATTAATTGCCGAGGCTTATATAGTCAGGAGCCATTTGCTTTCTGCCCTTCTGAAATGGCATCTCACTACATAGCCAAGATGGCTTTGATCTTACTTTGCTTCTGCTTCAGCCTCCCAAGTGATGGAATTACATTCTTACCATACCATGCCCAGCTATCTCTCATGGACCATTTGAAATAGAAAAATCATGACATGTGTGTGGGAACACAGGCAGCAAAGATGGACCGGAGAGGAAGTTGAGTGGGCTGAGCCAGAATTGTTTATGTTCAGTGAGTAAACAACTCATGGAAGCTTAGGTGCATATAAAGTATGGCCTTTACAGTGATTGGTTGATTCGATTTCCTCCCCTCCCACACAGTCTTTTTCTTTTAAAAGGGCATGCACCATGTTAATAAATGAGTTCCTGCTTGACTTGACTCCCCACTACATCTGATTGTCCCCCGGGCTAGAAGAGGCTGAGGAACGGGCTAGCGGCCTCACTTACCTTTCCTGGGATGCTGTCCTTCTTTCATGGGATGGACGAAGACCCAACACGTGTGTCTATATCTACTAAGAGACGTGCAAAGATCAAATAATTTACAACCCAGTTGTTAAGAATATAGACACCTATTCCATCCTGCAATTTTTTCAGAGTGTCTGCTTTGATTTCGAGGTCTTTGATCCATTTGGAGTTGATTCTGGTGCAGGGTGATATGTAAGGATCTAGCTTTAGTTTTCTACAAGTAGTTAACCAATTTTGCCAGCACCATTTACTGAATAGGCTGTCTTTCTTCCATTCTATTTTTTTAGCTCACTTATCAAAGATTAGATGGCTATAGGTCAGTAGGTTCATTTCTGAATATTCAATTTTATTCTATTGGTCCTGAGGTCTGTTCTTGTGCCAGCACAAAGCTGTTTTGATTACTATGGCTTTATAGTAGAGTTTGAAATTTGGTATTGATATTCCTCCAGCAGTGTTCTTTCCGTTGAGGAGCGTTTTTGCTATTCGAGGTATTTTATTGTTCCATATGAATTTTTGGATTGCCTCTTCTATTTCCTTGAAGAATGAGGTTGTAATTTTGATAGATATAGCATTGAATTTGTAGATAGCCTTGGAAAGTATTGCCTTTTTCACGATGTTAATCTTTCCAATCCAGGAGCATGGGAATTTTTGCCCTTTTCTAAGTTCTTTTTTGATTTCCTTTTTCAAGTTTTTAAAGTTTTCATCATAGAGATCCTCCACTTCATTGGTTAAGTTAATTCCTAGGTATTTTATTTTTTGTGGGGCGAAGTTGCAGAGATTCTGTATGGGAAAGGACATAGCTAGCAAGATCAATAGAAAGCCCACGGTTTGTGGGAAGATCTTCTCTAGGCATACAACGGACAAGGGTCTCATATCTAAAATATACTTGGAACTCAAAAAATTAAATCGAACAACAACAAATCCTCAAAGGAACAACTGCCCAATAAATAAGTTGGCTAAAGACTAAAAGAGAAACTTCTCTGAAGAAGAAAGAAGGATGGTCAATAGACACATGAAGAAATGCTCAACCTCCCTAGCCATAAAAGAAATGCAAATCAAAACAACATTGAGATACCACGTCAACCCAGTTAGAATGGCAAAAATAACAACAGATGCTGGAGGGGATGTGGACAGAAGGGAACTTTACTTCATTGTTGGTGGGAGTGTAAACTTGTTCAACCACTTTGGAAAGCAGTCTGGAGGTTCCTCAAAAGACTTCACATAGAACTCCCCTATGACCCAGCAGTCCCACTTTTGGGCATTTACCCAAATGTTTACAAACAAGACCACACTAAAGCTCCCAGCACAACTATGTTTATTGCAGCATTATTTACCATAGCTAAGATATGTAACCAATCCAGATGCCCCTCAGTAGATGAATGGAAAATGTGGTATATATACACAATGGAATTCTATGCCTCCATCAGAAAGAATGACATTGCCCCATTTTTTAGGAAATGGAAAGACTTGGGAAATATTATATTAACTGAAGTAAGCCAGGCCCAAAGAAACATAGGTCCCATGATTTCCCTTATTTGCAATATCTAGTATATGTATGAGTCATGCAGAAAAGGTCAGATAAAGTGATGTTAGGAAAATGAACCCAAAGATATGTATTTAAATGTTTTTTTTTCATGCATTTGTTTCTAACGCAATTATAAGATTATTTCTTTGTTGCTTTGTATGTCCCTCCCCCACAGTATAACCCCTGTTTTCACTGTATTTGATGTCAGTATAATTTGTGGAGGGGCAGGGGAAAAACAAGCCGTTTAAATAAGGATAGAGGTGGATCTGTTGCAACAATTAGAAGTATAAGTTGTCATGTCGAAAACGAACTTTACAACGTGGGGGGAGGAGGATTGGGTTGGGGGACAGGGGGAGAATGGGAAGGGATGGGAAGGGTAAACAAAGGAGGAGGCTACAATGCTTGATAAGAAATGTACTCACTATCTTGCCCATGTAATTTTAATCCCTCTGTACAGTATTTTCACAATAAAAAATAAAAAATAAAAAAAAGAATATAGACTCATATTCAACTGAATTTCAAATTCAATTTTGGTTTCTTAACTGCTTTTGGTTAAAGAGGTAGACAGTATATAACTGAGCTTTATTAGCTTGTACAGAAATGTGGATGGTGCCAGGTATAGGTGACTCATGCCTATAGTCTTACTCAGGAGGAGGAGATGTAAGGATTGTGTTTCGAATCCAGCCCAGGCAGAAAAGTCCCCATTAGAATAGCAGGACAAGAGCCAAACTGATGAGCCAGATACTCTTCTGAAAAATGTATAATATGGTAGATTGTTTCCCACATGTCAGTTTGTTATTCTGCTCTAGTAAAAAAATGTCTAAGGCTCAGAAAAGGATTCAAGCTCTCTGTTAAACCATACTGTCGCCATTTTGTTTTAACTAAAGGAATAATTAATTTAGACATTGGTAGCTCATGCCTATAAGCCTTGCTGCTTAGGAGGCTGATATCTGAGGAACATGATTTCAGGCCAGCCCAAGCAGGAAAGTCCATGAGATTTGTCTCCAATTAAACAGTGATAAACCCAGAAGAAGAGGTATGCCTTAATAGAGTATTATTCCTCAGGAAAAAGCTCTATTTAAGCTGCCCTAAAACTTCAGGTCATATGTTTGGACATTGCCATCTACAATGCTGCTGGAATCTACCTTCCTTTGGTGTGTGTGCCTACAGCCTGGATATCACTCCTGTGGATATAGGATGCTTAGCCCTCGACCTTGGGGATGGCATGATCTATGTATGGAATATACTTCCCAGACAAACAACTATGATGCAAGCAATGATTGACAAGGTGTTAAGTCCAAAGTTACAATGGTAAGGATGTATTCTGTTTAGCTTTTTTCTTTAGTCAATTGCTTTTTAAAGTTTATCTCCTTATTTATTGTACTCTAGGAAATCAAAAGTTAATATTGAGGATTTTGGTGCAATTTGAAACTAGGCAGGTAAGAGCACCCATTGTCCACATATTCAACATTTGAAATTATTAAAACTTTGTTCAGATGTTTTAGTCATCAGAAATTTGAGCCAGGGATGGGAGCTCACAATTGTAATGCTATCTGCTGCCTCTTGACTGATACAGAGAGGATTATGATTTGATGTTAGCCCAGGAAAAACATTCAAAATATTGGATCTCAATCAATATCTGAACCCAATGCATTGTACTTCTTATTTCATCTACTCAGAAAAGGTAAAAAGAAGGATTGTGGTCCATGCTGGCCTGTTCATAGAAATAAAACCCTACCACAAAAATGGCTAAAGCTGAGCCGGGCGCAGGTGGCTCATAACTGTAATCTTAGCTATGCAGGAGGTGAGATCTGAAGATCACAGATCAAAGCCAGCCCAGGCAGCCCAGTGAGACTCTTATTTCCAATAAACCACTAGAAAACGAGAAGTGGTACTGTGGGTCAAACAGTAGAGCCCTCGACTTGAGCTGAAGAGCTCAGGGACAACACCCAGGCACAGAATTCAAGTCACATAACCAAAAGAAGAAAAATGGTGGCTGGGAAGGTGGCTCAGTGGTAGAGCGCTTGGCTTGCATGCCTGAGTCCCTGGGTTCGATTCCTCAGCACCACATAAGCAAAAAGAAAAGAGCCGGAAGTGGCGCTGAGGCTCAAGTGGTAGAGCGCTAGCCTTGAGCTGAAGAACTGAGGGACAGTGCCCAGGCCCAGAGTTCGGGCCCCATGACTGGACCCCCCATCCCCCCTCCAAAAAAAGAAAAAAAATGACTCAAGCAAAAAAAAAGCAGGTGTATGGCTCATCTGTTAGAGTACCTACCTAAAATCATGAGACTCTGAGTTTAAGTTCTAAGATAGATGGGGAAAGAATGTGAAGGAATAGAAGGAAGAAAAGAAGGAAGGGAGGAGTTATTCTGTATATTGTACTTGCCTAGCTATTTCATTAAGGTGGCTTCTCATTCCTTTTTCTTCTTTCTTCTTCTTCATCTTTTTTTTTTTTTTTTTGGTCAGTTGTGGGCTTGAACTCAGGTCCTGGATCCTGTCCCTGATCTTTTGTGCTCAAAGCTAGTGCTCTACCGCTTTGAGTTACATTGTCACTTATGGTTTTCAGTGGTTAATTGGAAATAAGAATCTCATAGATTTTCCTGCCCAGGCTAGTGTGGAACATTGATACTCAGATCTCAGCCTTCTGACTAGCTAGAATTAAAGATATGAGCCATTGGCTCTGGTCACCTATTTGTTTTCTTTCTTTTTGTTTTTTGTAAGTCATGGGACTTGAACTCTGGGTGCTGTCCCTGAGCGCTTCAGGACAAATGAAGTGCTCTACCACTTGAGCCAGAGCCCACTTCTGGTTTTCTCGTGGTTAATTGAGGATAAGAATCTCATGAGCTTTCCTACCTGGGCTGGCTTTGAACTGCAATCCTCAGATCTCAGCCTCTTGAGTAGTTAGGATTACATGTGTAAGCCACCTGCACCCAACTTCCTCATTTATTTTCTCATGGTGAGTTCTAGCTGATTTCTCTACTCCTTGTAGTTCCTAGCAACTACAAAGTAGGCCTAGAAGTACCTCGTCCTTTACAGTAGTCCTTAGGACCAAGTGACTGCTGAGTGCAGGAAAGGAGATGAGGCCAATATAAAATACAATGCTATCTATGTATCTATTTATCTATGTATCTATGTATCTATCTATCTATCTATCTATCTATCTATCTATCTATCTATCTATCTATCTATCTATCTATCTATCTATCTATCTATCTATCTGTCTATCTATCTATCTAGTTATCCAGGGTAGAGCACTAACACAGTCCTACACTACCTCAATTTATGCAGTCGAATTTCTCACATTTGAGGAAATCACAGGAGTCAGCACATCTGGAATGTAATAGAGAAGCCTTTTCCTGGGAAAACCACCTTCGTAATCATGGTATCTCCCCTCCCAGGTAAGTAACAATGCTGACTTGGTATTTAAAAACTAACAAACATATGACAGTAGTTCACATTTGTAATTCTAGCTACTCAGAATGCTGAAATCTGAGGATTAAGCTTTAAATACAAGATAAATTTTGCTGAATTTTGATTAAAGTTCCTTTGGTGTTTTTAATTGTAGGTTTTATTTATTTTCTTATTTTACTGTTTCTTACTGTGACTACCAAAAAGCTGAGTGAGTTACGTGGCTTGTATTCCTGGATTACTTTGGAGGTGCTCTAAGCCTTCATCAGAGGCCAAATTTGTTCTACTCAGCTAAGTAGCCAGCTACAAAGCTGTAAGTGACAATACCTACAGTAAGCAAAATTACATAAAATTAAAAATTCAGACACACAGTTACACTAGCCATATTTCAAATAAAAATAGAATTCAAGTTTCCGTGAATGTTAGTAAAGTTTTAATGCATTCATTCTATCTGTGTCCCCTGTGACACTGCCACAGAAGAATGGAATACTTACGGCATATCATGTAGCTCCCAAGGCATGGTGGTAGTTACTCTCTTCATTTACAGAAAATGTTTGCCTGACCATGTACCCTAGTGAATATCATTTATTATGCAGAGCTACCCACTTTTCTATATGCAGTTATGTCTCCCTCTCCTTTTCTCCCTCCCTCTCTCTTCCCTCACCCAATCCCTCCCTTTCCTTGTTTTAGGAATCAAAACTCATGCATGGTAAGCTGCTAAGCTGAATCCCAGCCCTGTGTATGATCTTGTGTTTGGTGAAGGGGTCCTTTTTCAGGACTTGAACTTTGGCCCTGGACGCTATCTCTGATCTTTTGTGCTCAAGGCTAGTGCTATGCCATTTCAACCACCGGTCCGGTTCTGTCTTTTTGGTGGTTACTTAGAGATAAGGGCTCCTTGACTTTCCCTCTTCAGCTGGATTCCAACCATGATCTTATCAGCTTATGATTACAGGATGAGATATTGGCATCTACCTTACTTTTATTTTAAGTTTTCAAGTATCGTCTTTTAATTAAAAAAAGAACAAGTATGGGAAACTTTCCAGAGAGGTAAACAACTTAAAACTATATAGGTTTAAATTTCTCTGTATGATCACAAAATTGCTAAGTAGTTCTATTACTAACATATTATGGGGTGAATTTTCAGGACTAACAGTAATAATGTTAAGTAATTGGAGAAATGATCTAACTTTGTTTTTCCGTACCCAAGTCATATACTTTATTCTGTGTCTTAGGTGGAGAAAATCTGATTCATTGTTTAGAATGATTCCTATGAATCATAAAAATAATGACAGAGCTAGTTCAGTCAATGATTTAGAGTTTTAAAACAAAACTTACAAGATACTTTGCATTTTAATCTATACAGTTTGGTGATTGTGTCTAAAGCATGCCTTACTGACACACATTACTACAAAAGTCAGTTTGGAAAATCGGTCTATACTCAAATCTTGTCAAATTAAGA
Organism: Dipodomys spectabilis; assembly: GCF_019054845.1. Classification (NCBI taxonomy): domain Eukaryota; kingdom Metazoa; phylum Chordata; class Mammalia; order Rodentia; family Heteromyidae; genus Dipodomys; species Dipodomys spectabilis. Next base: position 431,769 of record NW_024871307.1, on the reverse strand, counting down.
ATACATTTGGATAGTGATGATATATGTCCAAGCAATAACTTGAAATAATTGTCACTGACTGTATTCACAGGTACAATTAGCTTCTTCGATTTCTACTTGTCATAATATTTATACTTCAGTAATGCTACAGCAGTATTAGACAATTTTGAAATGGCTGCTTCAAGGGACAGATAAGAAAAATAATCTTAAACCAGGAGGTAGTGGCTCACATCTGTTATCCTAGCTCCTCAGGAGGCTGATATCCAAGGATCGCATTTAAAAGCTAGCTCAGGCAGGAAAATTCATGGGACTTCTATCTCCAATAAACCATTAAGAAAACTAGAAATGGTGCTGTGGCTCAAGTAGTAGAGCACTAGCCTTGATCTGAAGAGCTCAAGTCAGAGTCCAAGTCCCCCGACTGACAAAAATAAATAAATAAATAAATAAATAAATAAATGAAATCCCACACTGGCCAGATGAATGAGAACTGACAATGTTTTCTAGGTAAGGTATATTTAGTGCTAGTTTTTCTATATTTTGTGTTAACTTATATATTAAATGCTTTTTTGCAGTGAACAGAAGAAGGTTTTAAGTGACTTTTTTCTATGAATAACTGAGTTTGTAATAAAGTTATTTTGCTTTTATTGTCTATTTTCCACTATTTCTTTTCATCATTTAAATCTCCCTCTTTGTTCTGCCTCATCTTCCACTTCAACAGATTTCCAGGGTATATCATAAGAAGACTGTGTACACATTATTCTGGGATCCACCACTGCCTCCCATGTCATTAAGTAAGGCTATGCACCATTTTTTAACAAATATGTGGGGATTTTCTTTCACTTTAATCCTAATGAATTAAAAATAGAAGGTGTTAGAAAAGTTCTAAGTCAGTGAATGCACTTGTGGTGTGCTGTGTACCCAGAGATCCATGAAAGCAGTAGTAGCAAGTGATAAATTAAAGTATCTAGGAGAAAGTATTTACCTATAAGCTCCCCTGGCCTCTAAAGAAATGATAGAGCAGACATTTTTCATTGTACACAGGTATCTTGTACAGTGTCCTGACCTTTGATTAATACATTCTGTTCTTTTCTCTTCTAGCCAAAATCAACCTTGTCTTTGTTATTCTTATGGCAAGGAAATGTCAAACAGAGAACTAGAGCATGATCTTTACATATGTAACTGAGGTCTTTTTGCTGTGTCCCCCATGAAGGATGGTAGAAAGGCAAAAAAGCATGAATGAAAGAATGAGAAAGTAAGACAGTACTTGTTTTGAAACAAGATCATTTTCATAATGAAGTCATCTGTCTATGAGGGCATAGTTGTCCTCACAATCAAGTCTTAAAGATTCTACCTCTTTTTTCTATTATTTTTCTTTTTCACTTTTTTTTTATTGTGAAAATGCCGTACAGAGGGGTTACAATTACATGACCAGGATAATGAGTATATTTCTTATCAAGCATTATTCCTTCCTCCTTTGTTTCCCCTTACCATCCCTTCCCATTTACTCCCCCCTCCCATCCCACCCTCCCTTGCACCAAAGTTGTAAAGTTCGTTTTTTGACATGACATCCCATTGTTGCAATGGGTCCACCTGTATCCCTATTTAAACAATTTGTTTTTGTCCCTTCCTACAAAGCAACAAAGAAATCATTTTATAAATATGTTAGAAATAATAGCAAGAAAGAAAAACCATTTAATTCCTTATCTTGAGGTTCATTTTGCCTAACATCAACTTATCTGACTGGATATATGGCTATAACTCAGGGCCTGGACGCTGTCCCTAAGCTCTTTTGCTAAAAGCTAGTGCTTTACTACTTAGAGTCACAGCCCTACTTCTTAGAATGCCTGAGGACCGATGGCTCACACCTGCAGTCCATGAGACACTAATCTCCAATTCATCACAGAAAAATCTGGAAGTGACACTGTGATTCAAGTGGTGGAGCACTAACTTTGAATAAAAGCTCAGACCCTAGGACCAGAAAAAAAGAAGAGAATGCTAGACAGATACTATGAAGGAAAGTATAGGAATCTCGAGAAATAAAGGCTTTCCAAAATCAGTGATGATTAGGCTATGATCTAATATATGAGATATGATTTATTTGTCTTAATGCTGAAGCTGTCTAATATCCTAGACCCTCTCATGTATCTGCTGATAAATCTGAATGAACAAAAAATAATTTTGGGAGTGGGAGTGTGGTACGAGTTAGAATTCTTTTTTTGCCTTAGGAAAATTCTCTTTTCAGATTAGAGCTTTGATGTCCCAGAAAAATGTTTAAAGTAATTGTGTTGTTTCTTAGAAATTATCATACAATTAAGAATATCTCTTTTAATCTCCCTATAACTGTGTATAGGATGGAAAGAATACTTTATTCCAGTGTATTGGAATACTTCAGATTGTTTTTGACTCTTCTAGTCTGATAGTCATACTTTGAAAACAAATCCTTAAGTTGTTGAAAACTGATGAGCTTTCTTTCTGCCATAGGAATAGAAGACAGAACTTGCTTCACTTTATATAGCTATGGAGGGGAAGGGATTGTCCTACAGCATCTCTTTTGAAAAGCTTAGTGGTGAAGCCTTTGACATCAACATTCTCATCAAGGACACCAATTCAACCAAAGTGATTTGCTGTGGCCTGAAGTCTCCCCTACAGTTCCTCTGTTCCCTTGCAAGCTACATTACACACTAAAGGTACCGAACATTCTAGGCAGACAGCTTATGTTTTGTTGAAAGTGTATGAGTGAATGAAGGTGCTATCTTATAGGACTTTATCATTGAGTGACATGCATGAAGAATTTACACACAATAGGAATCAGTCCTCAATTGCAGTGATTAATGATGAGATTTCATATCTTAACCATAAATGTTCCTTAGGCCAAGTATTTTACCTTGAACCAACATGATGCCATGGCAAAAAGAAACTGTAATAGGGTTTCAAATCCAACCGCAAAGTATTTCTGCCCACGACAACATAAAGTTAGCTATTCTCATTCCCCGATTTAGTACTTGTTTGACCATATGAAAATTCTTCATTGTGATTAAAATTTTTAATGTATTTTAAAAACAAAAATATTTTAAATTCCCATGTGCACATCCCATTAGGAAGTTGATGTGATGCCCAGAAGCTCTCTATTTCTGTCATTTAGATTTTCTTGTGTGTGCCAGTCCTCTTTTTGTTTGTTTTGCTTTGTTTTTACTTTAGGCTAGTGCTCTACCACTTGCCATAGCTCTACTTTCATCTTTGTTGGTTATTAGTTCGAGCTAAGGTTAGTTAGAGCTAAGGTTAGCCACAATTCTCAGATCTTAGCCTCTTTAGGATTAGAGGAATGAGCCACTGGTGCCCAACTATGTTACCTGTATTTAAATCATGTGAACTGCTAAGGGTTTTCCCATTGTTTTTTGTGAAAATATGCCTCAACAAAATAAATAGTAAAAGAACAAAATAAAAGTTATTTTGATTCTCTAAAATAGACAAAAAAACACAATATTCTAAATTTAAGTGATAAAGTAAAACTTTTTCGAGTTGTTGAAAGGCTGTATATATTTAGTAGCATTTGGTGGAAAAATGAATCAACTATCCAGAGAAAGAATGTGAAGCTAGATATTTTTATGAACAGTATGTGTACAACAGTTTTTATGTCATTAATGCAGCCCACTTCATGTAGTATCGAATTACAGATGCTAAGATCTGCTATGTATATGGTCATCACGTAAATCTAAAATTTTCAGTCTGCCTGAGCATTTTCAGTTTTTCCTCAACAACAGTCATCACATTGAACCATAAACTCCTACAGGAGTCTCCTGTAGGCATTTTACACTTAAGAAACAAGTTATTCTTTATTTTCTTTGTTTATTTAAGGTCCAACACTTGGACTTAAATTTAGTATCTGACTGTCTTTAGCTCACTGTCTAAGTTCTACCAACTGAGCCATGTCTTCAACCCTAATTTCTGATTTTAAAAATTCAGAAAAGATAATAGTGATAATAATTCTCAGAATTCCTTCACCCAGAAACCCACATATTATTATGTTTGATTTAGTATTCTCTCAGTGTACTTAATGCCATCTTTTTGTTTTTGTTTTTGTGTACTGGGCTTCAAATCAGTACCTTTCACTCTCATAGAAACTAGGCATTGATGGTTCATGCCTATAATACTGGCTGCCTCAGAGACTGAGATTGAGTGTCAAGTTTCTAATCTAGCCCAGGCAGGAAAGTCTGTGAAACACATATTTCTAATTAATCCCCTAAATGAATGGGAAAGTAGAGCTGTGACAAGTAGTAGAGCACCAGCCTTGAGAGCAAAGGTAGAATGAGAAGCAAGTTCCTGAGTTCAAGTGGCACACAAAAAGTTAATTTCCATTCCCTTCAGAGCTGTAATAAATTAAAAGGATCAACAGTGCATTAATTAATGGTTAACATTACTATAGCAATAATAAGATATTTATTGATGATATTCCTTTATTTTCCTAAATTTACTTATATACTAATATCTTAATAAAAGGAGACAATTCCTATTTAACAAGATTTTAAGGATCAGAAGTGTATACAAGGAGTTTTGATTGGAAATAGGTATTTTCAAGTTTTCCATATACATAAATGATAGTTGAATAAGCTTGGCATCTCTGGAGTAGGCTAAAGAATCCTGCAAGAAAAGGTCCACACAGTCTTGGGGAATAATAAAATATTAGCCACAGGTGATTCTGGAAAATAAAATCTTTTGAAGAATAGAAAACAACAAAAAATATATAGCTATTGTAAAGGACATTGAAATATATACTATCAAGATAAGTGGGCATATATATACACATATGTATATATATATATATATATATATATATATATATATATATATATACACACACATTTTTTTGGGGTCAATCATGGGGCCTGAGCTCTAGGGCTGAGTACTGCCACATCCAGCCTTTTCTACTTGTGTGGTACTGAGGAATCGAACCTAGGGCTTAATGCATAAAAGGCAAGGACTCTACAGCTGAGCCATCTTCCCAGCTGCAAGTGGACATGTTTTACTTTTTATTATAGAAATTATTGTATTTGAGAAAGTTAAACATGACTCATAGTTAATACTAACTGGCCTCTGTCCCATTAAATAAATTATTCTTATAATACTTGTTTTAGTAATTCAACTTACCTACAAGAATAGCTACCATGAAATTAGGATGTTTAGCAATAGAGATTTTTAAAAATTTTTATGTTGTCAGAATTGATTTATAAGATGTATAGAGAAAAACATATTTATTGTCAAAATTGGTTTGCTTTGCTTTCTAGTTCAAATTGTGTCTACAGATAGTAGCTGGAAGGCAGATGGCAAAATAATGGATCTAGGCAATGAAAATGGGCATGTTTGTTACCTTTAAAAAAGAAAAAAAGTATGAAATGGTAGTCTTTCTATACAACACCTTAATAATATCATAAAAGTATTGTTGTTATTTTTTTGTCATGCGCCTCGAACTGTGCCTGGATGCTGTCCTTGCTCTCTTCAGCTCAAGGTAAACACTCTACCACTTGAGCCACAGTGCCACATCTGGTTTTCTGATGGCTAATTGACGATAAGAATCTCAAGGACTTTCTTGCAGGGGCTGGCTCTGAACCACGATCTTCAGATCTCAGCCTCCTTAGGAGTTCGGATTATAGCCCTGAGCTACCAGTGCCAGGCTAAAATTAAAACAAACCATAATTACACTTTTTTATCACAATCTTGCAATTGCTATCTATAATAGTATTTGGGGAGTCTGATGGCCTCAGGTTCCAACAATGCAATTGTTTCTGCGTACAATCTAAAAACTATTCCATCCTGTGTTCAGCCACTTGCCATTCTGAGATATGTTTTTTAGTTCTTTTAAACATTATTATTTCTCCGTTTTTCAAAAGTAACATTTGTTTTACTTTAAAATTCAGGAATGCCAAAATGGTTAATGTAGAAAATAATCAGTAGTCACCAGTGGCTCTTGTTTTTAATCCTAGCTGCATGGGAGGCTGAAATCTGTAGATTCTGGGTTAAAGCCAGCCCAGGCAGAAAAATCTGACGCACACTTATCTCTGATTAACCAACCAAATTGCAGAATTGGAGATGTGACTCGAGGGATAGAGTAACAACCTGGAGCAAAAACACTACAAATGATTGAAAGGTCTAGTTCAAACTCCATTACTCAATTGTGACTCACACACACACACACACACACACACACACACACACACACACACACACAAACACAGATAACACATACAGACATACACAAAACACATTAATCTTATAATCTCATCCTTTAGCAGTAATCAGTGCTTTATGCTCAACACCCATTTTCTCCAAATTTTTCAGGTATTAACCTGTATATAAGTTAATATGTAGTTTTGCATTTCTGTGTACTATTGTAAGAGAATAATCAGCTTCACTTGATGGAATAGCACAGGAACTGTTTTGTCCTTAAACTGCCCTCAAAATTGGTTCCTCCCTGTGCATTCAAACCTAAGAACTAAGGAGACATCAAATTCAGTCTTTCTTCTGCAAGTTATGGACATGTGCTTCATCCCCTGATGTCATCTGATGTGAGCTCTAGAAGCCATTTTGCTTATTCAAAATCATTAGGGGAAGTCTGGATTTTATACTTAGACAAAAAGAAATGTAGTGATAACTATAACCCCTCTGTAAATCACCTTGACAAATAATTTTTTTTACGATTCCAGAGCTGGAATTTCAATAAAAATCTGATTACTGCTAAAGCTAAGAAGATAAACATTGGAAGATGGCAGAGGAGAAGCTTGAATCTGAACAAGCTCTTGCATAGAAAGCAGTTTTAGAGTTCCAATGAACAGTCCTAAGCCAGAAAATCACACCAAGTATGCCATCACAGGACAGAGAGTTAGTCAAGAGAGGGGAAGCCAAGGAGACACATCTGAGCGCTTGCCAGCAGCCGCCGCAGCGGCGGCAGGGTCGTGGCGGCGACCACCTCCGTGGTCATACCTGAGACACAGAGAGTCCGGGACAAAGGAGCCAGATCTAGCAGACGAGTGGATTCTACTCAACACAGGAAGAACCGACAAGAAGCAGACATATTCATCCTGCAGTTCGCAGACCAGAGATGACCCAGGATCCAAGACTCAGCGTGAGTAGAAGCCCGACGTCCTCACTCCTTCTCAGGGAGCAGAGGAGGGAAGGCCACCCCTCCTCACCCAGCACCGGTGACCTCCATCTTGGATACCGACAAAGCTTGGAGGAGCTGCTAGCTCAGGCCTTGGAATAAAACGAGTCATTTAGCAGGTCACAAGAACTTAATGGCGAAGTGACCTCACAGACTCAGTTCCATGGAGGGAAAAGTCACCCAGCGCAGGCGCCAGCCATTGGAGTGGCTCTCCTCACTGTGTAACCAGAGCCAGAGGCTGTCCCTCCCTCTAGCAGCCTCCACAATCAATTGAAAAACAGAAACCCTGAGAATGGCTCCAGCTGGGCTCTGTGAGTTTTTTCACAAAATAGCCCCAGAGAAAAGCTACTGTTTGTTGAAAGGCCTCAACTCTACCCAGAACCTAGCCTCATCACTGCATCCCCCTCTTTTGTGATTCTCAAAGCAGATCACCCTCCCATTAAACTAACCTGGGAGGGGGATCTCAAAATCTTGGGTAAAGCAGAGCATTTTTCTGCCTGTTCGAACAAAATGACTTAAGAAACCAATCAAGCCACAGGACCTCAAGCTGACCAGAGACTCCAACAAGAGGATGGTTACAGACAAAAGGGATTCTTGCCACCCCTCCCCCCCCAAAAAAAAATCAAAGAACTTTTTTTCTTCTTCTTCTTCTTTTCTTTTTTCTTCTTCTTTTTTATTACCTTATGTATATAAAAATTTTTTTTCCTTTTCTAAAACTTTTATTAAATTTTAATTTTTGCCTCTTTTGAAAAAATAATTGTTTTCCAGTAACTTTTTTTTTCCTCTTATAATTTTTATTTTAGGAATACGTGAATGTGCGTTTTCCTTTCTTTTCTTGTCTTCTTTCTCTTTTTCTTTCTTTCTTAATTATCTTTTTGTTTTTTGTGTAGCTCTACTGAACTTCTGATCTTTTCTTCTCCCTTTCCTATCCTTTCCACCTTTTCCTCTCTTTTGTTCTTCTTTATGTGACTTAACTCTTGTCCTGCACATCTTCAGATAAACCCGTAGTTAACTAGTAGACCCTATCCCCCATTGTGTACACACTTAATCCACAAATTTATTACTCAATTCAAAACCTCTGAGACGTAAATTCATTAATAGCAGTACTACGTCTTTATACCTATATAATATTTTAAGCACTTTTTAAAGTTTTTCACATCTCTTCTATGCCCCTCCCCTTCTCTCAATATATTCACATTCCTCTCTAAATAGATGGTCTTTTATTCTCTATAATAACATTAATTTTTACGTTTCTATTTTTTTTTTGGTCTGTTTTCATTTCCACTTCACTTTCTTCTTTTTCTCTCTCTCTCTACTTGCATCCTACCCAACGTATTTCCTGCATTATGATTAGGACATAGTTAACTCTCCCTGTGCCTCCCCACATCAATCTATTCCTTTTTTTACCCACATCTCTCCCTAACCCTAATAATTACTGGTTTTCCAAATTCTCTGCGGTTCGAAGTCCATTAACATATAGTTGTTTGATGTTAAATAGATGTATCTATTGAACTAGATTGTATCTGTAGACTATTGATTGTACAAATGCAAACTTTGGTGGATGGTTGCCTTAAGATAGTGTTCTAGCACAAAACTTCATCTCAAATGGGCAGAGGAAGCCGGAAAAACAAAAGAAAAATGGCAAATTCGGGTATCTCAATTCCCAATCTTGATAATCAGGGGTTAGAACAGATAATGAATAATCCAGAGGACAGTTCCCAAATAGCTCTACAAACACTGCTGGCAAATATGATAAATGAGAAGTTTGACAACTTACAAAGGACTCTGTATGAGCGTGATAGGGAGAGAGAGGAGGCATCCCTGAAGTTTATACAGGAATATCATAAGCGTGAGGAAGCTACTCAAAAACTGATACAGGATTTGTGTGAACAACTTGAGAATACTCAAAGAGAATGGGAGGAATGGCGTGAGCAGGCTGAGAACACTCAAAGAGAACTGCAGGAATCCCACGAACGGGAGGAAGCTAATCAAAGAGTAATACAGGAATTGAGAGACCAGGTAGAGAACACACAAAGATCACTAAAGGCATTCATGGAATCCATTAACAAAGAGCTAAAGGAAGTCAGGGAGACCACAAAGGGAATGCTGAATGGAACCCAACAGAAGGAATGGGAGTCCAAAGAAACCATAACCAATCAACTAAGTGATTTGAGGAAAAACACTGAACACCAAATTAAGGAAGTAAAGAAATTCATACAAGACCTAAAACAGAGCTTCAACAAAGAACTTGAAGCCATCAAAGCTGACCAATTAGAAGGAAAAGAGATAAAAACAAAGTAGAGAGTCTTGAAATCAGGTTAGACCATGCAGAAGATCGAATCTCAGGGATTGAAGATAGCCTAGATATTACAGAGAAAAAACATACAACCATCCAAGACAAGTCCAAGAAATATGATAGATCTATCCAACACCTGGAAGACACCATCAGAAGGCCTAATCTAAGGATAATGGGTGTAGAGGAGCACCTAGAAACAGAAGTTAATGGTCTAGGAAATTTGTTTAACAGGATCCTAGCAGAGAACTTCCCAAACATGCAAAAAGATAGGCCTATTCAGATACAAGAAGCCTTTAGAACCCCAAATAGACCAGACCAGAATCAGACATCCCACCATCACATTATAATCCACACAGGATCAACTCAGACCAAGGAAAAGATCCTTAAAGCTGTCAAGGAGAAAATTTTAATCACCTATAAAGGGAAACCAATTAGAATCACCTCAGATTTCTCAGCAGAGACAATCAAAGCAAGAAGAGCCTGGAATGATGTATGTCATGCCCTAAAAACAAACAACTATCAACCAAGAATACTGTACCCAGCTAAACTCTCCTTCATAACTAAAGGCCAAATCAAAACCTTCCATAGCAAAGAAAAATTGAAACAATACATCTCCACCAAACCAGCCCTACAAAAGATTCTTAAAGATGTCCTACACATAGAAAATCAACAAGACCACAATAAAGGCCAAGAAACTGCACCCAAAATGAGAATTCAAGACCCATAGGAAGAACCCAGTTTTTACAGCCCCCAAGAAGGTGGATAACATGGCAGGAACTCCCAAATACCTCTCAGTCCTATCTCTTAACGTTAACGGACTGAACTCTCCAATTAAGCGACATAGACTGTCTAGTTGGATTAAAAAACAAGACCCTTCTATCTGCTGCCTGCAGGAGTCACATCTTGCCGTAAAAACAAACACATTTTCAATGTTAAAGACTGGAACAAAATCTACCAAGCAAATGGCCCCCATAAACAGCCGGGAGTTGCAATCCTAATATCAGATAAAATAGACTTCAAATTAAAATTGTGAGAAGAGATAAAGAAGGTTGCTACATGCTAATTAAATCTCTCCTTCAGGAGGATATTACAATTCTAAATATCTATTCACCAAACAATGGAACACCCAAATTTATCAAAGAAACACTACTTTCCCTCAAATCCCATATAGATCCAAAGACATTAATTGTTGGGGATTTTAACACACCACTCTCCCCACTAGATAGATCAACTTGGCAAAAACTCAACAGAGAAACCGCAGAGCTAAACAGCTGCATAGATCAACTAGACTTAACCGACATCTACCGAATATTTCACCCAGCAGCATCAGAATACACGTTTTTCTCAGCAGCACATGGAATGTTTTCTAAAATAGACTACATTTTAGGCCACAAAGCAAACTTGTCTAAATTCAGAAACATTGAAGTTATACCTTGCATTCTCTCTGACCACAAGGGAACAAAATTAGTACTCAACCTCAAAAGCCACCAAAGAAAGTCCAGCATCACATGGAGGCTGAACAACACACTGCTGAATCGTGAGTGGGTCATGGAAGAGATTAGAAAGGAAATTAAAATGTTCATGTTATTCAACAAAAATGAACACACAAATTACCAGCTCCTCTGGGACACAGCAAAGGCAGTACTCAGAGGCAAGTTTATAGCTCTGAGCTCCTACATCAACAAATTGGAGAGATCTGAAACTAACAATTTAATGACACATCTAAACCTCCTTGAAAAAGAGCAGCAAGATAAACCCCAATCCAGTAGACAGAAAGAAATAATCAAAATTAAATCAGAATTAAATGAATTAGAATCCAAAAGACTATAGAAAGAATCAACAAAACAAAGAGTTAGTTCTTCGAAAAACTTAACAAAATTGACAGACCCTTAGCAAATCTTATCAGAAAAAGAAGAGAACACACAAAATTAATAAACTCAGAGATGAGAATGGAAACATCACCACGGAAACAACCAAGATTCAGAACATTATAAGAGAATACTTCTCAAAACTTTATGCTAATAAGTTTGAAAACTTGACAGAAATGGACCTCTTCCTAGCAAATATTGACATGCCAAAACTAAACCAAGATGAGTTAAGCTATCTTAACAGGAGCATATCAAGCATTGAAATAGAAACAGCAATAAGAGACCTCCAGCTAAGAAACGTCCAGGACCAGATGGTTTTACAGCGCAACTTTACAAGGCCTTCAAAGCAGAGCTCATACCAATTCTCCTCCAACTCTTCAATGAAATTGAAAGAGAAAGCTCACTACCGAACACATTCTATGAAGCCATCATAACCCTCATCCCAAAACCAGGTAGGGACTCATCAAAGAAAGAGAACTATAGACATATTTCTTTGATGAATATTGATGCAAAACTTCTCAACAAAATTTTGTCCAATCGACTTCAACAATTCATCCAAAAAATTATACACCACGATCAAACAGGATTCATTTCAGGGATTCAAAGCTGGTTCAATATACGCAAATCTATTAATATTATTCATCACATCAACAGGAGCAAGAATAAGACCCACATGGTTATCTTAATAGACGCAGAAAAAGCATTCGACAAGATCCAACACCTCTTTATGATGAAGGTTTTGGAAACATTAGGAATCCATGCAACATTCCTCAATAAAATAAAGGCTGTATATGACAAACCTACAGCCAGCATTATACTCAATGGTGAAAAACTAAAGCCATTTCCTCTTAACTCAGGAACAAGACAAGGATCCCACTCTCTCCACTTCTCTTCAATCTAGTATTAGAATGCCTAGCTACAGCAATAAGACAAGATGCAGACATAAAGGGGATCCAAATAGGGAAAGAAGAAATAAAACTCTCCCTCTTTGCAGATGACATGATCTTGTATTTAAAGAATCCCATAGACTCCACTCCCAAATTACTCAAGCTGATTCAAAACTTTGGCAAAGTAGTAGGTTATAAAATTAATCCCCAAAAATCAATGGCTTTTCTGTATGCCAACAATGAGAAAAGTGTGGCTGAAATTAGGAAAGCAACTCCATTTGTAATAGCCCCACAAAAAATAAAATACCTAGGAATTAACTAAAGAAGTGAAGGACCTCTATGATGAAAAATTTAAAATCTTGAAAAAGGAAATCAACACAGAACTTAAAAATGGCAAAACCTCCCATGCTCCTGGATTGGAAAGATTAACATCGTGAAAATGGCAATACTTCCCAAGGCTATCTACAAATTCAACGCAATACCTATCAAAATTCCACCCTCATTCTTCAAGGAAATAGAAGAGGCAATCCAAAAATTCATATGGAACAATAAAAGACCCCGAATAGCAAAAACGCTCCTCAGTGGAAAGAACACTGCTGGAGGAATATCAATATCAAATTTCAAACTCTACTATAAAGCCATAGTAATCAAAACAGCTTTGTGCTGGCACAAGAACAGACCTCAGGACCAATGGAATAGAATTGAAAACCCAGAAATGAACCTACAGACCTATAGCCATCTAATCTTCGATAAGGGAGGTAAAACAATAGAATGGAAGAAAGACAGCCTCTTCAGTAAATGGTGCTGGCAAAATTGATTAACTACATGTAGAAAACTAAAGCTAGATCCTTATATATCACCCTGCACCAGAATCAACTCCAAATGGATCAAAGACCTTGAACTCAAAGCAGACACTCTGAAAACTTTGCAGGATGGAATAGGAGAAATCCTAGGTCTCCTTGGCTCCGGCCAAAATTTTTTGAATAGAGACCCGGAAACACAACAATTCAAAGAAAGGTTGGACAATTGGGATTGCATAAAGTTGCAGAGCTTCTGCAGGGCAAATGACCTAGCTAGCAAGATCAATAGGAAGCCCACGGATTGGGAGAAGATCTTTACTAGCCATATAACGGACAAGGTTCTCATATCTAAAATATACATGGAACTCAAAAAATTAAACCTCCCAACAACAAATCCTCAAAGAAACAACTGCCCAATAAATAAGTGGGCTAATGACTTAAAGAGAAACTTCTCTGAAGAAGAAAGAAGGATGGCCAATAGGCACATGAAGAAATGCTCAACCTCCCTAGCTATAAAAGAAATGCAAATCAAAACAACATTGAGATATCACCTCACTCCAGTTAGAACGGCAAAAATCAAGAACTCTAACAACAACAGATGCTGGAGGGGATTGGGACAGAAAGGAACCTTACTTCATTGTTGGTGGGAATGTAAACTTGTTCAACCACTTTGGAAAGCAGTATGGAGGTTCTTCAAAAGACTTCACATAGAACTCCCCTATGACCCAGCAATCCCACTTTTGGGCATTTAACCAAATGTTTACAAACAAGACCACACTAAAGCTCCCAGCACAACAATGTTTATTGTAGCATTATTTACCATAGCTAAGATATGGAACCAACCCAGATGCCCCTCAGTAGATGAATGGATCAAGAAAATGTGGTATATATACACAATGGAATTCTATGCCTCCATCAGAAAGAATGACATTGCCCCATTTGTTAGGAAATGGAAAAACTTGGAAAAAATTATATTAAGTGAAGTAAGCCAGGCCCAAAGAAACATAGGTCCCATGGTTTCCCTTATTTGCAATATCTAGTATATGTATGAGTCAAGCGGAAAAGGTCAGATAATGTGATGTCAGGAAAATGAACCCTTAGATATGTATTTTAATGTTTTTTTTCTTTCATGCATGTGTTTCTAACACATTTATAAGATTATCTCTTTGTTGCTTTATATGTCCCTCCCCCACATTATAACCCCTGCTTTCACTATATTTGATGTCAGTATAACTTGTGGAGGAGATGGGGAAAAACCAGTTGTTTAAGGATACAGTTGGACCTGATGCAACAATGAGAAGTACAAGTTGACATGTCCAAAACGAGCTTTACAATGTCGGTGCGGGGGCGGGGGGGGGTAGGGGGGGAAGGCGAAGGATTGTGATTGTGGGGGAGGGGGGAGGCTGGGAAGGGATGTGAAGGGTAAACCAAAGGAGGAGGCTGCAATGCTTGGTAAGAAATGTAGGCAGTATCTTGCCCATGCAATTGTAACCCCTCTGTACAGTATGTTCACAAATAAAATTAAATTAAATTTAAAAAAAAAGACCCCTAATAGCAAAACTGCTCCTCAACGGAAAAAACACTCCTGGAGGAATATCAATACCAAATTTCAAACTCTACTATAAAGCCATACTAATCAAAACAACTTGGTACTGGCACAGGAACAGACCTCAGTACCAATGGAATATAATTGAAAACCCAGAAATGAACCTACAGTCCTATAGCCATCCAATCTTCGATAACGGAGCTAAAAAAATAGAATAGAAGAAAGACAGCTTCTTCAGTAAATGGTGCTGGCAAAATTGGTTAACTACTTATAGAAAACTAAAGCTAGATCCTTACATATCACCCTGCACCAGAATCAACTCCAAATGGATGAAAGACCTCGGAGTCAAAGCAGACACTCTGAAAACTTTACAGGATGGAATCGGAGAAACCTTAGGTCTCCGTGGCGCAGGCCAAAATTTCTGAATAGAGACCCGGAAACACAACAAATCAAAGAAAGTTTGGACAAATGGGATTGCATGAAGTTGCAGAGCTTCTGCATGGCAAAGGACATAGCTTGCAAGATCAATAGAAAGCCCAGGGATTGGGAGAAGATCTTCACTAGCCATACAACAGACAAGGGTCTCATATCTAAAATATGCTTGGAACTCAAAAAATTAAATCCCTCAACAACAAATCCTCAAAGAAACAACTGCCCAATAAATAAGTGGGCTAAAGACTTAAAAAGAAATTTCTCTGAAGAAGAAAGAAGGATGGCCAGTAGACACATGATAAATGCTCAAGCTCCCTATTCATAAAAGAAATGCAAATCAAAACAACATTAAGATACCACCTCACCACAGTTAGAATGGCAAAAATCAAGAACTCTAATAACAACAGATGCTAGAGGGGATGTGTACAGAAGGGAACCTTGCTTCATTGTTGGTCGGAGTGTAAACTTGTTCAATCACTTTGGAAAGTAATACGGAGGTTCCTCAAAAGACTCCACTAGAGCTCCCCTATGACCCAGCAATCCCACTTTTGGGCATTTACCCAAATGTTTACAAACAAGACCACACTAAGGCTACCAGAACTACTATGTTTATTGTAGCATTATTTACTATAGCTAAGATATGGAACCAACCTAGATGCCCCTCAGTAGATAAATGGATCAAGAAAATGTGGTATATATACACAATGGAATTCTATGCCTCCATCAGAAAGAATGGCATTGCCCCATTTGTTAGGAAATGGAAAGACATGGAAAAAATTATATTAAGTGAAATAAGGCAAGCCCAAAGAACAATAGGTCCTATGGTTTCCCTTATTTGCAATATCTAGTATATGTCTGAGTCAAGCAGAATAGGACATATAAGTTGATGTTAGGAAAATGAACCCTAAGATATATATTTAAATGTTTTTTTTTTCTTTCATGCATTTTTTTCTAACGCATTTATAAGATTATATCTTTGCTGCTTTGTATTTCTCTCCTCCACAGTATAACCCCTGCTTTCACTGTATTTGATGTCGGTATAATTTGTGAAGGGGAAAAACAAGTCGTTTAAATAAGGATACAGGTAGACCCGTTGCAACAATGAGAAGTACAAGTTGTCATGTCAAAAACGAACTTTACAACTTTCGTGGAGGTGGGGGGGGAGGAAAGGGTGGGGCGGCTTGGGGAGGCTGGGAAGGGATGGGAAGGGGAAACAAAGGAAGAGGCTACAATGCTTCGTAAGAAATGTACTCATTATCTTGCCCATGTAACTGTAACCCCTCTGTACAGTATTTTCACAATAAAAATTTATGAAAAAAAAGAAAATTTGTCTTTATTAAAATAAAAATTTCTAAGGTGGCTCAGTTGTAGAGCTCTTGCCTTGCATGCCTGAGGCCCTAGGTTCGATTTCTCAGCACTACATAAGCACACACACAAAAAAATGCCGGAAGTGGTGCTGTGTCTCAAATGGTAGAGCGCTAGCCTTGAGCTGAAGAGCTGAGGGACAGCGCCCAGGCCCAG
This sequence comes from Dipodomys spectabilis, assembly GCF_019054845.1. Taxonomy (NCBI): domain Eukaryota; kingdom Metazoa; phylum Chordata; class Mammalia; order Rodentia; family Heteromyidae; genus Dipodomys; species Dipodomys spectabilis. Next base: position 415,287 of record NW_024871307.1, on the reverse strand, counting down.
AGTTCAGGCCCCACGACCGGACCCCCCCAAAAGGAAAGTTCTATTCTTCATATGAAATAATAAAAATAGTGTTGGGGCTGTCCTGTGGCTTTTACTCTAAAGGAGTTTTGCCTAAATTTCATTTACTATATTAGTGATACCAGTAGCATTCTTTGGTGCTGCCCTTCATGTTTGTAGTCTGTTTTTCATCTGGAATATAATCATAACAGTTTATAATCTTCATTGCCAGAATAAAAAATACAAGTGTCTTTTCAATGACAAGACAATTTTAGGCATACATTGCATATTATACGCTTAATAATTTCCTGAAATATATTTCTGATTTCTTTTAGATCCATAAAGGACAGCTCAGAACAGGGAAAGAGTATTGCAAGGAATAATAAAAAAATACTATTATGGTGGTCTTAATGGCAAAGTGTAAGTGATATGTTACAACACTGAGGGTCGGTTAATTTTCTATTTTTGCTATTCTTTCTCCCTTCTTTGTAGAAAGGTTCTCACTATATAGTGACAAATGAGCTAGACCTTTCAAGCCTTGTCTCAGTGACAGAAGTAATGGGATTAAGGATATGTGCTGCCATGACTGCCTTTAAGGAAGTTCACAATAAAGCAATGCCAACACATATAAGGAAACTTTGTGATGTGTATTCACTTCCCCAATTGCCAAAATTAAATTCATATGTCAAAACATCAAATTATTTACATTATATTATATGCAGTTCAACTGGAATCACTAACACCTCCACAAATCAAATGCAATCTAAAAGCTCGATCTCAAAAAACAAAATCTGCAGTATCTGAAATACAAGAAGATACACAATAAACCTAAAGGAGTGAGACCTTTCGCACTGGTAATGAGCATTGATAGCTGGATTTTAAACCAGGGCTTAATAAGATCAGATGTCACTAAATATGTGATTAAATTTGCAGAATTGAACTTGGTCTCAATATTGGAGTTACAATTCAAAGGCAGCTAAGGTTGCTGCAGTATTGTTGCTGCAGATACAGTGTGACCCTCCCTAATAATGGTAACATACAGAGTACAAGCTAAGTCAGTAATTTTTCTCCACTGAGAAAAATTGCAGGGGTTATCCTCACTGTTGCGTTGAAAATGTACAGCCCATCTCATTTTACTTTAGGCTCTAGAATATTTCTGATCTGAACACAATTATAACACATCTGTGTGCAATGAGTGTCGAGCAGTGAGCAGTGTAGGGATATTACTCTAATACACATAAAAACCTTAGAGGTATGGGATGACCCTACCCTCACATTTCATTCTAAGTTGTTGAGTTGCATGGAGAAATGTTCATAATTATGCAATTCAGACTAGTCTAAGTCTGATTCAGGCAACTGAGATAAACGTTAGGGTCATCCACTCCAGTCATGTGGTTTGTCACCTATGAAATAAATCATATTATTTTACAATGTATATACGTTTGTGAAAATTTATGCAATACCACATATCAAATGTACAAAAGGAACAAGTATCCATTTTTTATATTAGCAGAAGTAAAGATAATCCAGAAATGTAATTCCTTGCTAGTGTGTCACAAGATGACTGCTTTGGTGTCTTTCCAGATGCTCATATAATTTTCTTTATCTTCTTTGGGGAAAAGTGTATCCACAGGCAGAAAATTATGTCTCTGTCTTCACTAGACTGTTTGTCCTTTCCAGGGCATAGCTGTCAGCCTGCTGAGTGCTATTTGAGATGGTTTTCCTATCTCTTGTCCCATTCCAGGTCTCATGGCTCAACTGTAGAATCCCTCACAGGTATGCTTACAGATGTATTATTTTGAAAAGGATATTTTTCTAGGATAGGTTCACTTTATAAACTTAATATTCCCTTTCTCTCCCTCTGTGTCTGTCTCTCTGTCCCTCTTCCTTTCTTTCTCTCTCTCCCTCACCATCTTCCTTTCCTTCTCTCTCTCCATCTCTCTCCCTCTCCCTCTCTTTCTCCCTCTCTCTCTCTTCTCTCTCTCTATGTAGTAATGAGACTCCAAGCCTCAAATTCTGTGTTCTGTGTGTGTGTGTGTGTGTGTGTGTGTGTGTGTGTGTGTAGTAATGAAATTAGACTCCGAGCCTCAAACTCTTGCTTGTTTTTTTCCACTCATGACTGAGGCTATACTACTTGAGCCAACGTTTCACTCTGCCTTTGACTGTACAAGTGAACACAAATGTTTCATTGATTGCTACTGCAGCAAGCTGTGAACCGTGATCTTCCAATCTTAGCCTCACGTTTATATAGGAATAGGGTTGGGATACTGGCATCCACATCTATTACCAAGTGTTTTTTGTTTTGTTTTGTTTCTTGCTGTTGTTTTTTTTTTCATTGAAAATCTGTAAGAGAAGCAAATTATTCATAAACAGGAGTCTTCAAATAAAATATGTGTTTTTGAAAGACTACCTTAATTATGTTATCCTTCTGCATGACTTTTATTACTTGGCATGTACATTAAGTAATTTGATTTTTTGAATTCTATTGTTTCACACAGTCGAGTCACATATATATATATATATATATATATATATATGTATATATGATTTAATTTTCCATGTTTTTGTTTATAATATGTTAGCTGTTTAAAAATAGAGTTTATTAAGGTCTAACTCTGTACTACTGAAGCAAGACCTTTATGATTAATCAATGTCCTGTAAATCATAAGTTTCTTCTTGTGGCACAGTGTGAGCATCAGGTAGTTTCCTGTAATCACTGCACATGGTTTAGAAGTCACTGCCAGACACTTTTTTATTATTTTATTTTAGGTTTGGTTCCAGTAGTGGGGCCTGAACTCTGGGCCTGGGTGCTGTCCTCAGCTCTTCAGCTCAAGGCTAGTACTCTCCCACTTGAGCCACAGTGCCACTTCCAGCTTTTTTCTTCTGCTTATGTGTTGCTGAGGAATCAAACCCTGGGCCTCAATCATGCAAGGCAAGTGCTCTACCACTGAGCCACCTTCCCAGCCAGTGCCAGACTCTTTTATGATCACATATGAGTTTACTGTTCTGTCAAATATGCAAGAGCATCCTTTGTAATTCTCCTTGGATTTTCATTGTTGTAAGTCCTGTGATAGTCATGTTGATTTTCTCCCCTATTGCATCGTATGAACTACTGATATTTACTATTTTACTTCACTCCATTCTCCTTGTGATTTGGCCTGTACCCCTCTCACAGCAGAGGGCCAGATATTGGGAATATTTATTTCACTCTATCTCAGACATATATCTTTACTTTCTAGCAATACATTCATTGAGTTCATCCTGTACATTTAAATGCCTTGATAATGATTATTGTATTTTTGCGGGTTTGCATGTTATTTGCCTTCAGGAAAGAACGTAGTTCAGTAACTGTACCCTAGGAAAAGAAGATCGCAATCATGCCTCAATTGCAGCATTATTTACCATAGCTAAGATATGGAACCAACCCAGATGCCCCTCAGTAGATGAATGGATCAAGAAAATGTGGTATATATACAAAATGGAATTCTATGCCTCCATCAGAAAGAATGACATTTCCCCATTTGTTAGGAAATGGAAAGACTTGGAAAAAATTATATTAAGTGTAGTAAGCCAGGCCCAAAGAAACATAGGTCCCATGGTTTCCCTTATTTGCAATATCTAGTATATGTCTGGGTCAAGTGGAAAAGGTCAGATAATGTGATGTTAGGAAAACGAACTCTTAAATATGTATTTTAATGTTTTTTTTTCTTTCATGCATGTGTTTCTAACGCATTTATAAGATAATTTCTTTGTTGCTTTGTATGTCCCTCCCCCACAGTGTAACCCCCGCTTTCACTATATTTGATGTCAGTATAACTTGTGGAGGAGATGGGGACAAACAAGTCGTTTAAGGATTCAGGTGGACTTGTTGCAACAATGAGAAGTACAAAATGTCATGTCAAAAATGAGCTTTACAATGTCGGTGTGGGGGGGTGAGGGGGGGAAGGATTGGGTGGGGGGGAGGAGGGAGGCTGGGAAGGGAAGTGAAGGGTAAACAAAGGAGGAGGCTGCAATGCTTGGTAAGAAATGTATGCATTATCCTGCCCATGTAATTGTAACCCCTCTGTACAGTATGTTCTCAAATAAAATAAAATTAAATTAAAAAAAAATAGATGTTGTTCATTGGATAATGTTTACTTCATGGTTTACCAGCTTGATTCCTTTACATTATTTTTCAATGTAGACATTTCTTCTGGAAAATATTTCTGGGCCTTGTGAAGATCAATTCCTAGTGTAGTCAGTTATTAATTTTATTCCAAAATAATTTCATGGTAACCTATGATTTTCTTCAGGGTCTGCATAGTAGTGCTTCACATTCTTGGATATGTTTTAAATATTGATGCATCCAATGATAAAGGCATATTGCTCAAGTCACCATTTGGACGATTGAAAAGAAAACCATACTGCCGTTTCACCATATGAAAATTTTCTGGTTTTAAATTCTTTTAGATTAAAATTAATGCTGGAATATTGAATATTCTGTATATTTTATATTTTCCTAAGTTTTAGTTTAGGTTACAATATAGAAGCACAAAGTTAAATCATTACAATTTAATTGGTTTTAGTATTTCTAAAATGTACAGAGGAAAAATTCTATTAATTCACAATTTTAAGACAATAGAGTGCCCATTATGTCTAAGTGAGAAAGTTTATAGTTTTTGTGTTCCAAAGGTGGTGCTGGGGAATCAAGTCCAGTGCTTCATGTGTCATAATCTACTGTGTTCCTCTGAGCCTGATGTGATCTGTGGTTTTATTCTCACTCAACTGGAATAAAGAAAAAGTTCACTAGGAAGGAATTACTTGGTTTATTTATCCAGTATCTCTCGCATACATGAAAGTAATTTAATTCTACACTGACAGAAAATGATATTCTTATGTTGCATTTATTAGTAGTAACTATCTTTTCTTGCCCTTCTCTGTACTGTCAAAGTCTCGCCCCTTTCCTATAGTACCCTTCCATGAAACTTGACTTGATCCACTGAAAACGCCCTTCCAGTCAGCTTTCTCCTTAGAAAGCCCACCCTTAACTAACCTACTCTCTGGCAGCCCTTCCATAAACTCTCAAGGCCCTGACTGCAAACAGACAAATTCCTGAAAGCTCTGCTCTGCTACAGGGAAATCCCTCTTCTACTCCACCCCCTACTGGAAGCCCTGTTCTGCACTACCAGAAACCAGTCCACATCCCTATCTCCTCCCTTTATGAACTGCCTTGCTTCAACAAGTATCCCTCCCTTATTGACTGGGTACACCCCCCTTAACTACACTAGCCCCTCCCAGTCCTGCCCCTCCCATATAATTGTCCCTCAAAGCCCCTCCCTTCCTTTCACACCCTGCCCCCAACCAGCCTTCTCCCTGGAGTCCCTCCCAGTTTCACCAGAAACCCTGCCTGTGACTAGCCTACTTCTAAGTGGCCTAACTTTCTCAAAGCCCACCACTGAACCTATTTCCTCCCACAAAGCCCACCATGCTCCTCCAAAAACCAATCACCTCCATATACCTACCCTTGAAGCTCCGCCTTGCTAAACCAGAAGATTCTCACACAGCTAACCACCTCCCAGGAAAGCTCCTCCTGCTTCACCTCATGCCTCTCCATCTCCCACATCCACTCCCTCCATGCCCTGCCTTGCTCCCTAGATAAACCTGCCTTTTGGGCTCCTCCTTCAGATCCACACTCTGCTCTATCAGATGTCCTGCCCATAATTATCCTATACCCTTGTATCCCTTCCACTTCTCAAAACCAGCCTCCAGCTCACCCCAATGCTTCAAGTCCTGCCCTGACAGAAAACACGCATCACCCTATCCCATCTCTCAATACCCATATTGCTCCACCTGAAACCACTGCACCAGTTGGCTTCCTTCTGGCATCCTCTCCAGGCTCAACTGGAAACCCCTGTCCCTTCCTATTCCCTTCTTTGAAAGTTCCCTTGCACTACTGGAAACCCAACCACAGTAGGCTTGGTACTGCCTTGCAATACCGAAATCCCCATCCAACCGTACTCCCTATCTGGAATTCGTGGCTGGGTTTACTGAAAACCCCGTCCTAACTAGTCAAGTCCATTGGATTCTCTCTCTGTTCTCACAAAGCCCTGGTCCTAATAAGGCTTGTCAACTGCCACCACATCCTGCTCCAATAGAAACATCACTTCCACCTTACCACATGCCTCAAAATCCTGCCATGCTCCACCAGAAACCCCGTCCCTTACTAGCCCACTCATTCCTAGAACCGCCCTTCCCTCCCAAAGCCACACTCCCCTAAAAGCCTCTCACTTATAGTCCTACCTTCCTCCACCAGAAACCCTGCCTTCTCTCAGCCTCTTCCCTCAATTCCCTACCCTGCTCGATGGGAAACTCCACCCTGCCTATCGAGTGAAGGCTCACAGTGCACCAGAAACCCTCCTCCCTTGTAGCCTTATTCTTCCATTTCAAAGTCCTATCTGCAAATAACAAGCTCTCCTCTATCCCAACCTTCTTACACTGAAAACCATGCCACCTGTCAGCATCCTTCCTAAAGCTTGGCCCTGTTCTCCCGGAAACCTCGCCCCTAACAAGTCTAGTCCTTCCTGTCCCCTCCTCACTTTCTCATAGCCCTACCCATACTGACCTCTACCCTCAAAGCCCCGCCTAGCTTCACCACAGATCCTTTGTAAATACCAACTTCTCCCATAAATCTGCCAGGGCTTCACCAGGATCCCCACACCACCTCATCCAGGAAGGTCTCAACTAGTAACTGTTTTATTCCAAATGTGATTTTATATTGGTCATAGAATTCATACTAATCAATAGTATAAGATAACAGTGTTACAAACAGGAAACATAAAAATGTGATAGCTATTAGATGTCTAAGTCTAGTTTGGGGTTCTAGTACCAGGCAGATACGTATTGTGTGAAAATGAGTGAAGGTGATTTCTTATATTAGAAAGTGTTCTTTGAAGTATCAGTAATGTTTCATAAGTGATCATTTTATTTCTAGAAAATTCATGCACACTTGTGCCCATTAACTTCAAAAATATTAGTTATTTTAAATCCTCTGGTTTAGTTGAGGTAAGAGTATTAGTATATAAAAATATGACTTCCAAGTGATATCTAATGCATAATTTTGGAGTTGCTTACCAAACTATGTACTGGAGTTTATAGTAACAGAAATTCTCTACCAGAATCAACTTTAAATTTCCTTCTTCCACTAAAGTGCCCTTTGGAAAAGATTGAAGTGAGATTATACAGGTAAAATTCCAGAATTAAAAAAGTATTTGAGATCATGACAAAATTATGCCTGGGGAAGACACACACCTATAATCCCCAATGTGCTTTTCATTTTCAAACAAAAGGATCTTAAGCATATGTAAGTGCATGCTTTCTGAAGACACATAAGAAATGCCCTGTGTATTTCTGAAAACAAACTCAAAACAAGAAAGACAACATAATGAAGCAGAAGGGAATTATGAACTTTGTACATGTGATATAGAATTGGAGCGGGTAAAAAATACACTGAATCAGGTAAAAAATATTTTTGGTCATGATGTCTGGTTATTCAGTAAATGGTGTTCCTTGTTAACACATGATTTAATATATGTTTCAGCAGGGATCTTCCCAGGAAATTGTGTATTTAGGCAATTTCATCATCACAAGGACATAAGGATGATGTAATCCCACACACCTTAACACACCTACAACAGCACTAGACATGAAAACATATTGACCCAACACTGTATGACAGAACTGTGTTTTACCAAAGCTTTGTATGTGGTATTCTATTGTTTATTTAGGCTTCACACAAAATGTTTCTGCCAAAAGAAATAAATGATGGCTCAAATGGTGTAGTGTCATTATTAACATCTAACACATGCTGAGATTTTTGTTTATACCTCTTTTACTCGCTTCCTCTCTTTTCCCTCTATCTTCCTCCTTCCCTCCTTTCTTTTCTTTCTCTTTCTTCATTCTTTTTTCCTTTTCTTCTTTGGAACATGAGTATGAATTTAGATATTTTGTTTGCAAAACAACATTCCTTTTTCGATTTACTTTGCTCATAGTTTATCAATATTGCTGAGGGGCAAAAAGAGTCTAAGTTCCTCACCTCTGTCTGCCAATTGGAAAGATCACCACAAGTGCATCCCAAAATCCCTGGCTTTAAATGTGATGATCTTATTACTTTCCTTACTGACTGATTCTGAACTGTGATAATCGCAGTGTGAACTCCAATAGCTTACCCTCAGTATAGATTGTCTAAATGTGTGATTGAAGGAAATTTGATTTTAATCTCTTTTTTTGCCAGTCCTTGGCTTGAAATTTGGAACTTTCTGTCCCTAGGATGCTTTGGCTCAGGCACTTGAGCAAGAGTGACATTTCTGTTTTTTTCTGTGATTATTTGGGGACAAGAGACTCACAGACTTTCCTGCTCAGGATGGGTTTGAACCATGTTCCTCAGGTCTCAGCCTCCCAAATAACTAGGATTACAGATGTAAGGCACTGTTGCATGACTACCATTTGAGTTTAATCACTGGCATGAATATTAAAATAGGTTTGTTTGTTGCTATTAAAATATAGGGTAAGTTTGAAAATATAGTTTCACTAATCAGATATTTTGGAGGGTAATTTGTTTCACATTAGAAACATCTCTACCAGACTTAAGGAGTTACTTTTGCTGTTTATCATATTGTATGTAATTTTGGAAAATGAACTTTATTTATTGCAAATGGGAAAAACACTTTGAATGGCCTGATATGCTATCACACATCTATGATCACTTTTTGTCAGAAGTCAGAGATCTAGAGCATCACAATGTGAACATAGCCTCACCAAAAATGTATGCATAGCAATCTCAACAAGTAAGTGAAGCATGAGGACTCATAACATTAATCTTAGCAACAAAAGAGGAATAGGTAAGAGTAACGTGGTCCATGCATTGCCTACATAACAGAGATTGAAAGATAATGTAAAAGTACAAAAGGCAAGAGGCATACAAAGATTAGTTATAAAATAAATGCATGTAAAATTAATTATGAATTTGATTTTATATCTGTATTTCTCCACCCTTTATGTGCCTTTCAGCTCTTGATTCCACCCCCACAAATAAATACTCAATTCTGGGTGCTTATTTTGTTGGGCTATGAGTTAGCTTTTCTAAAAAAATTACACCTTTAAGTTCTACTAGGACTCTATCATATTTTAGTTTTTACACTTGTGTACACACAGTGTACACAATTGTATATTTCATATTTATAGATTAACTATATCTTTTTCATTTGTGGTTAAACATGTATCCTTTGTTTCCCTTGGCTTAACTTAATTCACTTAACCTGGTTTTTAAGAGGCCTTACCATTTCTTTAAAATGATGCAGTGTCATACTTTCTAAAGGATGGGTATAATTCCATTGTGTATATATACCAACTTTTTCTGATTTATAATTCAACTAAGTGAAAATGCCTAAATCTCATTTCTTGCATTTAGTGTGATCGATCCCTCAATGATGTAGCATTTTAGTTTGCATAGCTTTCGTCTTTCTGTGCTTCCATGTGTTTGATGTTGTGGTTTTGTTTTTATTCTTTATGCCATTTCTAGCGTTTGCATTCATGGCCTTGCACTCTCCCTTAACATTTTTCAGTCAAATCCTACATTCTACCACTTGAACCTCAACTCTATTGAGGCTTTTTGCTGATTAATTGCAGGTGAGAGCCTTGTGATCATTCGTCCAGGCTGGCTTCACAATTCAATTCTGAATAGCTAGGATTATATGCAAGTGTAAGCAACACCTGGGAGATTCGCTATGTTTTATGCTTTTGTTGTCAATATGCTGAGAAACAACTTGGCCTTATTTACCTAATATTATGCATGCAATCTTTTCTCCAATAAAATGAACTTTTGTCTCAGACAGCCAGGGGGAAGGGAGAAGGGATAGCAAGGGGATGTGGTGGGGGTGGGGAAATGGGAAGGAATGGGAAGGGGAAAAAAAGGAGGAGGCAACAATGCTTGATAAGAAATGTACTCATTACCTTGCCTATGTAATTGTAACACCTCTCTACGGTATTTTCCCAATTAAAAAAATAGAAACAACTTTTACTTACTCCCTAGCCTGGTGGTTTACATTCTTACATTATGTCAATATATGAATGACATAGGCTGAAAATTCATACGAACCTTATTTAGAGGGAAGGAATGAACGTTTGCTTGTATTTAGATGACACTTTTTAATATATATGAATATTATTTTGCTCTATATCAAATATATTTATTTATACTCTATATCAGGTATATTATTTATTATATTCTTGTGCATAATATTATTAGTATCAAATTTATAATGTATTTAAAATATATATGAATTAATACACCATAATACAATATATAAAATACATAATGTAATAAACATATAATAAATATATATAATGTAATATATAATATAAATAAAGACAAATATATAATACATAATTGTTTATTGAATTTCCATATATCTAATTATATATACCATATTTATATGACAGTTCCTAAAATATTAATTCTACAGATCTATATTTATTCAATTATATCTATCCATATTTATTTAATTATTATTTAGTAGTCTTGATTTGAACTTGAGGGCATATCTGCTTTCCTTTAAGGTATTACTGCCCAGAAATATGGAAATATTTGAACACTTTCTGTTTAAATTCATACATAGGAATTCATACATTCACAGGGAGACTTTTAACATTTCAGAATTTCTTCTATGTTTCCTCAGGGTCTGTTTTGTTTTACCTGTAATTCTTGGATACATCAAATTGGAAAAGCATATTAAATCAATATTTTAATGATTGAATAGACGTATAACATCCTGAAATATAACTATATAGAACAGTTCGCTGGTTTATTTTTTTAAAATTAGAACCTGATGATACAAGATGAGTACTATATATAAATAATTTCATATTTTACTAATTGTTTGACTTCAATAAATGTTCCAATATAGGATGATAAAGTTTAAGTAGTAGTGTTTAAATACTATTTCTAAAGCATTGAAAAATAAGTTAATATTTATTTACACTTCCTCATAATATGGAATTGTTTTTTTAACAACATGAGATAGTTTTAAAATTTATAGTTTTGCTTTTTTTTTGTCGGTGGTGGGGTCTGAACTCTGGACCTGGAGGCTGCCCCTCAGCTCTTCAGTTCAAGACTAGACCTCTACTGCTTGAGCCACAGTGCCACTTTCATCTTTTTCTGCTTATATGGTGCTTAGGAATTGAACCCAGGGCTTCATGCGTGCAAGGCAAATACTCTACACTGAGCCACCTTCCCATTCCTAGTTTTGCTTATAGAGAGCTCTTGGATCAAATAGAATGATTCGTAAGTCTGTGATTCTGAGCATGACATGAACCAGTGGTGCTATTCATACTCAACAGGAATGAAAGGAAAAGTTCATTCTAAAGGAATTAGCTTAATCCAATCCCTAAATTATTTCAAATGTATGTTGAAAGAAAATTCTACTGTTTTATTATACTTCCCAAGGCTATCTACAAATTCAATGCAATACCTATCAATATTCTAATCTCATTCTTCAAGGAAATAGAACAAGCAATCCAAAAATTCATATGGAACAATTAAAGACCCCAAAAACCAAAACCCATCCTTAAGAAAAAGAACAGTGCTGGAGGAATAGCAATACCAAATTTCAAACTCTACTACAAAGCCATAGTCATCAAAACAGCTTGGTACTGGCACAAGAACAGACCTCAAGACCAATGAAATAGAATTGAAAACCCCAGAAATGAACCACAGACCTATAGCTAACTAATCTTTGATAAGGGAGCTATAAAAAATAGAATGGAAAAAGACAGCCTCTTCCGTAAATGATGCTGCAAAAATTGGTTAATCACTTGTAGAAAACGAAATCTAGATCCATATATATCACCCTGCACCAGAATCAACTCCAAATGGATCAAAGACCTCAGAGACAAAGCAGACACTCTGAAAATATTACAGGATGGAATAGGAGAAACCCTAGGTCTCCTTGGCACAGGCCCAGATTTTCTTAAAAGAGACCCAGAACCACAACAAATCAAAGAAAGGTTGGACAAATGGGACTGCATGAAATTTCAGAGCTTCTGGATGGCAAAGGATATAGCTAGTAAGATCAATAGAAAGCCCACGGATTGGGAGAAGATCTTCACTAGCCATACAATGGACAAAGCTCTCATATCTAAAATATACCTGGAAATCAAAAATTTAAATCCCCCCAACAACAAATCCTCAACGAAACAACTGCCCAATAAATAATGGGCTGAAAACTTAAAGAGAAACTTCTCTGAACAGGAAAGAAGGATGGCCAGTAGACATATGAAGAAATGCTCAACCTCCCTAACCATAAAAGAAATGCAAATCAAACCAACATTTACATACCACCTCACCCCAGTTAGAATAGCTATAATCAGGAACTCTAATAATAACAGATGCTGGAGGGGATGTGGACAGAAGGGAACCTTACTGCATTGTTGGTGAGAATGTAAACTTGTTCAGGCAATTTGGAAAGTAGTATGGAGGTTCCTCAAAAGACTCCACATAGAGCCCCCCTATGACCCAGCAATCCCACTTTTGGGCATTTACCCAAGTGATCACAAACAAGATCATCCTAAAGCCACCAGCACAACTATGTTTATTGCAGCATTGTTTACCATAGCTAAGATATGGCACCAACCCAAAGGCTCCTCAACAGATGTATGTTTCTGGTAAATGTTTTATCCCAAATTTTATATTTGTCATAGATGTCATACTAATTACCAAGACAAGTAAACAGTATTAGGCAAAGGAATTTAAAATATGGTAGCAGATATTAGATTTCTTATCTTGGTTTAGGGTTAGATACTAGCAGATATATGTTGTGTGAAAATGTGTGAAGTTGCTGCCTTACACTGCAAATAATTATTTGCATTATCAGCTTGGTAAGATATTATATGGTATAGTTATATTTCTAGACAATTTTTGTGTATATGTGAATATTAGCCTTAAAATGATACTTTCTCCCCTTTTTTCCTTTTTTCTTTTTGTCAGTCATGGATCTTGAACTCTGGGTGTGGGTGCTGTCCCTGAGCTCTTCAGATCAAGTCTAGTGCTTTACACTTGAGTTACAGTGCCACTTCTGGTTTTGTGGTGGTTACTTGTGGGTAAGAGTCTCACTGATTTCTTACCAGGGTTAGTTTTGATCCACCATCCTCAGCTCTCAGCCTCCTGAATGCCTAGGATTATAGTTATGAGCCACTGGCGACCAGCTAAAATGTTACTCATTTTAAATTCTCTGATTTAGTTGAATGAGGAGCATGAATGTGTTGAAAGGTTACTTTCAAGTCATCTCTCTAAATAATTTCAGAGTTCCATTTTCATAATCCTTATTACAGTGACTAATAACAGAAGCTCCCATAGTAACAGAATGATCCTTCATTTTCTCCTACAAATAAGGTACTATTGGAAGAGAATGGTGAGATCTACATGTATAAGTCTGTGAATATATACTTGAAAGAATAAAAAAAATTAATGACACAGGAAGGTACAACCTGACTTTCATTTTCTAAGGAAAGGAATTTCATAAAAGTATATTTAATGGCAGGGCTTTTTCATCTGAAAAACAAAGAAAAACAATATCATATAAAAGTTGAAAGGGATCAGCAACTACGTTAAGTGTGATATAGCATTGGAGACTTTAAGAAATGAATTGATTTAGGTAAAATAAGTCTTCGGAAAAACTATCTGTTTTTTAAATTTATTCATTGCAAATTTTATTTTTGCTTACATGTCACTAAATATACATATGTATATAAACATGTATGTATATATGTATGTACATATATACATATATGTGTATATATATATATATGTATATATATATATATATATATATATAGGTATGTATATATTTTTTAGCAGGATCTGTCCAGTGAAATGTATGGTTAGACAATTTCATCATGGCAAGTTCATCTGAAGGATGGACTTCTACAAATTTCCACACAGCTTCAACACTACTGCACATGCAAACTTAAATGCTCACCATTGTAAGCAAGACGTGTATTTTACTAAAGCTTTGGATATAGAGTGTTATAGTTTCATTTAGGCCTGATACAAAACGTGCCTGTCCCTAGAGATCAATGATGGCATTTATTACTACAATAATGTAGTGTAAATCTTTACATTGAACACATACTCATTATGAGTTGTTCTTTCTTTCCTTTCCTTTTCTTATTTTAACTTTAGGAAATTGATTTGCATTTTGATGTTGTGTTTGCTAGACTGGTACTCCACCACTTGAGTCACTCCATCAATACTTTTTTGTTTGAGTTACTTTACTCATAGATTAGCAATTTTTGCTCCCTGCCCAATAGAGTTTATACTCCTAATTACCTATGTCTGCCATGTAGCCAGAATCATGATTGCATTACAATATCCCAAGCTAGTAGGGTGATATGGGTGATATTTTTCTTCCTAGACTGATTCTGAACTGAGATGCTCTCAAATTCTACCTTTAGTTATTGTTGTGAGCTCCAGTTCTGCCTACTTCTAGAATATATGACAGAAATAAATGATATAGGGCAATTTGAGTTAAGCTCTGGCATAAATGCTAATATAGTTGATTTGACATTGAAATGTAGGGTAAGTTTTAAAGTATAGTTGTCCTAGTCAGATATTTTGATTAGTAATTTTGTTTCACATTAAAAACACCTCTTGACCAGAATTAAGGACTTACTTTTGCTGTCTGTCAACTTGTATGTCATTTGGGAAAACAAACCATGTCTTACATGTAGGAAAAAGGACTTTGAATGGTTTGATGTACTGGCTCACATCTATAGTCACTGTCAGCAATCAGAAATAAATAGATCACAATTTCAACATATCCTAACAAAAATTTAGGTAGTCTCAATCTCAACAAACAAGTAGGTCATGGTGAAACATGCTATTAATCTCAGCAACACAAGAGGCTAATTCTCTGCGCAGAAAAAAAAGACTGAAAGACAAAGAAAGAAAGACAGAAAGAGAAAGTAAAAAGAAAGAGAGACAGAAAGAAAGAAAAAGAAAGAAAGAAAGAAAGAAAGAAGAAAGAAGGAAGGAAGGAAGGAAGGAAGAAAGAAAGAAAGGAAGGAAGGAAGGAAGAAAGAAAGAAAGAAAGAAAGAAAGAAAGAAAGAAAGAAAGAAAGAAAGAAAGAAAGAAAGAAAGAAAGAAAGAAAGAAAGTAAGTTATTCAGAATGAATAGTTTGGATTCAGGAGTCACGTGGTAGAGGTAGTATCTGTATTGGGTAATAGGTCTGCCTGCAGCCATTGAGGCCCTCCCTAAATCTGGGCTAAGTTTTCCCAGTTTATCCGTGTTACCTAGTTATCTGACCAGAGGAGGGTCCCCGGCCCTGTGGTCACATCCAGATCCAATGTGGCCACAACTTTCTCCCGCCTGGCCACACCTCATCCAGTCCCTGGCCTAGATAAATCCTGTCAAGAGGTTGGGTCACCCCTTTTTCTGGCCAGGTCTCTGCACTATGCATGGGAGGGGCAGCAGTTTGGTAAATAAAATACATTACCTGACTGAATACAGCGTGGTATTCTCTTCATCCGCTCCCTAATGAAACCTATCTAATTAATATACTTGACACTTTGAAGTTTCTAGTTATGAATCCGTGGATATTTTTTCCCGTGGATATTTTTATGACACATATGACTTCAGTATCTACAAAGAATATCTGCTCACTCATCAGTTAACAGTATAATTCTTAGAATCAGTAGTTAACCTTAATCTTTAATTAACCTTAAAGTCTATTGTGTTTCTTTTTTTTTGTTTTTTTTTTGTGCTTTTTTTTTTTGGCTTAAAGTCATAGAAGAGTTGGTGGGACAATCTGAAGGGATCTCTGGCTTCATATTTTCTCATCACGCTGGGCAATTTAACCTGTGCGCCACCAAGTCAGATGATACGACTTTCAAATTCTGGAAAGCAGATGCACCTCATCATGTACCATGGCTTCTTGATCTCTCAGATATTTTTTAAATGTAATTGTTACTAAGGTGTGTACAGAGAGGTGAGCAATTCGCAATTCATGTAATGTGTACATTTGTCTTGTAGACAATGCCATCCTTTCCTGAGCTTTCTCCCAATTTCTGTTTTTTGTTGTTGTTGATGATTGTTTTTGTTTATGTGCCTGACCTTCAGCTTGAAATCAGGGCTTGGGTGCTGCCCCTGAGTTTATGTAATGCAGGCTACTCTACTTCTTGAGCCCCAGCTCCCTTGATGCTTTTTTCGTTGTTAATTGGAGAGAAGAGTCTCACAGATTTTCTCATTCCATCTGGCTTTAAACTGTGACCATCAGCCTCCTGAGGAGCTAGGAATATAGGCCTGAGCCCCCAGTGTCCATCTACTAAAATGTTGGTTTCATACTTCGTGTTGTGTCACAATTTTCTTCAACTCTTGGCACTAACACTACATATTGCCTGGCTCAAATCTGAATTGGTGGAACATACTTGTATTTTGAGGAAGGCAGGTATAGGGACACATAAGATAAACAAAATCATTTGGTACATGGCATACTGACATGTAAGTTTATTGCCAGTGGACTGTGTCCGGTCTGTCTTTGCTGTTAATTCTGCAAGGCCTGTGAATGATATTATACATATCCAAATGGCCATTGGCAGAAATGAGGTTTCTCATCCTGTTCTTAAAACAAAACAAAAACCAACCAAAAAACAGAACATATGAGTCCAGCAATTTCCTCTAATTAGAGAGCATTCTGCCCTAGTTTATGAAAGTGTCCTTTATTGAAGTGCTGCTACTTTTTCTAACTGCAAATATAATGAAATATGTAGTAGTCTGTAGAATTGCATACCACAGATGTCATTTTATTAATTCACAATAAATTCAGATATTTAAATGCTTATTTATTTATTTTTATTGGTGGTGGGGCTTGAACTCTTGTGGGGCCTGGGCACTCTCGCTGATACTCTGTGCTCAAGATAGTTAGCACTCTACCACTTGAGCCACAGAGCCACTTCTGTTTTTAGTTGGAGATAAGAGTCTTATGGGGACTTTTTTCCCTGGGCTGGCTATGAACAGCGATCCTCAGATCATAGCCTTATCAATAGCTGGGATTACAGGCATGAGCCACTGGCACCTGGTTTCAAATAGTCATTTTTAAAATGATGAATTGCTTAGAGCCTCTGGCTCACATATGTAATCCTAGCTATAGTTAGAATTATAGGTATGAGAAACAATCACTAGGTATGTGTTGTTTATGATGGTTTGTATTGGCATGTTTTAATATTATTTCTGATTCTACAATGCACTTATTTTTATTTTCCCCTAGGTGTGGTTGATAGGTGCTAACCAGTGTTGAACATTCTTTGGTTGAGATGAAGCCATGTGGAAGTTCTTGCCTAGAATGGCATGAAATTGAAACCCTCCTGCTCTCAGCCTGCCCATGGACCTGGGATGATAGGTGTATTCCATCAAACATAGTCAGGGGTTGAGGAGCGTTGCAGGTAAAACTACACTGGTCTTGAACTGATGTCCCAAATAGCTAGCTTTACAGGCAAATGCCTTCAAAAATCTTTTTGTATTCTGTTTCACTTTGAAATAGTGTTTGTACATACTTAGGGAGTACAATGATAACATACTACCTGGTTAGTATATAGAATAATCAGACCAATATAATTAGCATGTTTATCTCCTAGAACATTGAATCTAACGTACATTGGTAACCTCCTGACTCTGCTAGTTATTTTGGAATATACCATAAACATGAATTCATTGATAATATGTACTAGAGTATTGGAAGTTGATAGAGATAGGGACAACCTTGATTATGTGTATTAAATATATATTTATGTATTGCTGCTCTGAAGAATATTATCATATATTCATCATGACAGTACCAGACAATAATTTTCCTGCAATGTAAAATTTCCATTTCATAATGTATCATATTTTATCTTCTCTACATTCTCCTTATAAATATGAATGTTTTTCCTGTTCCTTTTAATGTTTTGAAATTACCATAAGATGGAATTAAAAAGTCATGGTCTACTAAAATTATCTCATTTTGTTTGATTTTGTGATGCTAGCAGACTCTATCACTAAATTGTATTCTAATTATATCTTATTATTATATTTTTATATAGGGTTTTACTGTTGCTGTTTTTTTATTGAGAGTGCTGTGAAGCTGGACTGAATCTTGCTCTAGTAACAAAGCTTTATCACTCCACTGTCTCTGGTAAAATTGCTTTTTTCTGGAGGCTCATAATTATAACTCTAACTAATTAGAAGGCTGAGACCTGAGATTTAATTCAGACAGCTTGCACAGGAAATTTTATGAATATTTCCTCTCCAGTTCACTACAAAAACTTGAAGAGTAGCAATGGAATTGTGGCACAATTGGTAGAGCACTAGATTCAAGGGCAAGATGCTCAGGATTGTCATAAACCCCTTAGTTCAAGCCCTAAAACACACATATACACAGACACACATTCACACACATACACACACACTCCCACACACATTATACATGCACAAAATCTCAGGCAATGTTGTATCTTAAATTCTTATCCAGAGATTGGAAATAGCAAACTCATTTTTGAAGTTTTTTCATTGATTATTTTGAAAAAAGGAGGATAGTTCATGGGATATAGTCAACAAGACTTTAGTGAGGAATACTTTATAAATGCCTAGCTTATAAAAAGAACAGGAGCACAGTTTTTAATCTTTAAATATTACATTCCTTCAACTATAGTATTTTTAAATAATAATCATTGAATTATGAGAAGACAATGCAGGACCTCTTCCCATTTCCCCTTCCCCTCCGTCATAAAATATTACAAAAGTATCAAAAATAATATTTTATTTACAAGAATGTACACCTGTAGAAATGTCTGGCTGTATGTGTAATGTTTATTTTTAAATACTTGTTTGATTTTCCCACCTCTAAGTACTTGGCTTTTTTTCCAGATGACAACACACAGGGTCTTCAAGAACAAACAGAAGATTAGGATTGTTAGGTAACAATGTCATAAGAAGTAGATGTCAAAAATACACGCAAGAAGCACATGAGAGGATGAGAAGTCCCTGAGAGGCAAAATGATTTGCGCAGGATGAGAGGCATAGTGAAAAACAATGCCTGGATCTGTCATAGGAAAGTCTTCTTGAGCTGAAACCATGCCAGTACCTAGGCCTAACTGAGGTTGTTGGAATTGACAATGTCCACATGTGTATGTGGTGATGTGGGAAGGGAGATTTCAGTCTCCAATTTGTCTTTGGGATGGTTTTATGTAAGCAAGCAGCTTAGATCATTGGGCCCTTAGAGATGACTGGCTCAGGAACAAGAAAGGTGTTCCTGTGTTGTTTTCAAAGTTCAAGAGTCTCAGGTCTCAGGCATTTGAGTTGTGAGTGCCTCAGTCAAGCTGCTGACATTGGATCAGTGCCAAACCACAAATCCAGTGTCTCAGGCCTTGTTATAAGAAGAAACCAGGGTAAAACAAGGCAACTCAGACAAGGTATAACTATGAGAGGAAACCTATTTAATCTCATCCTAGGCCATACTAGAACCTTCTTCTTGTGTGCTTTCATATGTGTATACTGAGAAAATATTTCCTATGTAGTTTCAATCCACTCTATTACAATTGCTCAATTTCAAGTGTACTCCCATTTCCATTTTTGAAAGATCCATTCTTTTTACTACCTTTGTGTCACAATGAGTCAGCCGAGACCCTGAATGTTCTTTGCAAAACATGGAGCCTGGACTCAGGCTTGCTGGAAATGCTGGTGATGGACCTTGTCCCTGCCTACCAGAAAGGTGATCTCTTCTATGTTGGAAACTTCCTCCACCACTCTAGACACTGGGGGACAATGGAGCAGTTGCTGGATATTCTGTTTAAAAAGTGAGTGTTCCTCCTTCAAACCCAAGGCTGATGAGACCCCCTGGCTGAGTATTGGTATACTTAGCACCTCTCTGAGACTATTTCACTGGGGCCTTATCACAGGAGCTTGTCTTGAGACAAAGAAGTGCACACCCTGGCTAATTTCTTAGGACTGGGCTGCCAGAACATTTCATTTTCCTCAGAAGCTAGTGGATCCTTAGCAGTTTGCTAAGGCTAGGATTAAAGGCATGAGCCACTGGCACCCAACATCCACCCTCACCTAGGAAATCCCTATCTTTGAGGACTTTGAAGGAATTAGACAGAAGACAGGATGCAACTTGAACTTGATTTGGGGCCTAAGTGCTGTCTCATTGGTTCTCAGAGTTAACACTCTACCCTTTGAGCCCAGGTCCAGTTCTGGCATTTGGCAGGTTAATTGAATATGTGTCTTCAGAATTTTACTGAGTAGACTAGGTTCAAACTGTGATCCTCAGATCTCACCCTACTAATTTGTAGGATTAGAGGCATGAGCCATTGTCATTTATTTGGACAGATGCATATAAGCCTCCTCACAGAATTTTCATGAAATTGTATAGATATATCTCCACTTTTTGTCTGTCATGTTTACATTACCATGTGGGACTTAGCCAGTCTCATGTATGTCCTGTTAGTTCAGAAAAGGAGCAGCATAGAGTTAACTTCTTCTCTCCTCCCATTGGTATATATCCTTCTACCGTAACTGGAAGGAAGTTGAACAAGTGAAGAAGTAAGTGGACATTGGAACGAAGAGAAGTTCTGTCCTTGAAAAAATGGGTATCTTTGAGGTTTCTGAATCAAAGTCAACTGTGTTGTTTGCACACCAGTTGTGATTTTAACCAGGGGGTTGAGGATTGGCACTTCAGTGGATAGCAGATTACACAGTTATGGATGTGATTGTTGTTTTGGACTCTCATGGATGACAGGGAGGATTGTGTATAGCAAGTCAGATCCAGTGGGGAAACAACTTTCTCTGCCTATCACCGGAAGAATTTTGGAGGATTGTATTTGAGAAATTTCTTTTTTTGTGGAACTACCATACAGACGAGTTACAATTACACGAGCAAGGTAATGAGTACATTTCTTATGAAGCATTGTTGCCTCCTCCTTTGTTTTCCCTTACCATTCCTTCCCATCCACTCCCCCCAATTTTTCCGCACCAAAGTTGTAAAGTACGTTTTATGACATAACATCTTGTACATCTCATTGCTGCAATGGGTCCACCTGTATCCCAATTTAAACAATTTGTTTTCTCCCGTCCCCCCCACAAATTATACCAACATCAAACACAGTGAAAACAGGGGTTATGCCATAGGGGGAGGAACGTACAAAGCAACAAAGAAATCATCTTATAAACATCTTATAAATCATCTTAGAAACAATAACAAGAATGAAAAAAATATTTGAGTCCTTATCTTGGGGTTTTCATTTTGCCTAACATCAATTTATCTGACCGTTTCTGCTTGTCTCATACATATACTAATTATTGCAAATAAGGGAAACCATGGGACCTATGTTTCTTTGGGCCTGGCTTACTTCACTTAATATAATTTTTCCAAGTCTTTCCATTTCCTAACAAACGGGCAATGTCATACTTTGGTTTTGAGGAACATCCTGCTTTAAAGAATCTCTTCCACTTCCCAACATGCAAGTTTTGCCAAAATGCAAGTCCTGACAGAAAGGGTCCATGGTAGAAAGCTCAGGATGGGGAGGGCAGACTCTCATTTTCCTTGTCAACAATCTGCCCACAGCATCGTTTGTTCCATCTTCACTATGTGGATGGACTTCTACCCTAATGATTTCTATGAGCACAAGAACATTGACACCCTGAAAAAATTTACACAGTATGTCAAGCTCAACATGTCCTCTTCAGACCTGCTCTTCCACTTACATATTCTTCTGGACCAGCTGGAGCAATGCATGACCAATGAGATCAAGAAAAAGAGCAAGAAGTCCTTGTTTAGATGCCTCAGAGCTTGTGAGTAGGGATGGAACCTGGGTCTTTAGGGATGGGCCTGATTGGCCAAGAGCCCTTAGTACTACCCAGCTTGGCAAAATGTCCTTTTATGTTATTCTCTGCCAGGTAATGTCTGTTCTCCTTCTGAAAGAAATTGGACGTAGCCACTTATTAGGACATTGTCTTCTCATCAGTCTTCAGTCCAAATTCAAGTTCTACAGCTTCCCCCATTAGATCCTCATAGAAGTTTAGTCACACCTTAACTTCTAGAGTCTATGCTAAGACTCCTGTACCTATTTTCATTCTCAGGTTTGCACCACTATAGAGAAGTACCTGCTGAACTCCAGATAAAGGACCCATCAGAGATGTTGCCTATGGTGACTGTGATGGAGATCAGAAGCCATCACTGGACTCCAGAAAACACGTGAACATAGAGGGTTTTTTCAATTTGTAGAAAGGCCTAAACAGGTTTTGAGTCCTGTGGACATTCCACTGGTTCTGAACCCTGCATGTGATGCAGGTGTACCTGCACATACCACCAAGGAAGAAGATGATCCAGAATGTCTTCCATTGATGTTTACAATTCACCTAGATCATCTGCAAACCAGTCAAAAAACACTGGTCTTGGTGTGCAGGATTAGTGTGTGCTAATGGAAAATGACCCCAGTCTATATTCAGGAAAACCAATAATTGAGGTCCAAAGTCTAAATTCAGTTGAGGAAAGGGAATCTGTCCTCATAGAATATCCAGACCAATTTGTCCTGCTACAGGGGATCCAATTTCCAATTTGCAAATTAGAATCTGTCCCTTCCTCCACTCAGGAAGAAAATCCTGTCTTTATTGAGATCCCTTGGAGGACTCTGAGGCAGAAGTTCTGCCTGAAGGAACTTAGAGACCAATCTATATTTAGAGATTCCTTCCCCTCTTCTTGGGAAAATATTTATTTTTCTTTTTGTCCTGATTGTTGTAAGATGTTCATTCTATTTATTTTTCTAACGTTATTAAAATGTTTATGTTATACAATTTTGAATCTTAAATATATTTTTTTCAACAATCTAAAGCACCATGCACATGTTTTCTGTGTGTGGAAAAACACAAAGTGACAGTGGGCTGTAAAAGAGAGCCTACTGGATATAAAGGGGACTATTAAATGCACAGGGAGTGTCAAGGAAGTCAGGCCATGCCTGCATGGGATGATAAGGTGGCTACAAAAGCTCTAGGACATAACAGATCAGATGTCCTAACATCTCATCTGCCAATTGGGACAAATGCTACAATATGTATAGTGGTATGTTTGACTCTCTTCCAACAGTGAGTCAAGTCTGTATACACATTCATTTTGCTTTGGGAAATATCAAAAAATTGGGCTCCAATAATATCAAAACTCTACTTAGGGCTGAAAATATTTGTCAAAATACATAGGAAATATCTATACTGGAAAGTAAAAGCCATCATCAATAGAAGAAAGAAGGCTTACATAGATGGACAAAGACAAAATCAGCAAGCAAAAATCCACAATAAAATCAGTTATATGTAAATACTTGTTATGTTCTTTACATTATAAGTAGTATATTATATGATATATAAGATTGAATATGTTTTTCTCATAATAGAAGGTCATTTAACATTTTCAGTCTTCGGTATTTTTTTCACAAAATATAAGTGTAAATCATTATTGGGGAAAGTGGTAATATAACAGATTATAATTATGTGAATATGTATTTATGTGTATCTAGATATAACTGATTATAAATAGATGAATAAATATATACATATATTTGTATATCTATGAAGTAAATATAATGAAACTGACTACATTATGTATAAAAAAACAGCTATGAATTGAGTACATAAGACTCAGGCCTGTAATCCTAGTGATGCGGGAAACTGGGTTCTGAGTCTTAGTCTCTCTTACCCCCATGGCATTAGATTTTGAGAGGAGGCCTAGGCCCTCCATTGTAACAGAGCCACACATGCAGTGGGATCACACTCCCTGACCCCAGAGGAAGGTCAGTACAAATCAGGACAAGCCTCTTATCCTATGACAGTCTACTCAGTTCCTGTACCAAGATGGCCATCTGTAGAACATTGGATGAAAAGCTGGCATTCCCTCCAAAAGTGTTTCTAACTATGCTAATTAAACCTTATTTACCTTCCCAAGCTGGAAACACATGGAAATATGCCAAGGGCTTAAGAGAGATGGACAAAGGCTTACAAATACATAAAATTATAAACTCTGTTTCAGTAATTCAATGACAAATCATCAAAGGTATGTCTGAATTTTTCTTTTTTTTAAAGGAAATGGAAATATACACTGAGTGCATCAGGGAGTGAGTGATAGTTTGCTGAATTGTAGAATGCACTTCTGGGCATGGGAGACACCTGCCTTGGAGAAATTATGTGGGGATGGGTGTTCTCACACAGCTTCAAAAAACAATGGCCATAACATCTATGATGTTACAGTCACCTTTTTCATAGCAGCAACTAGGTGTCAGGCCATGATCTTGCTCTACAGTGGACTCAGAGACACAGAAAGACACAAAGAATGAGAAGGAATGACTTCTAGCCACCAGACTTCAGCTTGGAGAGCTGTGCTGACCAGAAGCTAGGATAAATTGAGCTGGAGAAGGCTGATCTCCTGAGCACTAAGGATCAGGCAGTATTAGAGGTGTGGGAGATACAGAAGTGAATGTGGCTCTCTCCTCACCAAATTCATGCTGAAGTGAAAACCAGAAATCATAATTTATACAAATCAGAGACATGACGTTGGTGGTTTTGTGACAACTTCCCTGTGGAGGAGATAGTTAACCTAAGAGCCATCATCCATGCAGTAATCTAGAAGCAGGTACTCCAGGCAGTAAGAACAGCAAGTACAACCCCGTTGATGGGAATGGATGTTACTTGCTTCAGAAAAGGAAAACAGCACTGACATGCTGGCTTGTGAAGTAAAAATGGAAGGGTACTTTGAAGAAAAAGATTAGAAATGAAGATAGGAATAAGTTAGATATGGGATGCTGCAGGTTACAAGAAGAAAAATTCTGATGTTATTCTAAATCTGACATGTCCCACTGGAACCAAAGTGCTCAAATAGTAGGCAGACACATCTGATTCACCTAGAGAATACTTTTAAAATGTGATTCTAGCCGGGTTCTTGTGGCTCATAACTGGAATGCTAGCTACTCAGGAGGCTGATACCTGAGTATCAGGTTTGAAGCAGTCTCAAAGAGGAAATTTGGAAAGACTGATCCCCCAATTAATCACCAAAAATATGGATGTGAAGCTGTGGTTCAACTGGTACAGCAGTAGTCTTGAGAAAAAGCTAAAGGACAGCACCCAGGCCCTAGGTTCTAATCCCTGGAGTTTGGAAAACAAAGAAGTCAACAAATAACATTTGGTGCTCAGTCATTTGCCATTTAGCATTCTAGTTCAATATATTTGGTATGAACCTTGGAAATGATATCCTTAGCAAATTCTCTCCCCTTATATTCTGTTTCATTACAGCTTTCCAAGCCCTGGCATCTCCAATGTCTCCTCCCTGTTAGCATAGCAGTCAACCACTGGAAATTTAAAGATATATTTTTATTAATCATCAGAATTCTGATAGTCTAAATACACACATTAATTTAGTAGTAGCCACATCCCACTATTCTGAATTTTTTTTTGGTGAAAATACCGTACAGAGGGGTTACAATTACATGAGCAAGGTAATGACTACATTTGTTATCAAGCATTGTTGCCTTCTCCTTGGTTTCCCTTTTCTATCTCTTCCCATACTCCTCCACCACCTTCCACCCTTTCCCCCCCCAGCAATGTTGTAAAGTTCATTTTTTATCAGAACAACTTGTACATCTCATTGTTGCAATGGGTCTACCTGTATCCCTAGTTAAACGATTTGTTTTCTCCCTTCTTCTCCACAAATTATACCAACATCAAATACAGTGAAAACAGGGGTTATACCGTGAGGGAGAGATATACAAAGCAACAAAGAAATCATCTTATAAATGGGTTAGAAATAATCACAAGAAAGAAAAAAAAAACATTTGAGTCCTTATCTTGGGGTTCATTTCACCTAACAACAACTTATTTGATCATTTCTGCTTGTCTCACACATATACTAGTTATTGCAAATAAGGGAAAGCATGGGACATATGTTTCTTTGGGCCTGGCTTACTTCACTTAATATAAATTTTTCCAAGTCTTTCTATTTCCTACATCAACAAATTGGAGAGATCTGAAACCAACAATTTAATAAGACACCTGAATCTCCTTGGAAAAGAGCAGCAAGATAAATCCCAATCCAGTAGATGGAAAGAAATAATTATATTTAAATCAGAATTAAACGAATTAGAATCCAAAAAAAACATAGAATCAACAAAGAGTTGGTTCTTCAAAAAAAAATTAAGAAAATTAACAGACACCTAGTAAACCTTATCAGCAAAAGAAGAGAACACACCCAAATAAATAAACTCAGAGATGAGAATGGAAACATTACTACAGAAACAGCCAAGATTCAGAACATTATAAGGGAATACTTGTCAAACATTTATGCTAATAAGTTATATAAGGGAATACTTGTCAAACATTTATGCTAATAATTTTGAGAACTTGGCAGAAATGGACCTTTTTCCTAGCAAATATCGACATACCAAAACTAAACCAAGATGAGTAAAACCAACTTAACAGGCCCATATGAAGCACTGAAATAGAAACAGCAACAAGAGACCTCCCATCTAAGAAAAGCCCAGGACCAGAAGGATTTACAGCAGAATTCTACATGGCCTTCAAAGCAGAGCTCACATCAATATGGTTCCAACTCTTCAATGAAATTGAAAGAGAAAGTTCACTATTCTGAATATTTCTAATCCCACTTTGAGTTAATAAGCCTTATTGATTAAAAACTATAGAATAGTTATCAAATTAATTCCACAATCATCATTCTTCCACCCAATCTTTTAACATAAGTTATGTAATTTTTTTGTCTCTTTGTATGTTCCTCCCCCACGGTGTAACCCCTGTTTTCACTGTATTTGAGGTTGGTATCCTTTATCTTGTATATACATTTTTCTAGCTTTGGGAGGGGAAGGGAAAAAAACAAATTTTAACTAGAGATACTGGTTGACTCATTGTAACAATGAGATGTATAAGACACTATGTTGAAAAATGAACTTGATAATTTCAGCAGGGAGGGGGGAGCGAAGGAGTGTAGTTCTGGAGGTGAGAGGGAAGGGATGATAGGGGAAAAGCAAAGGAGGAGGTAACTATACTTGATAGGAAATGTACTCATTACCTTGCTCATGTAATTGTAACCTCTCTGTACAGTATTTTTATAATGAAAACATATTTGAAAAAGCAGAGACTATATGAAAGTTTGCACATGATACCTTCTAACTATAATACTCTCAAGAAGTAGGGTTTTACAGAAACATCCTGATTGCTTTGCCAAAGCAAAGGATAAGAGACTTAAATAACCTACCTAAATCTCAGAAGGAAAACGCTATTGGCTTTAGATCAAATTCATTTATCTAGTACTGAGGAAATGAATTTCAGAAATGGCAGAGGCAGAGTATATACAAATCACCTTATCATGAGATACAACCAGGATGCCTTGATCAACCTTCTAAGAAATAAAAATTTGAATAAAAAGCAACTAATACTCCTAAAACATGCCAGTTGGTGGTGGTTCATGCTTATTATCCTAGCTAATTAGCAGTCTAAGATGAAAGGATCTCAACTGAAAGCCTGGCCAGGAAGAACCTTCCTCTCTGCAACCAGCAGACCAGAAGCATCAGCTCTGTGCCTGAAGCCCAGCTGGACGGCCTCTGCCCACAGACATCCAGACACACAAGACCACCCCATCTGAAATGTTATCAAATACATTCAAATAACATATCCTGTTTGGGAGATAATATTTGAAAGATGTATCAAAAAAATTTCTCTGAGTTCCAGTTTAAAAAGCAGAGTGAAAGGGGAAATTTGTACTCACTGACTGAAGGGTAAGTTACTGATCAGAATGATGTTAACGGCCTAGAAGCCCATTTGGTAACATCCACTCAACTATCTTTCTTCACATCTTGTCAGATAGCCTGGAAAGTGAGATTTTTGAAGGCAAGGAATGTGTGAGCATGTAGCTTGTAAAAGTAATACTGAAACGCTAGGAACTGGAAGCTCACGTGTATAAAACTAGCTACTCAGAACCCTGAGATATGAGGATCTGAGTTCAAAGTCAACTTGTGAAAAAAGACTCTTACCTTCAGTTACCCAGTAAAAGACAGAAAGCAGGGCTGTGAATCAAATGGCAGAGTGCTAGCATCACATACAAAAAAAGCTAAGGGACATCCAGGCCATGAATTCAAGCTCCAGTACTGGCTCTCATACACAAAAAGTAATCAGAAAACACCACAGGATATGCCAATTTTATCAAGGGATGTAGATGAATGGGATGATGACAACATTTACCTCACTTTTAGTCTCAAGCATTCTGTACAGGATAGCCCAGTCTGTGAAAATCCCTAGGTGAAATCTTTACTCAAAACCGCAGATTCATCTTTATTTCCCTCTGCATATTTATCACCCACACACACCCCCCCACACAAATAGAGGTCTATATTTTTCTATCTAATTTTGAACTACATAACCATATACATATGATTCAGAATTTTTTGGCCTTGTTTAGGTTTCAAAGGAATCACAATATATCCAGGGTCTGGATCATTCTTGTAATCTTAGCTGGTCAGGAGGGTGGGATCTGAGGATCACAGTTTGATGCCAACCCAAGGTAATAAATCTGCAAGATTCTTATCTTCAATTAATTAGCAAGAAGTGGAGATTAGGTTCAAGTAGCAGAGTGACAGCATTGAGTAAAATAATCTAAGCCAGATTTCCAGACTCTCAGTTCAAGCCTGAGTACCGGTCCACTAACATTCTAAGAGCCAAAAGTCCATGAAAGACAAAATCAAAAATATGTCAAAATACTTTTTTTACTTTTGAAGCGAAATCCAATGAGGCAACATAGCTTTTGGTTTCTTGAAGATTTGGTGGGAAAACCAAAAATCCAACATGTGTTTAAGTGACGTAACAAACAAGCAACCAAATAAAAATTTCCCAGTAAAGAATTTTACTTAGTATTCACTGAGAACTCTGACAAAAAGATTTTTTTCTACAGTTTTTGAAAATTAATTATTTTTCAGTAAGGGAAATAGTATAAGCTTTTATTATAGGAGTCAGTGTAAGCTCCAAGAAAGTGAATGTAAAATTAAAAACACACAATATTACAACTTTCTATGCCTGTGTGAGACACTAGAAACCTGTAATCGTGTGGCCTCTAGAAAGGAGAAGGGGGATGCTCAGCATTACTGGTCATAAAAGAAATGCAAATCCAAACCACATTGGGATTCCACCTCACCCCAAGTAGAATAGCCATTATCAAGAGAACAAATAATAAGAGATGCTGACCTGGCTGTGGCTAAATGGGACCACTACTATAATGTTGGTGGGAATGGGAGGCAGTATGGAGGCTCCTGAAAAGATTAAACATAGAACTCCCCTAAGATCCAACAATCCCACCTCTCGGCTTTCATACAAATGATCTCAAACTGGACCACAATAAGCTACCAGCACAACTATGTTCACTGTAGCATTATTTACCATCGCTAAGATCTGGAACCAACCCAGTTGCCCTTCAATAGATGAATGGGTCAAGAAAATGTGGTATATTTACACAGGGGAACTTTATGCTTCTGTCAGAAAGAATGATATTGTCCCTTTCATGAGAAATTGGAAAGACATGGAAAAAAATCATATTACATGAAGTACTTGAAGTAAACCTGGGCCAAAGAAACATAGGCTCTATGATTTCCTTCATTTGCAGTGATTAGTATTAGCCTAAGTTAGTCCTGACATAGGATTATAATAGTTCAAGCACTACAAACATGTATATTACCATACAAAATGATGCTAAAGGAATGCCAACATATTGAAACAGCAGGTCTTATTTTGTTTAGTTGTCAACCTTGATGTAGCCAAAGTACTGTAGCTAGTTCTTTCTTCTTACTTTATTCATTTTTTTCTTTTCAAATTGGTTTTATCCCTGGCAATTCCTGTTTTTGATTCTGGTACACTCCATCCTATATATGTATTTATCTGATTGGGAAAAGGAAAGGGAAATAACAAAATGCTGAAAGAAATACTAAAGATGACCCATTGCAACAATGATACTCAGGGTACACTACGGCAGAGTGAACTTTACAACATTGTGGGGGGTTTGGGGGAAAGAGTGGAGGGAAGGGATAGAGAGAGAACAATATTGGAGTGGGTAACAATTTTCAATGAGAAATACAACTTACTAATGTAAATATAACCCCTCTGTACAGCATCTTTGCAATAAAATAGATTTTTAAAAATATAAAAATTATTTTTTTCATAAAATGTCAAACTGATACCAACAGAACTTCTGAGTTCATGTCAAAGAGTTTTTAAAGAGTTTCAAGAAGCTAGTACTAAGTATATATAACCACAATTAAGTGATAATGAGAAAAGTAGCTCTTTTTAATGTACTAAACGAATAAAGGAAAATTTCCTTTTCTTTCTATTAACTTAGAAATCCTCTTTGTCATCTGCATTGTTCCCAAGTCTAACTAATCTCTTGTCCTCATCTTTCTTTGGTATGCATAGCTTTGGCATATAATCTGATATTCTTTGTTCAATTTGGTGGCCTAGCAGGGAGGCACGCCTTCCTGGGCAAGAGGTTAGACTGAAGGACCCAGGACACTTGCTGTGGCTTCTCTCACACAGCTCACTGATGAAGTTACTGTGGAGAACACAGACAGCAAAGATGGCCCTGAGAGGAAATTGAGTGGGAGGAGCCAGAATTGTTTATGTTCAGTGCGTAAACAACTCATGGAAACTTAGGTGCATGATAAGGGAGGGCCTTTATAGTGATTGGTTGGTTCCATTTCCTCCCCTCCCACGCAGTCTTTTCCTTTAAAAAGGGCATGCTCCATGTTAATAAGCAAGTTCCTGTTTGACTCTTCTCCCCACTGCATCTGATTGTCTCCTGGGCTGAGGGAGGTTGGGGAAAGGGCAAGCAGCGCACTTACCTTTCGTGGGACCCGTCCATCTTTCATGGGACAGACTTAACGAGTTTGAGAAAGTGACTTCTAATTAAGTGCCTCTTACTAATAAGAATTATTGATAGACATACTAAAGCAACCAGCACAATTATGTTGCAGCATTATATACCATAGCTAAGATATGGAACCAGCCCAGATACCCCTTAGTAGATGAATGGATCATGAAAATGTCGTATATGTACACAATGGAATTCTTTGCCTCCATCAGAAAGGCTGAGATTTGAGGATCACAGTTCAAAGCCAGCCCAGGTAGGAAAGTCTGTGAGACTATTATCTCCAATAAACCACTAGAAAACCAGAAGTGGCACTGTGGCTTAAGTGGTAGAGAGCTCTCCTTGAGCTGAAACACACAGGGGCAGCACCCAGGCCCAGAGTTCAAGCCCTACAACCGCAAAAAAAAAAAAAAGAAAAGAATGGCATTGTCCCATTTGTTAGGAAATGGAAAGACTTGGAAAAAATTATATTAAGTGAAGTAAGCCAGGCCTAAAGAAACATAGGTCCCATGGTTTGCCTTATTTGCAATAACTAGTATAGTTCTGAGACAAGCGGAAAAGGTCAGATAAGTTGATATTAGGTGCAATGTACCCCAAGATAAGGATTCAAATGTTCTTCCTTTCTTGTGTTTGTTTCTAACATATTTATAAGATGATTTCTTTGTTGCTTTGTATATCCCTCCCCCACGATAAAACCTGGGCTTTCACTGTATTTGATGTTGGTATAATTTATGGAAGGGAAGGGAAAAAACAAATCGTTTAACTAGGGATACAGGTGGACCCATTGCAACAATGAGATGTACAAGTCGTTGTATCAAAATACAAACTTTACAACTTTGGCTGGGGGAGAGGGGAGAGATGAGAAAGAATGGGAAGGGGAAACAAAGGAGGAGGCAACAATGCTTGATAAGAAATGTACTCATTACCTTGCCCATGTAATTGTAAACCCTCTGTACGGTATTTTCACAATCAAAAAAGTTATTGGTAGAATTTGAAAACATATTTGAGTAATAAATAGAATAGAAAAATGTTGTTTGCTATTTTTTTTATCACTACATATCTTTTTGTTTAAGTATAATTCCCAGACTTAGTCTAAGGGCCTAGAATAAGCAAAATGGCTTCCAGAGATCAGACCATTTCTTTCCACAGAAGATGACAGTAGCAGAAGGAAAACAGGTCCACAAACTGCAGAAGGAAGAGAGCGTTTAATGTCTCTTTAAATCTTAGGTTTCTATGCTAAAGGAGGAACCCTCAGTATAGAGGACAGGTTAAGGACCTAACAGTTCCTGTGCTGTTCTATAATAGGAAGCAGACACCAGTTTCCCATCACTCTATAGGTGACACCCCTGAGTGCTGATCTTGGCTGTATCCTTAGAGGGTCCAGAAGACCTCTGTCCTGGTCACTGGAGACTCAGATTGCTCTCTAAGAGAATGACATAGAGGAAAGTAGTCACAAGGCCTGAGTCTGGGTTTTGTCAGATTTAGGTGATTTGTAACAGGCAATAATGCCTTCTGACTAAGAATGTGAATATATCATCCGGGTCCAGCACACAAATTTATCATAACAAGTGTAAGCTTGCACCATTTCCTAGTGAAAGCCAACATTAATGTTTTCTGGACATATTCTCATCAATATTTGTTAACTAAAAAGTTATAAAATCAAGTTCATGATGAGGAAAAAACTGAGATGAAAACCAAATTTCAGGGGATTTACAAAACATGTTGTTCTGTACATATCAAATGTGACAAATTATTAAAATATAATGAAACTGTGAAGTTAAATAGATTTGTTTTGTTCTACTGTTGCAACTTTCTTTTACATTTCAACTACTTAATAAAAAGAAGGTAGGCCAAGCACCACCAGTGGCTCATATCTAGTTGTAACTCTAGCTATTTAGAAGGCTGATACATGAGGACAGTGGACTGAAGCTGTCCCAGGTAGGAAAATCTGTGAAACTTTTATCTCCAATTAACAGTTCAAAATAGAGAAGTGGAAGTTTGGTTCAAGTAGTAGAGTGTCAGCCTTGAGTAAAAAAGCTAAAGTTCAGCTCCTTGAATTCAAGTCCCATTACACACACACACACACACATACACACACACACACGCACACACACACACACTATCTAAAAAATAACCAGTGACCAGGAACCAGAAACAAGATAATATTTTTCTTTATTTTCTTTCATTTTTGTCCTTTTTTTTCTTTTATCTCTCTTTGGGAAGGTAAAGGGGGCATAGAAATGGAGGGACAAATGATGAACGTATGCAGTAATAGTACTCAGTTGAGACTATTGAAAGTGCACTGTTCATCTTGTTGGTGGGGAAGGAGAGTAAAACTGGAAGAGACAAATGGAAAGGGTGACATTATCCAAAAAGAAAATGCACTCATGGAAGTAGAGCTGTGGCTCCAGATGAGTGACACTCTTCAGTAAAAGGGCTCAGGGACAGTGCCCAGGCCCTGGGTTCAAGCCTCATGAGTGACTATAACAAAACCAAAGAAAAAAGAAATGTAGTCATTACCAAACTTATGTAACAAAACCCTATACACCACAATAATAAAAAATAATAAAATAAAATAATAATAATAATAATAATAAGGAAGTTAATAAAAAAACATCCAGTGAGAGAGAAAAATTGAGAGAGCAAGGGAAGGGGTGACATTTCCAAAAAGAAATATACTCATACCTAACTTATATGACTATAAACTCTGTGTAAATCACCTCTATGATAACAACATAAAAGGAAAAAAATACAGAAATGTAGTGCTGGAGGCATATCAGAATAATATGTGATACCAAGTTCAAACTCCATTATGTATTTCCCATTCAAAAATCGCTCTTCTCATCACTTGTACTTTCCCTAGCTTATGAGCGGGGGTGCAAACAGTTAAAGAGTGAGAAATAAGTCATATATACAGGAGAAAGTTAATCTATCAAGCAGAGAACAGTACCTGTAAAGAGCAGTACTTGCTAGAACATATGTTGACTAGAACACATGCTGATGCCATGTTTTTTGAAATAAACAAACCTAGTTGAACTTGAATACAGCCTGTACTGTATACTAGCTGGGGATTCAAAGTTAACTAGCCTCAGATTCTTCATAGGTAAAGTGAACATAACAATACTTATCTCACAGGATTATGTGAGATAATGTCATCAAACATGGAGAGGGTTGTGTCTTAGGTGTGTGTGCAACACTCAAACACTGCTGGCGGGAGTATAAACTGGCATGATGTTTACCATATTACTTAACAGTAATACAACTACTACAGGCTCACAACTGTAATCCTACTTACAAAAGAGGCTAAGACCTGAGGATCTAGGTTCTAAGTCAGCCTGGACAGAAAGTGGATGAGACTCATCTCCAGTGACCTCTAAAATGGCTGGAGGTGGACCTTTTGTTCAAGTGGTAGAGTGCTAGACTTGAACATAAACCTCAGGAACAATGCCCAGGCCCTGAGTTCAAGCCCTAGGACCAGCACAAACACACACACACACACACACACACACACACACACACACACAGACACACACACACACACACACAATTTTGTACCTTCCTATTACTCCACTTAAACAATACATATCCTCTTTCAAGCCCACCAGTTGTTGTCATTGGTGATATTGTTGAAAGGGACTTGCTGTGTACCTCAGGGTGCTCTTAAATTTACAATCCTCCTGCGTACTGGGATTACAGGTATGACTACCATACTTGACTTCACCCAGTAACTCTACTTATAACATTTTTCTGAAAGAAATTCATTCAAATTCATGATGACATTATGGCTTAAAGCTATTCACACTAATTTTCAAGTGTACAAAATATAAATAAAATAGGTGGATATGGTACTATGCTACCACAAGTTAATTCCAGCCAATACTCAGGAAACTGACACAGGAGAATAAGGATTTGAGGTAAGCTTGGTCTACACTGTAGGACATCTTCTCCAAAGGAAAAAAAAATGTATAAATATTAATCGACTGTGAAACATACAATATGTTAAATTTATATAATGGAACAAATGGATCATTGTAAGAGAAATAAGATCTTGGCCGAAATTTTAAATACATACATGTGTGTGTATATATATACATATATATATATATATATATATATATATATATATATATTTAGAGAAGAAAATTTTCAAGTGTTATTATCTGCCTCTGTCAGTCTACCTGTCACCCATCTACTTACTGACACATTGATTTCTATTTAGTGTTCACAAAATGCTGTTTTCTCACATAAGTACAAAACAACTGCAAAACAAAAGGTACAAAAATTGCAATGTAATATGTACAAAATTAGTTAATCCTTACCATAATGATTTGGAGAAAATATGCATTAAAGTAATGGTGTGGAATACTGCTCAAGAATGGAAGTCTAAGATAATGTAGCTTGTGTGTGTGTGTGTGTGTGTGTGTGTGTGTGTGTATGTGTGTGTTCCATAATTAATGAAGTCTGAAGTATACCTATTACTCTTGCTTAGTCTTTTTGCTCAAAGCTGCCACTCTACTACTTGAGCCACATATCCATTTCTAGATTTTGGTTTCTTTGTTTTTTGTTATTGTTTTTTTGGTGGGTCATGGGGCTTGAACTCAGCTTGGGCGCTATTCCTCTGCTCTTCAGCTCAAGGTGAGCACTCTACCGCTTGAGCCACAGTGCCACTTCCAGTTTTCTAGTGGTTTATTGGAGATAAGAGTCCCACAGACTTTCTTGCACAGGCTAGCTTTGAATCGTGATCCTTAGATCTCAGCCTCCTGAGTAGCTAAGATTACAGGAGTGAGCCACCAGCACCCACCTTGGATTTTGGTTTCTTTTTTTTTTTTTTTACATACAATTGAATTTTATTTGAATTTAAAAAGAGAAGTTTTGATACATGTTACATTGATGAAGCTTGAAGACATGCTAGTCACAGAAAGACAAAAATTATTTGTATGAGGACTATATAGTTGGAGAAATATCTCAGATTATTCTTCATAGGCTGCTTTAAACCAGGATCCTCCGTTTTTGGACTCTACAGTAGCTAGGAGGTAAAACATGAGCCACTGGTGGACAGCAACTATGTTAACATTTTTGACGTTTGAATGAATTTTAAAGTAAGACATATGTTACTTTTGAAAATGGCAAGAAATAGTAATTAATGGTTAACAGAATTTAAAACAATCATAGCTCAGAATGGCAAGTACCTGAGAAGAGGATGGAATAAATCAAAATTACCTATGACACTTTTCAGACTGTGCACAGAAATGATTGCATTGTTGGAGCCCAAGGACATCAGATAGCTGAGCGTCAGCTTGCTGTCATACTCATGATTCTAGCTACTGCTATTCACAAGATTGTGATGTTGCTGCGTGACACAGCTCAGTTTCAAGTTGGGAGCCTGAAATATTTCTGTTGATCTAGAAGAAGAAACATACCACGACAAGAAATGTGATTAGCAGTGCCAAATGCAAAAAGGCATCCAGTCCAAGGAAATCAGAATAACTCTGTTTCTGAAAAGATGATTCTTTCACGAAGAATCTTGAGCTGAATATTGTGATCCATGTTTGTAATCTCTGAACTTGAGAGGCTGATTTAGAAGTTAGCTTGAGACCAGCCTGTTTTAGGCCAACAGAAGGACACGTACAAAAACCCTATTTTAATAAAACAACAACAAAAGACCCAATGATTGGGAATGTGGTTAGGTTTAGAATGCTTGCCTAGCATGCATGAAGCACATGATTTGATTCCTCAGTATGACATAAGCAGAAAAACTGGAAGTGGTGCTGTGGTTCAACTGGTAGAATGATAGCTTTGAGCAAAAGAAGCTCACAGAGATTGTTCAGGCCCTGATTTCAAGCCTTAGGATTGGCAAAGTTAAAATAAAAGTGCAAAATGCTGTTTGTTAGAATAAATATGTTGAAGATTTCTTTATACTCACTAGAAAACTGTGCTATTGGATATTTATAATGAACTTTGTTAGAGAAAAGTAAAATAAATTAATGAAATAATATCTGGCATTGGACAGGACATAGTGAGATCTAAAACTGATTGCTGCCTATGGCCACTTGATACAACCAATGTTACAGATACACTTGCCAGATTGTGTTATTTTAAAGGTACAATCATGCGTTTTTTCTTTTTCGAAATAATTTTACTGCCGGGTGGTAGTGGCTCACACCTATAATCCTAGTTACAAGGAGGCTGAGAACTGAGGGTCTTTTCTCCAACTAAAGTTCAGAAAATGGGAAGTGTCACTATTGCTCAAGTGGTAGAGCACTAGTCTTGAGCTGAAGAGGGACAGTGCCCAGGCCCACAGTTCAAGCCACACAACTGACAAAAACTACTACTACTACTACTACTACTAAATATTATTTTATGGTTACTATTAAGGTGTTATATATAAAGGCCCATTTCATAAATTTGTTTCTTTAATAAAAGAAACACAAATCCATCTTCATTGCCAAGAGCCAGGATTTGGTCATCTGCTTTCCAGCTGATCTCTGGGTGTAGAGGCAATCTGTAATACAAAGGAAACCAAACCAATTCTGACTATAAATACTTTTTTTCTCTGCATATAATACAAAAACCAATGCTGACAACATGAAATAAAACATCCCAAAGTTTAGAAAATTCTTCTAGACAAGTTAAAGAATTACTGAGAACCAGTATTTTAATAATAATTTCAGAAAGTTTGAACTCAGGGCCTCGGTTCTATCTCTGAGATTTATTACTCAAGGCTAGTGCTGCCACGTTGAGCCACAGCACCACTTCTAATTTTCTTGTGGTTAATTGAAGAGAAGATTCTCACTGACTTTCCTGTCAAGCCTGACTTTGAACTAGGATCTGGAGATCTCAACCTTCTGAATAGCTAGAATTATGGGCATGAGCTACTGGCACCTGGCTAGACTAATTGCTTAACTCAAAGAGAGTCCGGTTAAAATTAAATGTTAATCATGTTTAACTTTGTAAAATAAAGTTAACTGAAATGCCTTGTGCTAGAAATAAGGAATCAAATGTGCCCACTGTGTAGGTGGGTTACAAAGTTCGTACCAAATGCTACATATTTTCCCTGTTTTCTATTCTTCCAAAATTGTTTGCTTTCCAGAATCATGCCTTATCTTTCCTTGCTGGTTTCTTTAGCATAGTATATACATGCTCCCAGCTTCTTCAACTATCATTTACTTGTGTGAAGAGCTTGCAAATATCTATGCTCAATCCAAACTCCTTATATGCACCTCTCATCCAGGTACTCAACTGCCATAAGTTCTTGTGAAACAGTAATCCTGTCTTTCCATTAATGGATATTAATGTGTCAGTAAAATTTAGGAAAATAAAGGAATAATGTCAATAAATATATTTGATGGTTGTAATACTAATGCTACATATTACTACAATGCTCATTATTTTCTGAGCAATTTAATATAAAGCTCAAGGAAAACAACGACTTTTAATGCTGATATTGGGGTTTAAACTCAAGTTCTTACCTTCTCACTTATGCGTTTTCCCTCAATGACGGTGTTTTACCCTTGAACCACAGATTCCTTTCCAAATTTATTTGGGGGATTATTTAGAGATAAGAAACTCATTGTCTTTCCTTCCTGGGCTGGATTAAAACCTGAATTCTCAGATACCAGCTCTCTGAGTAGCTAGAATTACCAGTGTGTGATAACAATGTCTAGTTTCAAGGAGAGGGCAAGGTACTGATTTCAAGCTCCAGGAACAGCACAAAAAAAAAAGTTATGGCATGTAAATATACTGATAAACTAGAAACCCAAACAAACCAAATGTGGGTATCTAGATGGGCGACGGACTTAGTATGGGCGACGGACTTAGTAGCATTAATATCACTATTACCTTTTCTGGCATTTTAAATAACCTGAAATTATGGGTTAAAGGCATAGCTTAGTTGGTAGAGTACTAGCTAAAGAGCAACAGCATCAAACACCAAGTACAAGTCCCAGTCTCAGACTTTAAATAAATCTGAAATATTTTTTCTTAAATGAAAAATGACTATAGGAAACCCCTGACACCTAAATGTTCGGTTCAAAGAAGAAAACTAGAAAAGGTTCAGGAAGACAGAATTTTACATCTCAGTGATTATCATACAGTAAGTAGATCAGATCATGTATAACTTTATACTACATGCAGTGTGCTACATTCAGGGCTTAAAAATTGTACAAATTTACACTCCTCAAAAATCACAACTTACCAGGAGACTGGGAATTCACATCTGTAATTCTAGCCTAGTGATTTGCTACTTAAGCCATAAACTCCATTTCCAGCATTTTGGAGTGCTTAATGGGAGTTAAGAATCTCACAGATTTTCCTCTGCTGGCTAGCTTTGAAACAAAATCTTCAGCTCTTTGCTTACTGAGTAGCTAGGATTTCAAGATTGAACTGATATTCGTTTATTCCTCTATTCTCTTCTATGCTCTTCTATGGATATTTAAAAATCATTTTGTTAAGTGGCTTAAAAACCCTACTTTTGAACACAGCTGAGAAAATCAATGAAAATAAAAGCTGTGTCTGAATAGATTCATAAATGGATATATATTTTAAAAATTGATCAAAATAACAAAGCAGAGAAGAAACCAGTTGTCAATAACTAGAACAAATGAGTACTTTATCAGAAATCCTACAGTTGTAAAATTAAAAACTGCAGTAAAATACAAATTCAGACGATTTATTCAAAGATGAATCCTATCTACCCTGCTTAAGGAAGAAAGAGACAAACAAATGGAATTGAAAAATATTTTGTTAATTTGTATTTAAATGCATTCCAATCAAGAAAACTCTAGGCACAGATGAATTTCTTATTGATTTTTCCTAAAACTTTGAAGAGATCATTTTGATTCTACAAAAAATACTTCCTTAAAAAGTGAAGAAATAGTAGTTGCCCTCTTAAAAGGTTCTTTAAAAAAATACCTGGCTGAATTTTGTATGGAATTATATCCATGTACTGAGCAATTAAGAATTGTTTCAGGATATTGAGTCTTCTAACCATTAAGTACTTGATTCTTCATTTACTTAGTCCTTATTTTTTGTATAAATATTGAAAGGTTTTATAAAATCCGTTTCGAGGGACTTTTCTCAAAGCAGAATGATATATTGTAAGCATCTCAGAAATAGAGCAGTGAGTATGAAAGCCATGAATAATTTAGCATGTCTTTGAAGAAGTTTTTAATACATAGAGCATGAGTAAGAAAGAAAATTTTAGGTGATAGACTAACTAAGGGAGGCCAAGAGGTGGGCGAGTGCCTTCTTAGGAAGACGAAAGCTTGGGTTGAACCCTGAGGGAGAACTGTCTTATACAGTTCTGTCCTGTCGAGGTACTTGTCATGTATCAGGTACCTGCCCAGGGAGGCTGGTACTGCTTGCACAGCACTAAGAATGTGGTCAGCTTGCCGCCATCCATGGTCAGCAGCAAAAACCAGATGAAATGGAGCAGGGATTGGTCAGAGGGCAGCCGTGCTTGACGGATGTTGCTTCTTTGCACACATGATGAAGACCACAACCTGCTTTTGTTTTTCCAATAGAGAAACTGCAGCACTGCCTGGGCCACGAGCATGTCCACTTGCCTTGGAAGCTGTGGGCCATGGAGTCCTCCACCAGCATGTTGGCACAGCCCACCGCTGTCTGTGGAGTTTAAGAAGTAATATCAAGATTCCCAGTAGTTCTCTCTTTCCACATGGTCAGTGCCAAAAATGGATGGAGCCAGGGGTGGCCTTGTTTCCAGGAAACCCAACTGGAACACTTCAGGGCTCTGGAGTCCATCAAACTGAACATTCTAGCCAGACACTACATCCACTTATGGCTTCTTCGGGGACTCCAACATCATCATAGTCACTGCTTCTGTGCTGTTTTGCTGGCCATGAGGGAAGAACAGCAGTATGTTACTGAGCACATGAGCTCGTGGGCCTCAGAGGGCTTGCTCTGGGATATATACCTGAAGAAGAGGGTCCAGTACTTCTGGTGTGCCCCATACTGGCTGCATTTCTCCATGCAGCTTTCCTTGAAGGTGATTGTGGGCTTCATTTTAGGAGCCTGCCTTCTCCACCATCGCTGCTACCAATGTGGCCCAAATACTATAACCTTTAGAAAGACTAGGTCAAAGCCTGAGAATATTAATACCAGGAATTGGTACATCAAAGAGGAGGGTAGGGAAAGGATAGACAAATAAAGGGAGGAAGGGAAGAATGTAGTCGAGCTCATTGGGAGAGTGTGAGGCTACAGAAGATACTGTATGAAAGGAATTGTACTCATCTGACTCATGCAATTGAAATCTCTCTACAAAACCTCTTTATAATCACTATAAACTAAATTAATTTTCTTAAAAGGAATTCATTGCATATAATACAAAACTAAGAAAATAAGGGAACAGGTGTGTCAGAGGGGGTGTGAATGTTGTAGGGGTGGGGTGGAACAATATGAACTGTATTCATAAACTGCTTTGTTACATGGCACCTCCTTTGCACAATTACTTGAAGATAATTGACAAATAAAAATAATAAAGGAAAGAAGTAAGATAAGGTGAGTACAGGAGAAAGAAATGGTTGATATATACTTCTGATATAGAACAGGCCTTCCTATTAGGTTGGACCTTGTAGAAGAATTCTAGTTTTTTGTAATATTTCAGAATAAGATGAGATTCATAAAGCATGGTTCAATATAATTTGTCAAAAATAATTTAAAAAGTTTTTAATAACCCACCAAAATTAAATTCCTATATTATCTACATGAATAAATTTAATTTATGATCATGGTTTGACAGAAAAATCTATGGAAATGTTTTATTCATTTATTTTTTGGTCGGACATGGGGCTTGAACTCTGGGGCTGGGCACTACCCATCAGCTCTTCAGCTCAAGGCAAGCACTCTACCACTTGAGCCACAATGCCATTTCTGGTTTTCTGGTGATTAATTAGAAATTAAAGTCTCATGGACTTGTCTTCCTGTGTTGGCTTTGAAGCCAAATCCTCAGATCTCAGCAAATTGAGTATCTAGTATTCCAGGGGAGGGCCACCGATGCCTGGCTAAAAATTTTAATTCCAATTAACCAGCAGAAAGCCAGAACTTGAAGCTTTGCTTAAAAGGTGGAATGCAAGCGGAAAGTGAAAAGCAAATACTAGCAGAGAGGCAGGCAGAGAATGAGAGAGAAAGAGAGGGAGGGAGAGAAAAAGAAAGGGAGAGTAAGAGTAAGGGAGGAAGAGATAGGGAAAAATGTAAAAACAGGGGGGAACAAAAAATGAGAGGAGACAGGCAAAAGAGGGTAATGAATGTGAATAATATTAAAATATGTAGCATGAAAATATGAAAATATACTTGAGCCCATTATTTTGTGAAATAATAAGACAATATATCTAGTAGAAATTTAAGTTTGAAAGCAAATATAAGTTTTATTTAGATAGTGATGAGGATGGAGATTAGCTGCTGGGAAAGGTATTACTTACATTCTATTCTAAGACCCCAACCACAATCCCTGAAGATGCTCCTATCCTAGCCAGGCCAATGAAGTGGCCACTGCCAGTTTTTGCAGCAGAAAAAGAGAAGTGCCATTCTGAGAACCAGAGGATTATATTGGCCAGCCAAATGTGGCTCAAGCTTGTGATCCTATTACTCAGGAGACTGAGATGTGAAGATCCAAAGGAAAATCCCTGAGACACTAATCTCAAGTTAAACACCACAAATAGGAAATGGAGCTGTGCTGCAAGTACAGAGGCTCCAGTATAGCACTCAGGTTCTGAATTCACCCTCAGGTGTAGAAAATACACACAAACACACACACATACACACACACACACACATAGCTAATTATATATTAGAAAACAGTCATATATCATCATTTAATGCTCACAAATGTTAACTTCCACTGAATTTCACATTCTCTTAAAAGGGACTATCTTCTTGGCAGAATGTCCTTCATTTTTAAAAGAATTTATAGCCAAGGAGTTCTGGGAAGATGGCAGAGAAGAAGCTGGAGGCAAAATCATTTCTCGCATAGAAAGCAGTTTTAGTGTTCCACTGAACAGTCCTAAGCCAGAGAATCACACAAAGTGTGCCATCACAGTACAAAGAGTTAAGCCAGAGAGGGGAAATCCAGGCAAGCAGACAGATCTGAGCACTTGCCAGTAGCTGCTGCTGTGGCTGCAGCAGCAGCGACCATAGCAGCCATTCCTGCAACACAGAGAGTTCGGGATGAAGGAGGCGGCATGCGGGCGGATTCTACTCAACACCAGCAGGAACCGACAAGGAGCAGACATGTTCATCATGCAGGTCGCAGACCAGAGATGACCCAGGAACCAAGACTCGGTGAGAGTAGAAGCCTGATATCCTCACTCCTTCTCAGGGAGCAGAGGAGGGAAAGCCACACCATCCCCCCCAGTACCAGAGATCTCCATCTTTGATGCTGACAAACACTCGGCTGAGCTGCTAGCTCCAACTCAGGCCTTGGAAGAAAACTGGAGTCATTTAGCAGGTCACAGAAACTAACCTGACCTGCCAGACTCAGCTCCACCCAGGGAAAAGTCACCCAGGTCAGGACCATCAGCCCCAGGAGTGGCTTTCTTCACTGGGTAAACAGAGCCAGAGGCTGCCCCTCCCTTTAGCAGCCTTGACAATCAATTGAAATTCAATAATATAAACTCTGAGAATGGCTCCAGGCTAGGCTCTGTGAGTTTCTCACAAGCTAGCCCGCCAGGGAAAAGCTATTGTTCGCTGAAAGGCCTCAACTCTACCCAGAATCTAGCCTAATCACAGCATCTCCAAACTTGAAGAAACAGCCATCTCCCTCTTTTGTTACTCAAAGCAGATCTCCCTCCCATTGAACTAACCTGGGAAGAGGATCACAAAATCCTGGGTAAAGCAGAGAATTTTTCTGCCTGCTCAAACAAACTGACTTAAGAAACCAACCAACCCAAATGAAAATCAACCACAAGCAGACCAGAGACTCCAAGAGGCTGGTTACAGACACAAGGGTGATACATGATCTTCCCACCACTCCCAAAAAAATCAAAGAACATTTTTTGTACATTTTATAAAAACATTTTTTTTTCTAAAATTTTAAAAAAATTTTTACCTTTAAAAAAATGTTTTCTAGTAATTTTTTTTCTTCCTCCTATAATTTTTATTTTACGGGTATATGTGTGTGTGTGTGCGTTTTTCTTTCTTTCTTTTTTCTTTTTTAAAAAAAATTATTTTGGGGGAGTGGGAAGGTGGCTCAGTGGTAGAGCACTTGCCTTTCATGCCCGAGGCCCTGGGTTCGATTTCTCAGCACCACATAAAGAAAAAGGAAAGAGCCAGAACTGGCATTGTGGCTCAAGTGGTAGAGCACTAGCCTTGAGCTAAAGAGCAGAGGGACAGCGCTAAGGCCCAGAGTTCATGCCCCATGACTGGACCCCCCCTAAAAAATATTATTTTTGTTTAGCTCTACTGAACTTTTGATTTTTTTCTTTCTTTCTCATTCTTTGCACCTTTTCTTCACTTTTGTTCTTTGTGTGACATAACTGCTGTTCTTCACATCCTCAAATGTACCCATAGTCGATTATTAGACCTTATCCCCCATTGTGTACACACTTAATCCAGAAATTTATTGCTCAATTCAATTCCTCTTAGACTTAAATTCTTTAATAGCAGTACTACCTCTTTATACTTATATAATATTGTAACTATTTTGAAGTTTTTCTTGTCTCCTTTATATCCCCTTCTCTCATTATATCTAC
This sequence comes from Dipodomys spectabilis, assembly GCF_019054845.1. Taxonomy (NCBI): domain Eukaryota; kingdom Metazoa; phylum Chordata; class Mammalia; order Rodentia; family Heteromyidae; genus Dipodomys; species Dipodomys spectabilis. Next base: position 370,632 of record NW_024871307.1, on the reverse strand, counting down.
GTTCTTCTCTGAATATTTCGTTTTCAATTTTGCATAATTTTTCAGCATTGCACTTTTATTTTTTAATTTTTGCTTTTCTATTTTTTCTTGTCTTTTTTTCTTTCATATTCTTCTTTTTTTTTCTCTCTCTACTACCATCCTATCCAACCTATTTCCTGCTTTGAGATTAAGACTTAGTTACGTTAACTCTCCCTGTGCCTTCCCACATCCCTCAATTCCTATTTTTACCCACATCTCTCCCTAAATCTAATAATTTCTAGTTTGCCAAATTCGTCTTTGCAGTTGGTAGCCCATTAATATATAGTTGTTTGATACTGAATAGATATATCTGTTGAACTAGATTGTATCTGCAGACTTTTGACTGTGCAACTACAGACTTTGGTTGATACTTGCCTTAAGATAGTGTTCTAGCACAAAACTGGTGTTACTTTCATCCCAAAAAGGCAGAGTAAGCCAGAAAAACAAAAGAAAAATGGCAAGTCAAGGTATCTCAATTCCCACTCATGATAATGAGGGGACAGAACAGATAACAAATAATCCAGAGGAGAGTTCCCAAATAGCTCTACAAACAATGCTGGCTAACATGGTAAATGAAAAGATTGAAAACCTAAAAAAGGACTCTGTATGAGCGTGATAGGGAGAGAGAGGAGGCAAAACAAAGGTTAACACAGCAAAAAACTGAAAATCTACAAATGACTCTCTATGAGTATGATAGGGAGAGAGAAGAGGCAAACTAAAAGTTAATACAGTAATAACATAAGCGTGAGGAAACTACTCAAAAACTGATACAGGAATTGCCTGAGCAGCTTGAGAACATTCAAAGAGAAAGTCAGGAATGGCATGAGCAGGCTGAGAACACTCAAAGAGAACTACAAGAATGGTGTGAACGTGAGGAAGCTAAGCAAAGAGTAATACAGGAATTGACAGAGCAGGATGAGAATACACAAAGATCACTAAAGGCGTTCATGGAATCCATTAACAAAGAGCTGAATGAAGTCAGGGAGACTACAAATGGAATTCTGAATGGACCCGGACAGAAGGAATGGGAGTCCAAGGAAACCATAACCAATCAACTAAGTGAGTTGAGAATAAACAATGAACACCAAATTAAAAAAGTAAAGAAGTTCATACAAGATCAAAAACAAAGCTTCAACAAAGAATTTGAAGCCATCAAAGCTAACCAATTAGTAGGAAAAGAAATAAAAAACAAAGTAGAAAGCCTTGACAGCAGGTTAGAACATGCAGAGGATCGAATCTCAAGGATTGAAGACAGCGTAGATACTATAGAGAAAGAACATGCAACCATCCAAGACAAGTCCAACAAATATGATAGATCTATCCAACACTTGGAAGACACCATCAGAAGGCCTAACCTGCAGATAATGGGTGTAGAGGAGCACCTAGAAACAGAAGTTAATGGTCTTGGAAATTTGTTTTACAGGATCCTTGCAGAGAACTTCCAAACATGAAAAAAGATAGACCTATTCAGATACAAGAAGCTTTTAGAACTTCAAATAGACCAGACCAGAATAGGACATCCCACCTTCACATTATAATCCACACAGGATCAATTCAGACCAAGGAAAAGATCCTTAAAGCTGTCAAGGAGAAAAGATCAATCACGTATAAAGCAAAACCAATTAGAATCACCTCAGACTTCTCAGCAGAGACAATCAAAGCAAGAAGAGCCTGGAATGATGTATGCCATGCCCTAAAGACAAACAACTATCAACCAAGAATACTGTACCCAGCTAAACTCTCCTTCATAACTGAAGGCCAAATAAAAACCTTCCATAGAAAAGAAAAATTGAAACAATATATCTCCAACAAACCAGCCCAACAAAAGATTCTTAAAGATGTCCTACACATAGAAAACCAACAAGACCACAATAAATGCCAGGAAACCACACCCAAACTGAGAATCCAAGAACCATATGAAGAACCCAGTAGCTGTAGCCCCCAGATGGTGGATTAAATGGCAGAAATACCCAAATTGTTCTGTCTTATCTGTCAACATTAACGGACTTAACTCTCCAATTAAGCGACATAGAGTGTCTAGTTGGATTAAAAAGCAAGATCCTTCTATCTGCTGCCTTCAGGAGTCACATCTTGCCCATAAAAATAAACATATTTTCAATGTTAAAGGCTGAAACAAAATCTACCAAGCAAATAGTCCGCATAAACTAGCGGGAGTTGCAAACCTAATATCAGATAAAATAGACTCCAAATTAAAATTTGTGAGAAGACATAAAGAAGGTCGCTACATACTAATTAAGGGATCTCTCTTCAGGAGGATATTACAATTCTAAATATCTATTCGCCAAACAATGGAGCACCCAAATTTATCAAAGAAACACTACTTTCCCTCAAATCCCACATAGATCCAAAGACATTAATTGTTGGGGATTTTGACACACCACTTTCCCCACCAGATAGATCAACTCGGCAAAAACTCAACAGAGAAACCGCAGATCTAAACAACTGCATAGATCAACTAGATTTGACAGACATCTACCGAATATTTCACCCAGCAGGATCAGAATACACATTTTTCTCAGCATCACATGGAACATATTCTAAATTAGACCCCATTTTAGGTCACAAAGCAAACTTGTCCAGATTCAGAAACATAGAAGTTATACCCTGCATTCTCTCAAATCACAAGGGAATAAAATTAGAGCTCAACACCAAAAGCCACCAAAGCAAGTCCTGTAACACATGGAGGCTGAACAACACACTGCTGAATCACGAGTGGGTCATGGAAGAGATTAGAAAGGAAATTCAAATGTTCATTTTATTCAGCAAAAATGAACACACAAATTACCAGCTCCCCTGGAACACAGCAAAGGCAGTACTCAGCGACAAGGTTATAGCTCTAAGTTCCTATATCAAGAAATTGGAGAGACGTGAAACCAACAATTTAATGAGAGATCTGAACCTCCTTGAAAAAGAGCAGCAATATAAACCCCAATCCAGTAGATGGAAAGAAATAATTAAAATTTAATCAGAATTAAATGAACTAAAGTCCAAAGAAACTATAGAAAGAATCAACAAAACAAACAATTGGTTCTTCGAAAAAATAAAAAAATTGACAGACCCTTAGCAAACCTTATCAGAAAAAGAAGAGAACACACCCAAATAAATAAACTCAGAGATGAGAATGGAATCATCATCACAGTAACAACCAAGATTCAGAACATTATAAGAAATAATTCTCAAAACCTTATGCTAATAAGTTTGAGAACTTGGCAGAAATTGACCTTTTCCTAGCAAATATTGACATGCCAAAACTAAACCAGATGAGTTAAACCATCTTAACAGGCCCATATCAAGCATTGAAATAGAAACAGCAATAAGAGACCTCCCATTTAAGAAAAGCCCAGGATCAGACGGTTTTACAGCGGAATTCTACAAGGCCTTCAAAGCACAGCTCACACCAATACTCCTCCAACTCTTCAATGAAATTGAAAGAGAAAGTTTACTACCGAACACATTCTATGAAGCCATCATAACCCTCATCCCAACACCAGGCAGGGACCCATCAAAGAAATAGAACAATAGACCCATTTCTTTTATGAACATTGATGCAAAACTTATTCATCCAAAAAAATCATAAACCACTGTGAAGACTCAGGGTCTATGTTGTGGGGACAGAATGGTGCAGGCTCCAGCCTCAGGACTGTGTTTGGGATTAGGAAAGCTCTTGGCATGAAGGGCTAGAGAGGGAAAATGTTCTCTCTCCCTGTCTCAAAACACGTCACAGACTCCTGGTAGCTGAGGAAGTAGCTCTTCTGCTTGCTTAAGCATGGATGAACAGCTGGTCAAGCATTTTCCTGAGATTGGAGAAGTGGTTTGAGCTTGCTCTAACATATTTTAGATAATAATATACCAAGACATTGTCTCATAGGACAAGTAAAAACGTATATGTTGAAATATTTTGTGCGAATATCTTCTGACCAAATCTTGTCAAAGATCATGCTTGCTTGTCTTTAAATACCCACTAACAATATAGCACAGCATGCAGTGGCAATTGCTGTTTGCACTCTGCATCCCTAATCAGAATATTGTACTAATTTGGCATAGAAGATTTTTTAAGTGCTACAATCAATTAATTTCATTTGTAGGAAAAATGGCAGAAAGGAATGTACCTGAAGATATAGTGTAAGTTTTCCTTTTGGATTAATTAAGAACCTTATGTTTAATTTCAACTAAGGTATTGTGAGAAATACCAAGATATGAGATCCAGTTTCTGCCAATAATTAGATTAAATTAAAAGGAAAGGTCCTTTGTTTGCAGTAACAATTGCAATACACACACAGGCATCTCGGTGGTCTCTATCATCTTTCCCAAAAGAATAGTGGCTTCTAAGTGGCAAATTGTGGTGTCACAGGCCTGTAATCCCAGCTACTGAGAGGCAGAGGTATAGGAGGATTGGGTTCTGAGGTTAGCTTGAATGAAGTTAGCACAAGACCTTATATGAAAAGCAAACTGTAAAAGATAAAAGGGTTGGAGCCCTGCAGGACTCAAGTGGTAAAATATCGACCTAGTAAGTGAAAGGTCCACAGTTCTATGGAAAAGCTAAAAAAGTATAACATCTCAGTCCATTTTGTCATGATTTAACAAAAACCTTGAATCTGTATAATTCATAAGGAATAAGAGGTCTATTTCATTCACAATAGTGGTGGCTGGAAACTCTAAATAGTATGGTAGTGCATAGGACAAGGCTCCTAGGTGTATCACACCATGTAGGATCTCAGACATCCTTCTTCATTTCTCCTGCCCTGTGATGGGCCTGGAGTCTGAAATCAGAGGTTGGGTGCTCTCTGAGCTTGTTTAACTCAAGGCTAGCACTCTATCACTTGAAACACAGCTCCACTTCCTGTCTTTTCTGAGTAGTTTGTTGGAGATGAGTGTCAGAAAGTTTCCTGTTTGGGGCTTGCTTCACATCTCAGCCTCATGAAGCAGCTAGGATTATAGAGCTACCCATGTCTAGCTTACATGCCACAGTTTTGAAAACAAAATTCAAACAGGCACTGCTGGCTAAGGCTTATAATCCTAGTGACTTAGAAGGCTGAGATCTGGAGAATGGTGGTTCAAAGCCAGCCCTGGCAGAAATGTGTACAACTTCATCTTCTACAAAGCACCACAGGGCTTGAGCTGTGATTAAGGTGGTAGAGTGGCAGCTAAGCAAGCAAGTTGAGACCCTGATTTCGAACACAATTAAGTGCAAATATAAAACAAAATAAAGCAACCCTCCAGCCTATAAAAATTAAAATAGTGGGCTGAGAATGTAGTTCAGTGGTAAAGTTCTTGGCTTGCAGGCATGAGGCCCTGTGTTTGATTGCTCAGCACCACATAAGCAGACAAGGCCAGAAGTGGAACTGTGGCTCAAGTGGTAGAGCATTAGCCTTGAGCTAAAGAGCTCAGGGTTAAGTCCCATGCCCAGAGTTCAGGCTCCATGACTGAAAAACCATTAAAATAGTACGGTAGCCCAATAGTAAGATAATGGTCATTAAGTAATGGCTTGAAAATTAAAAAAAAAATACACTCCATAAATCTATAAATCAAAACCTTCTACAAAATAATTTAAATGTCATTGTTTTTCTTTTTTTGGGTCCGTTCGTGGGGCCTGAAATCTGGGCCTGGGCGCTGTCTCTCAGCTCTTCAGCTCAAGGCTAGCGCTCTACGACTTGAGCCACAGCACCACTTCCGGCTTTTTTCTTTTTGCTTATGTGGTACTGAGGAATCAAACCAGGGCCTCAGGCATGCAAGGCAAGTGCTCTACCACTGAGCCACCATCCCAGCTCCTTAAATGTCCTTTTAGACATTTTTTCTTTCTTTCCAGCATGTCATGGGATTTGAACTCTGGGTCTGGGAACTGTCTATGAGCACATCAGCTCAAGCCTAATGCTCTGCCACTTGAGCCACGGAGCAACTTCCAGTTTTCTGGCGGTTATTTGAATAAGAGGGCCTCACTGCATTATACGCAAGCACAAGGTAGGCTTTTCTTGTTTGCTTTAAGTTCAGAGAGCCATATTTTTTATTATGTACTCCAATACATGTTTGCCTACAACAAAAATCACAAGAAAAAGTCATCTAAAAGAGGCATTCTTGATTAAAGGCATCCTAGATGGTAATCTCCAAACTCTAATGACATATTTCACTCTTGGTTTTGACATCCTTTGCCTTCTTCCCCAATCATTTTTTTTAAATTGAACTCATGGCTTGGGATCTGTTTCTGTTTTCTTTTGTCCCCCCTCAAAGTTAGTGCTTTACCACTTGAGTCACAGCTCCTCTTCTAGATGTTTGGTGGTTAATTGGAGACAATTGATCCATTATCCTCAGATCTCACCATCTGAGTAGCTAGGTTTACCCAATGAAGTTTTAGACAAAGCCATCACAGTGTCAATACCCTTGAAGATATAACATACATCCTATGAACAAAGACATTGTCAACATCATCACAGCACAACCACTGAACTCAGGGATTTTAAAAAGCAATACATTACTACTGTCTACATTTCCCTCAAACTACATTATCATATACTGCATCTGACTATTAAGTCTCACTGGTTGCCTAGAACTGCCTACAGCATTTTCTGCTTTCCTTTTACTTTGACTTGAAACATGAAAATGAGGACTTACTTTGCTCAATTTCCCTAAATTTGAATCTCCTAGATGTTTTGCCTTATTTGCTGTTTATCTATTTTTAACTTGAAGTGATAGTGTGCTCATGTCAGAGCAACCTTAGAAGTAGTATATACTTTGTATGTCTCACTTCGCTTGGTTTACTTTGACCATTTGATTAAGAGAGCTGTTATACTGCTATTAGGGGTAGCAGTGAGAGGAGAAAGCCAAATAGACAGGCTAAATGTAGTCAACGTACTTTATATGCACATATAAAAATGAACAATGAGGGGCCGGGAAGGTGGCTCAGTGGTAGATCGCTTGCCTTGCATGCATAAGGCCTTGGGTTCTATTCCTTAGCAGCACATAAGCAAAAAGAAAAAAAGCCAGAAATGGCGCTGTGGCTCAAGTGGTAGAGAGCTAGCCTTGAGCTGAAGAGCTGAGGGACAGAGCCCAGGCCCAGAGTTCAGGACCCACGACCAGACCTCCCCCCCAAAAAAATGAACAATGAGACAGGGTTGGTGGCCCAACCCTGTAAATTTAGCTACTTAGGAGGCTGAGATTTGAAGATTATGGTTCAAAAGCAGCCAAAGCAAGAAAGTCAATAAGACTTTTCTCTCCAATTAACCACCAGAAAACTGGAAGTGGCACAGTGGCTCAACTGTTAGAGGACTGGCCTTGAGCTGAAGAGCTCAGGGACAATGCCCAGGCCCATAGCTCCAGCCTCAGGACTGACAAAAAATAATGAAGCAGGAGAACAGTGTCTGACAACTGTAATTCTTGTTAACTAGGAGGCTGAGATTTGAGGATCCTATTTCAAGGCCAATTTGAGCAGGATATGTCCATGAGAGTCTTACCTCCAGTACACTACCAATAAAAAAGGAAGTGGAGCTGTGTCTTACTTGATCGCAAGCTAGCCTTGAGAAAAAGAGGCATAGGCATAGTACTCAGGCCCTGATTTCAAGACCCAGGACCTGCACAGAAAATTAAAACAAAATAAATCTTACTAAAATTGCTTTAAGAAGGGAGTGTGAGAAACAAATGGATAATTTTGATTTGAGTACATTTTATGTCTGCATGAAAATGTCACTGTATATGCTAATAAAAACTCAAAAGAAGTTGTTGTAGGTTACCCCTTGAAAAAGAATTCCTGATTACATTCTGAAATATTTGGATTCATTATTTCAGTGTGCACTGATGTTTCTCCTCTAATAATTATTAATGAGAAGGCTGGCAATGGTGGCTCATACCTATAACCCCAGCTACTGAGAAGGCTGAGATCTGAAGATTGCTGTTCTGAAGACAGCCTGGGAATGAAAATCCATGACACTTATCTCCAAAAATTATTCAAGAATAGCCAGAAGTGGTTCTATGGCTCCATTAGTAGAGCACTAGCCTTGAGCAAAATGAGCTCAGGGTCAGTGCCTAAGCCCTCAGATCAAGCCCCAGGTTTGGCATACACACACAAATAAGTCTTATGACTTGTAAATAGGGACTTGTACATTTTTCCCATGAATTCAATTTCAGACACCAGTGTGTACTGTGGGAGGTTTGAGTGCTCTGGGATGCACATTTCTATTAGATTACATGGAAAGGGCATCTACACTAAATTCCCTCATTCAATTTGCACTGATGAGTTAGCATTCAAAGAATTGCATTTCCCATTTATTTAACATTCACTTACTTATCAGTATAGACGTGGATTCTTACATAAATTATTTTCTATTTTTATTAACTTACTTGCTTTTTAAAAGTTCTATCTTTTGCCTAGTTTTAAAACACCTTAGTAAACTATGCCTTAATGCTATAGATATATCTATTTTGAATATTCTCATGAATTCACAATTATCCACAGCAACCACAAACAAAGTATAAAGTGTTTCCTTGACCCCCTAAAAGATCTCTTGTCTTTCTGTAGTAAAATTCCACTCCATACTGAGTCCCAGGCTATATAATTGATTGGTCATCACTACAGTTAATTTCAACTTTTCTTGACTTTCATGTAAACAGAATTATACAGTAATATGTCATTATTGCGACTGGCTTCTTCTGTTCAGCTTATTTTTTGAGACATAATTTTATTGTTATTAATATTTAGTTTTTTATGTGGCATGCTCGACTACAGATTTTTTCCCTTTATCTAATTTCTGGTTCTATGTACTCAAACAAGCACCATACTAGAGCAACTGCACACACACTTGCACACTCACACAAAAACTATATATGTATAGCACATATTAATATATAGTATGTTAGTATATAATATATATTATATATAATGTATTATACAATATATCCTATAACGTATATAGTATATACTATGTGCGATACATATGTATATTATATATGCCTTATATAATATACTATGTTATATATACTATACTATATATGAAACATTATGTACACTATTATATATTGTATATCATATAACAGTGCATATTTTGTAATTATGTATTAAATATAATATATTACATGTAATATAATATACAACTTATACAATATAATACATAATGAATAATATATAATATAATCGGTATTATATAATATATATATATATATAATTTATATTATGTATTATATATGGTTCATAGCATATAAAACATATTGTATATGGTTTATATAATATATTATGTTTTATATTATATACAATATATTGTATATTATAAATCATATATGTTATATGTTATACATATATATCATATAATATACATATTAATACATATAATTTATGTTATATATACAACATATAAAATATAATACATATTACAATATGTAATATATATAATATACATACATATACAATAGTGTTAAAATGCCTTGTACTGGTGGCTCACACCTGTAGACATAGCTACACAGCAGGCTAAGATCTAAGGATTGTGGTTCAAAGCCAGCTTGGGGAGGGAAGTCCATGAGATTCTTATTTCCAATTAACCACTAAAAAATTGGAAGTGAAGCTGTGGCTCAAAGAGGTACAGAGCTTGCATTACAAAATGTGTTTAGGAGCAGTACAAGGCCCAGAGTTCAAGTCGAACAGCTAAAGGGAGGACTAACATCTCACAGTCTTTCCTGCCTGGGCTAGTTTCAAATTGCAATCCTTTGTTCTCAGTCTCCTGAGTAATTAGTTTAAATAGATTGAGCCTCCAAGTCTGGATTCTGGTTGTTTTTTTATATTCTAATTATCTCCTGTTTTTTATGGCTGTATTCAGGTTAGCTAACAGTGTTTTGCAGTCAGAAATGAGTTTTTTCTTTACCTTTTTTTCAAGTCCAAATAGTATCAGAACCATCAGTAGCAGCAGTCACTTCCAGCTAGGTTCTGTATACTTAGTTCTTCTTGGCTCTTTGATGATGTCTTTCCTTTCCAGTTTACAAAATATCTTTGATCTTTTCATTTCCCAAAATATTCCTGGACATTTTCAGTGAAGAATGATACTTAGCAATCAACCTCTGGATGATAGGCAGTGTTTTCCTACAGCCCTACCTCACTTTCTGGGGCCCTACTAGAACATTTCTTGAATTGCTCTTCTCAACTCAACTACTAATGACAAGAGAAAAGAGTATCAGCACACATTTTAGTGGTTCCATGCTTCAGTGCACTTGAGCAGGCCTGGAATGATCTTCCTGGACATCAGCCATTTGTACATGCACAAGTCATCTATTCCTAAGTAGATGCAATCTAGATAAAATGGGTGCCCTGCTACACAGGACACTCAACCTCAATGTACTCAGAAGTTTCACAGAGGCTATTTCCAGAGATTATCCCACACCTGCATTCAATACTAGGTGACAGAATAGTCATTGACAATGTGTAGTTACTCTGTTATTCTCAGAGGATAAAATGCTATTCAAAACAACTCTGGACCTTTATTTTCTCATGTCACATTGTGGGGAGCTAAGTGCCATACATCACTATTTCCTGTACATAGCAATATGCTACAGGATGGGCAGGCATTCCCATAGCATGTTTCTGTTGGGGGAGGGGTAGGCAGTGCTGGTACTAGGGCTTCAATTCAGGAAATTGGTAATAAACGTTAACTTTTTACCAAGGCTGGGAATCTATCACTTGAGCTCCCCTTCCAAATCTGGCTTTTTAGTGGATTAATGGAGATAAAACTGGGAAGGAGGTAAATCAGATGATGGAGGATATGAAACTGTGATACATTGTATCCTCCTCTGGAAAGGCCACAACCTCTCTTATAAATGTGTGCTATTATATCAAGAGAGAACTAGATGTCTAATTACCCAGCCATATTCTCTTGTTTTTGAGTTCCTAGAAAAATGACCATGACCCTTGCTTTGTCCCCCACCCCCTTTTTGGTGCTAGGACTGGGACTTAAACTCAGGGCCTGGTTGCTGACCCTTAACTCTCCCTTATGGCTAGTTCTCTACTGATTGAGAAACAACTTGACTTCCAGCATTTCACTAGTTAACTGGAAGAAAGAGTTTCTCCAATTTTCCTACCCAGGCGGAATCTGAATCCCAATACTCATATTTCACCATCCTGAGTAGCTAGGATTACGAATGTGCGCCACAGATCCTAGCTATCTTCCAATAACAAGGGTTATCTTTCAATAACAAGGGTTTCACAGAATGCAGTCTTTCTTCATGGCACCCAGGTTTTTGCAAAAATATCAATTAAAATTCAACACCAAGTCACACATCCACCACAGATGCTACTTCCCAATCTGCTAAGAACAATCTGGCTCGGACATCTAGAACTTTTACATGGCAGACCTGGTTTGCCATGTCATTTTTATTTCTGGGACTGTGGAAGTTTCTGCTTTATCAATTTGTTATTAAAAAATTATTTCTGAAAGTAGCACTGTGGGTCAATTTGTAAAATGCTTGCCTTGAGCTGAAGAGCTCAGGGAATGCTCCCAGGCCCACAGTTCAAGACCCACTACTGACAACAAAATGAAGAAAGTGGCTTGGGCAAAAAATGGTTTCTGTGCCAGGCATGATAGTACATGCTTGTAATCAAAGCACGCAGAAACTCGAAAACATGAAGATGTATACTTTGATGCCAGCGTATGGGACAGAGTGAGAGATTCGTCTTACAAAAAAACAACAATAAAATCATAACTCCCCAAACAAAAACAATAATTTTTGCAACCAACCAACATTTATATGTTGAACTTAAGGCAAGTGCTTTGTGACAGTGTATGTGGTTCAGGCCACAATCCTAGCTACTCAGGAGACTGGGATCTAAGGATCAACATTTTAAGCCAGCTGGGGCAGAAAAACCTGCCAGAAACTTATCACCAATTAATCACCAAAGTGAGAATGCCAGCCTTTTGTGAAAAAGTCAAGTAAGAACATGAGGTCATAAATTTAAGCTCTTCTAATGGCACAAAAAAGAAAGTTAAAACTAAGACAAAATAAAAACCAAGACAACTGTTCACATGAATCCTGTCCATCTCACTCCCGAATAAGGGCTAGGAATGTGGCTTAGTGGGAAAGTGCATGCCTAGCATGTATGAAGCCCTGGGTTCTATTCCTCAGCACCACATAAAGAGAAAAATCTGGAAATTGTACTGGGGGTCACATGGTAGAGTGCTAGCCTTGAGCAAAAGAAGCTCAGGGACAGTGCCCAGGCCCTGAGTTCAAGCCCCAAGACTTGCAAAAAAGAAAAAAAGAAAATCAGAATGAAATGTGTAAAAATGTTTTATCACTGTACTTCTTTTTACGAGAATATAAAAAAGAAACAGTTTATTTATCCATGTGATTTGAGGAACCTGTACCTTGTAGTGGAAGGTAAACCTATACAATGCTATCACCATATTGAAAGAATAACTCCTTGTAGATGAAAAAAATTTATCTGCATCCACAATGAATAGCCATGAAGTATAATGTTTATCTTCTTTTTTTTTAATTTAATTTTATTTTATTTGAGAACACACTGTACAGAGGGGTTACAATTACATGGGCAGGATAATGCATACATTTCTTACCAAGCATTGCAGGCTCCTCCTTTGTTTACCCTTCACCTCCCTTCCCAGCCTCCCCCCTCCCCCCCACCCAATCATTCCTCACCTCCCCCCCCCACACCGACATTGTAAAGCTCGTTTTTGACATGACATTTTGCACTTCTCATTGTTGCAACAGGTCCACCTGAATCCTTAAATGACTTGTTTGTCCCCATCTCCTCCACAAGTTATACTGACATCAAATATAGTGAAAGCGGGGGTTACACTGTGGGTGAGGGACATACAAAGCAACAAAGAAATAATCTTATAAATGCGTTAGAAACACATGCATGAAAGAAAAAAAAATTAAAATACATATTTAAGGGTTCGTTTTCCTAACATCACATTATCTGAACTTTTCCGCTTGACTCAAACATATAATAGATATTGCAAATAAGGGAAACCATGGGACCTACGTTTCTTTGGGCCTGGCTTACTTCACTTAATATAATTTTTTCCAAGCCTTTCCATTTCCTAACAAATGGAGAAATGTCATTCTTTCTGATGGAGGCATAGAATTCCATTGTGTATATATACCACATTTTCTTGATCCATTCATCTACTGAGGGGCATCTGGGTCGGTTCCATATCTTAGCTATGGTAAATAATGCTGCAATAAACATAGTTGTGCTGGTAGTTTTAGTGTGATCTTGTTTGTAAACATTTGGGTAAATGCCCAAAAGTGGGATTGCTGGGTCATAGGGGAGTTCTATGTGAAGTCTTTTGAGGAACCTCCATACTGCTTTCCAAAGTGGCTGAACAAGATTACATTCCCACCAATAATGAAGTAAGGTTCCTTTCTGTCCACACCCCCTCCAGCATCTGTTGTTTTTAGAGTTCTTGATTTTTGCCGTTCTAACTGGAGTGAGGTGATATCTCAATGTTGTTTTGATTTGCATTTCTTTTATGGCTAGGGATGTTGAACATTTCTTCATGTGTCTATTGGATATCCTTCTTTCTTCTTCAGAGAAGTTTCTCTTTAAGTCTTTAGCCCACTTATTTATTGGGCAGTTGTTTCTTTGAGGGTTTGTTGTTGGGGGGTTTAATTTTTTGAGTTCCAAGTATATTTTAGATATGAGACCCTTGTCCGTTGTATGGCTAGTAAAGATCTTCTCCCAATCCGTGGGCTTTCTATTGATCTTGCTAGTTATGTCCTTTGCCCTGCAGAAGCTCTGCAACTTTATGCAATCCCATTTGTCCAACCTTTCTTTGATTTGTTGTGTTTCCGGGTCTCTATTCAGAAAATTTTGGCCGGAGCCAAGGAGACCTAGGGTTTCTCCTATTCCATCCTGCAATGTTTTCAGAGTGTCTGCTTTGAGTTCAAGGTCTTTGATCCATTTGGAGTTGATTCTGGTGCAGGGTGATATATAAGGATCTAGCTTTAGTTTTCTACATGTAGTTAACCAATTTTGCCAGCACCATTTACTGAAGAGGCTGTCTTTCTTCCATTCTATTGTTTTACCTCCCTTATCGAAGATTAGATGGCTATAGGTCTGTAGGTTCATTTCTGGGTTTTCAATTCTATTCCATTGGTCCTGAGGTCTGTTCTTATGCCAATACCAAGCTGTTTTGATTAATATGGCTTTATAGTAGAGTTTGAAATTTGATATTGATATTCCTCCAGCAGTGTTCTTTCCACTGAGGAGCGTTTTTGCTATTCGGGGTCTTTTATTGTTCCATATGAATTTTTGGATTGCCTCTTCTATTTCCTTGAAGAATGAGGGTGGAATTTTGATAGGTATTGTGTTGAATTTGTAGATAGCCTTGGAAAGTATTGCCATTTTCACGATGTTAATCTTTCCAATCCAGGAGCATGTGAGGTTTTGCCATTTTTTAAGTTCTGTGTTGATTTCCTTTCTCAAGATTTTAAAATTTTCATCATAGAGGTCCTTCACTTCTTTAGTTAATTCCTAGGTATTTTATTTTTTGTGGGGCTATTACAAATGGAGTTGCTTTCCTAATTTCAGCCACACTTTTCTCATTGATGTCATTCAGAAAAGCCATTGATTTTTGGGGGTTAATTTTATAACCTGCTACTTTGCCAAAGTTTTGAATCAGCTTGAGTAATTTGGGAGTGGAGTCTACGGGATTCTTTAAATACAAGATCATGTCATCTGCAAAGAGGGAGAGTTTTATTTCTTCTTTCCCTATTTGGATCCCCTTTATGTCTGCATCTTGTCTTATTGCTGTAGCTAGGCATTCTAATACTAGATTGAAGAGAAGTGGAGAGAGTGGGCATCCTTTTCTTGTTCCTGAGTTAAGAGGAAATGGCTTTAGTTTTTCACCATTGAGTATAATGCTGGCTGTAGATTTGTCATATACAGCCTTTATTGTATTGAGGAATGTTCCATGGATTCCTAATGTTTCCAAAACCTTCATCATAAAGGGGTGCTGGATCTTGTCGAATGCTTTTTCTGCGTCTATTGAGATAACCATGTGGTTCTTATTCTTGCTCCTGTTGATATGATGAATATTATTAATTGATTTGCGTATATTAAACCAGCTTTGCATCCCTGAAATGAATCCTGATATTTTGGATGAATTGTTGAAGTAGATTGGCCAAAATTTTGTTGAGAAGTTTTGCATCAATATTCATCAAAGAAATGGGTCTATAGTTCTCTTTCTTTGATGAGTCCCTGCCTGGTTTTGGGATGAGGGTTATGATGGCTTCATAGAATGTGTTCGGTAGTGAGCTTTCTCTTTCAATTTCATTGAAGAGTTGGAGGAGAATTGGTGTGAGCTCTGCTTTGAAGGCCTTGTAAAGTTCCGCTGTAAAACCATCTGGTCCTGGACTTTTCTTAGCTGGGAGGTCTCTTATTGCTGTTTCTATTTCAATGCTTGATATGGGCCTGTTAAGATAGTTTAGTTAAGATGGTTTAGTTTTGGCATGTCAATATTTGCTAGGAAGAGGTCCATTTCTGTCAAGTTCTCAAACTTATTAGCATAAAGTTTTGAGAAGTATTCCCTTATAATGTTCTGAATCTTGGTTGTTTCCGTGGTGATGTTTCCATTCTCATCTCAGTTTATTAATTTGGGTGTGTTCTCTTCTTTTTCTGATAAGATTTGCTAAGGGTCTGTCAATTTTGTTAAGTTTTTCGAAGAACCAACTCTTTGTTTTGTTGATTCTTTCTATAGTTTTTTTTGGATTCTAATTCATTTAATTCTGATTTAATTTTGATTATTTCTTTCTGTCTACTGGATTGGGGTTTATCTTGCTGCTCTTTTTCAAGGAGGCTTAGATGTGTCATTAAATTGTTAGTTTCAGATCTCTCCAATTTGTTGATGGAGGAGCTCAGAGCTATAAACTTGCCTCTGAGTACTGCCTTTGCTGTGTCCCAGAGGAGCTGGTATTTTGTGTGTTCATTTTTGTTGAACAGCATGAAAATTTTAATTTCCTTTCTAATCTCTTCCATGACCCACTCATGATTCAGCAGTGTGTTGTTCAGCCTCCATGTTATGCCGGACTTTTTTTGGTGGCTTTTGGTGTTGAGTTCTAATTTTATTCCCTTGTGGTCAGAGAGGATGCAAGGTATAACTTCAATGTTTCTGAATTTAGACAAGTTTGCTTTGTGGCCTAAAATGTAGTCATTTTAGAAAACGTTCCATGTGCTGCTGAGAAAAAAGTGTATTCTGATGCTGCTGGGTGAAATGTTCGGTAGATGTCTGTTAAGTCCAGTTGATCTATGCAGCTGTTTAGATCTGCGGTTTCTCTGTTGAGTTTTTGCCGAGTTGATCTATCTAGTGGGGAGAGTGGTGTGTTAAAATCCCCAACAATTAATGTCTTTGGATCTATATGGTATTTGAGGGAAAGTAGTGTTTCTTTGATAAATTTGGGTGCTCCATTGTTTGGCGAATAGATATTTAGAATTGTAATATCCTCCTGAAGGAGAGATCCTTTAGTTAGTATGTAGCGACCTTCTTTATCTCTTCTCACGAATTTTAATTTGAAGTCTATTTTATCTTATATTAGGTTTGCAACTCCCGCCTGTTTATGGGGGCCATTTGCTTGGTAGATTTTGTGCAAGCCTTTAACATTGAAAATGTGTTTGTTTTTATGGCAAGATGTGACTCCTGCAGGCAGCAGATAGAAGGGTCTTGTTTTTTAATACAACTAGACAGTCTATGTCGCTTAATTGGAGAGTTCAGTCCGTTGACGTTAAGAGATAGGACTGAGAAGTATTTGGGAGTTCCTGCCATGTTATCCATCTTCTTATGGGCTTTAAAAACTGGGTTCTTCCTATGGTTCTTGGATTCTCAGTTTGGGTGCAGTTTCTTGGCCTTTGTTGTGGTCTTGTTGTTTTTCAATGTGTAGGACATCTTTAAGAATCTTTTGTAGGGCTGGTTTGGTGGAGATGTATTGTTTCAATTTTTCTTTGCTATGTAAGGTTTTTATTTGGCCTTCAGTTATGAAGGAGAGTTTAGCTGGGTACAGTATTCTTGGTTGATAGTTGTTCGTTTTTAGGGCATGGCATACATCATTCCAGGCTCTTCTTGCTTTGATTGTCTCTGCTGAGAAATCTGAAGTGATTCTAATTGGTTTCCCTTTATAGGTGATTACCCTTTTCTCCTTGACAGCTTTAAGGATCTTTTCTTGTTCTGAGTTGATCCTGTGTGGATTATAATGTGACAGTGGGATGTCTTATTATGTTCTGGTCTATTTGGGGTTCTAAAAGCTTCTTGTATCTGAATAGGCCTATCTTTTTGCATGTTTGGGAAGTTGTCTGCTAGGATCCTGTTAAACAAATTTCCTAGACCATTAACTTCTGTTTCTAGGTGCTCCTCTACACCCATTATCCTTAGATTAGGCCTTCTGATGGTATCTTCCAGGTGTTGGATAGATCTATCATATTTCTTGGACTTGTCTTGGATGGTTGTATGTTCTTTCTCTACAATATCTAGGCTGTCTTCAATCCCTGAGATTCGATCTTCTGCATGGTCTAACCTGATTTCAAGACTCTCTACTTTGTTTTTTATATCTTTTCCTTCTAATTGGTCAGCTGTGATGGCTTCAAGTTCTTTGTTGAAGCTCTGTTTTAGGTCTTGTATGAATTTCTTTACTTCCTTAATTTGGTGTTCAGTGTTTGTCCTCAAATCACTTAGTTGATTGGTTATGGTTTCTTTGGACTCCCATTCCTTCTGTTGGGTTCCATTCAGCATTCCCTTTGTGGTCTCCCTGACTTCCTTAAGTTCTTTGTTAATGGATTCCATGAATGCCTTTAGTGATCTTTGTGTATTCTCTACCTGATCTCTCAATCCCTGTATTACTCTTTGATTAGCTTCCTCTCATTAGTGGGATTCCTGTAGTTCTATTTCCTCCCGTTCGTGGGATTCCTGCAGTTCTCTTTGAGTGTTCTCAGCCTGCTCATGCCATTCCTCCCTTTCTCTTTGAGTATTCTCAAGTTGTTCACACAAATCCTGTATCAGTTTTTGAGTAGCTTCCTCACGCTTATGATATTCCTGTATAAGCTTTTGGGATGCCTCCTCTCCCTCTCTTTCATGCTCATACAGAGTCCTTTTTAATTCTTCAACTTCTCATTTATCATGTTTGCCAGCAGTGTTTGTAGAACTATTTGGGAACTCTCCTCTGGATTATTCATTATCTGTTCTAATCCCTGATTATCAAGATTGTGAATTGAGATATCCGGATTTGCCATTTTTCTTGGGTTTTCTGGCTTACTCTGTCCATTTGAGATGAAAATAGCACCAGCTTTGTGCTAGAACATTATCTTAAGGCAACCATCAATCAAAGTTTGCATTTGTACAGTCAATAGTCTACAGATACAATCTAGTTCAACAGATACATCTATTCAACATCAAACAACTATATGTTAATGGGCTTCGAACCGCAGAGAAGAATTTCGAAAACCAGAAATTATTAGGGCCAGGGAGAGATGTGGGTAAAAAATAGGAATAGATTGGTGTGGGGAGGCACAGGGAGAGTTAACTATGTCCTAATCCCAATGCAGGAAATAGGTTGGGTAGGATGCAAGTAGAGAGAGAGAGAAAAAGAAGAAAGGGAAAGGGAAATGAAAACAGACCAGAAAAAAATAGAAACGTAAAAATTAATATTATTGTGGAGATTAAAAGACCATCTATTTAAAGAGGAATGTGAGTATATTAAGAGAAGGGAAGGGACATAGAGGAGAAGTGAAAAACTTAAAAAAATGCTTAAAATATTATATAGGTATAAAGAGGTAGTACTGCTATTAAGTAATTTAAGTCTCAGAGGTTTTGAGTTGAGTAATAAATTTGTGGACTAAGTGTGTACACAATGGGGAATAGGGTCTACTAGTTAACTACGGGTTTATCTGAGGATGTGCAGGACAAGAGTTAAGTCACATAAAGAACATCAAAAGAGAGAAAAAGGTGAAAAGGATAAGAAAGGGAGAGAAAAAGATCAGAAGTTCAGTAGAGCTAGACAAACAACAAAAAGATAGTTAAAAAAGAAAGAAAAAGAGAAAGAAGATAAGAAAGGAAAGGAAAACGCACATTCACATATTCTTAAAATAAAAATTATAAGAGGAAAAAAAAGTTACTGGAAAACAATTATTTTTTCAAAAAAGGCAAAAATAAAAGATTAATAAAATTTTTAGAAAAGTAAAAAAAATTTTTTGTATATATAAGGTACCAAAAAAAAAAAAGAAAGAAAGAAAAAAACAAAAGAAGAAGAAGAAGAAGAAAAAAAGTTCTTTGATTTTTTTTTGGGGGGGGGGGGGGAGGAGTGGGAAGAATCCAGTATCTCCCTTTTGTCTGTAACCAGCCTCTTGTTGGAGTCTCTGCTCAGCTTGAGGTCCTGTGGCTTGACTGGTTTCTTAAGTCAGTTTGTTCCAACAGGCAGAAAAATGCTCTGCTTTACCCAAGATTTTGAGATCCCCCTCCCAGATTAGTTTAATGGGAGGGTTATCTGCTTTGAGAATCACAAAAGAGGGGGATGCAGTGGTGAGGCTAGGTTCTGGGTAGAGTTGAGGCCTTTCAACAATCAGTAGCTTTTCCCTGGGGCTATTTTGTGAAAAAACTCACAGAGCCCAGCCTGGAGCCATTCTCAGGGTTTCTGTTTTTCAATTGATTGATGAGGCTGCTAGAGGGAGGGGCAGCCTCTGGCTCTGGTTACCCAGTTTGGAAAGCCACTCCAATGGCTGGCGCCTGAGCTGGGTGACTTTTCCCTGGATGGAGCTGAGTCTGGCAGGTCACTTCGCCGTTAAGTTCCTGTGACCTGCTAAATGACTCGTTTTATTCCAAGGCCTGAGTTGGAGCTGGCAGCTCCTCCGAGCTTTGTCGGTATCCAAGATGGAGATCACCGGTGCTGGGGCGGGGAAGGGTGGCCTTCCCTCCTCTGCTCCCTGAGAAGGAGTGAGGACGTCGGGCTTCTACTCATGCCGAATCTTGGATCCTGGGTCATCTCTGGTCTGCAAACTGCAGGATGAAGATGTCTGCTCCTTTTCCATTCTTGCTGGTGTTGAGTAGAATCCGCTCGCCCACTGCGTCTGACTCCTTCGTCCCGGACTCTCTGTGTGAGCACTCAGGTATGGCCCCGGCTGCGGTCTCCTCTGCGACCCTGCCGCCGCCGCTGCGGCGGCGGCTGGCTAGCGCTCAGATGTGTCTTTTTGCCTTGGCTTTCCCTCTCTTGTCTAACTCTCTGTCCTGTGATGGCACACTTGGTGTGATTCTCTGGCTTAGGACTGTTCACTGGAACTCTAAAACTGCTTTCTATGAGAGAGCTTGTTCAGATTCCAGCTTCTCCTCCACCATCTTCCCGGAACCTATTAGGGGTCTTTTATTGTTCCATATGAATTTTTGGATTGCCTCTTCTATTTCCATGAAAAATGAAGTTCGAATTTTGATAGGTATAACACTGAATTTGTAGATAGTGTTGGGAAGTATTGCCATTTTCACGATGTCAATATTTCCAATCCAGGAGCATGGGAGTTTTTGCCCTTTTCTAAGTTCTGTTTTGATTTCCTTTTCCAAGTTTTTAAAGTTTTCATCATAGAGGTCCTTCACTTCTTTGGCTAATTCCTAGGTATTTTATCATTTATGGGGCTATTATAAATGGAGTTGTTTCCTAATTTCAGCCACACTTTTCTCATTGTTGGCATACAGAAAAGCCATTGATTTTTGGGGGTTAAATTTATAACCTGCTACATTGCCAGAGTTTTGTACCAGCTTGAGTAATTTGGTAATGGAGTCTGTGGGATTCTTTAAATACAAGATCATGTCATCTGCAAAGAGGCAGAGTTTTATTTCTTCTTTCCCTATTTGGGTCCCCTTTATGATTGCATCTTGTCTTATTGCTATAGCTAGGCATTCTAATACTAGATTTAAGAGAAGTGGAGAGAGTGCACATCCTTGTCTAGTTCCTGTGTTAAGAGGAAATGGCTTTAGTTTTTCACCATTAAGTATAATACTGGCTGTACGTTTGTCATATACAGCCTGTAATGTATTGACGAATGTTCCATGGATTCCTAATTTTCCAAACCTTCATCATAAAGGGGTGTTGGATCTTGTCGAGTGCTTTTTCTGCATCTATTGAGATAACCAAATGGTTCTTATCCTTGCTCCTGTTGATGTGATGAATAATATTAATTGATTTGCGTATATTGAACCAGCTTTGCATCCCTGCAATGAATCCTGTTTGATTGTAGTGTTGGATTTTTTGGATGAATTCTTGAAGTCGATTGGCCAAAATTTTGTTGAGAAGTTTTGCATCAATGTTCATCAAAGAAATGGGTCTATAGGTCTCTTTCTGTGATGAGTCCCTGCCTGGTTTTGAGATGAGGGTTATGATGTTCGGTAGTGAACTTTGTCTTTCAATTTCATTGAAGAGTTGGAGGAGAAGTGGTGTGAGCCCTGCTTTGAAGGCCTTGTAGAATTCTGCTGTAAAACCACCTAGTCCTGGACTTTTTTATATGGGAGCTCTCTTACTGCTGTATCTATTCCAATGCTTGATACGGGCCTGTTAAGATGGTTTAACTCAACTTGGTTTAGTTTTGGCATGTCAATATTTGCTAGGAAAAGGTCCATTCTGTCAATTTCTCAAACTTATTAGCATAAAGTTTTGAGAAGTATGCCCTTAAAATGTTCTGAATTTTGGTTGTTTCTGTGGTGATATTTCCATGCTCATCTCTGAGTTTATTTATTTATGAGGGTTCTCTTCTTTTTCTGATAAGATTTGCTAAGAGTCTGTCAATTTTATTAATTTTTTCAAAGAACAAATTCTTTGTTTTGTTGGTTCTTTCTATAGTTTTTTGCATTCTAATTCATTTAATTCTGATTAAATTTTAATTATTTCTTTCCACCTAATGGATTGGGATTTATCTTGCTGCTCTTTTTCAAGGAGGTTCAGATGTCTCATTAAATTGTTGGTTTCACATCTCACCAATTTGTTGATGTAGGAACTCAGGGTTTTAAACTTGCCTCTAAGTACTGCCTTTGCTGTGCCTCAGAGGAGCTGGTAATTTGTGTGCTCATTTTTGTTGAATAGGATGAACATGTGAATTTCCTTTCTAATCTCTTCCATGACCCACTTGTGATTCAGCAGAGTGTTTTTCAGCATCCATATGTTACTGGACTTTCTTTGGTGGCTTTTGGTGTTGAGTTCTAATTTTGTTCCCTTGTGGTCAAAGAGAATGCAAGGTATAACTTCAATGTTTCTGAATTTGGACAAGTTTACTTTGTGGCCTAAAATATGGTCTATTTTAGAAAATGTTCCATGTGCTGCTGAGAAAAACGTGTATTCTGAGGCTGCTGGGTGAAATGTTCTGTAGATGTCTCTTAAATGTAGGTGATCTATGCAGCTGTTTAGATCTGCAGTTTCTCTGTTGAGTTTTTGCTGAATTGATCTATCTAGTGGGGAGAGTGGTGTGTTAAAATCCCCAACAATTAATGTCTTTGGATCTGTGTGGGATTTGAGGGAAAGTAGTGTTTCTTGGATAAATTTGGGTTATCCATTGTTTGGCGAATAGATATTTAGAATTGTAATATCCTCCTCACCGAGAGATCCATTAATTAGTATGTAGGGACCTTCTTTAGCTGTTCTCATGAATTTTAATTTGATGTCTATTTTATCTGATATTAGGATTGCAACTGCTGCCCATTTATGGGGGCCATTTGCTTGGTAGATTTTGTTCCAGCCTTTAACATTGAAAATATGTTTGTTTTTATGGGCAAGATGTGACTCCTGAAGGCAGCAGATAGAAGGATTGTGGTTTTTAACCCAACTAGACAGTCTATGTCGCTTAATTGGATAGTTAAGTCCGTTAATGTTGAGAGATAGGACTGAGAGCTATTTGGGAGTTCCTGCCATTTTATCCACCTTCTTGGGGGTTTCGAAAACTGGGTTTTTCCTATGGTAATTGAATTCTCAGTTTGTGTGTGGTTTCCTGGCCTTTATTGTGGTCTTGTTGTTTTTCTATGTGTAGGACATCTTTAAGAATCTTTTGTAGGGCTGGTTTGATGGAGATGTAATGTTTCAACTTTTCTTTGCTATGGAAGATTTTTATTTGGCCTTTAGTTATGAAGTTGAATATAGCTGGGTACAGTATTCTTGGTTGATATTTGATTTTGGGCATGGCATTCATCATTACAGACTCTTCTTGCTTTGATTGTCTCTGCTGAGAAATCTGAGGTGATTCTAATTGGTTCCTCTTTATAGTTGATTAGTCTTTTCTTCTTGACAGCTTTAAGGATCTTTTCCTTGGTCTGAATTGATCTCTTGTGGTTTATAATGTGACGGTGGGATTTCCTATTCTGGTCTGGTGGATTTGGAGTTCTAAAAGCTTGTTGTATCTAAATAGGCCTATCTTTTTGCATGTTTGGTAAGTTCTCTGCTAGGATCCGTTAAACAAATTTCCTAGACCATTAACTTCTGTTTCTAGGTGCTACTCTACACCATTATTATTAGATTAGTCCTTCTGATGGTATCTTCCAAGTGTTGGATAGATCTATCATATTCCTTAGGCTTGTCTTGGATGGTTGCATGTTCTTTCTCTATAATGTCTAGGCTGTCTTCAATCCCCTAGATTTCATCTTCTGTATGGTTTACCTGGTGCGTAGACTTTCTACATTGTTTTTTTATTTCTTTTCCTTCTAATTGGTCAGCTTGGTTGGCTTCAAATTCTTCATTGAAGCTTTGTTTTAGATCTTGTATGAACTTCTTTACTTCCTTAATTTGGTGTTCAGTGTTTATTCTCAAATCAGTTATTTGATAGCTTGTGGTTTCCTTGAACTCCCATTCCTTCGGTTGGGTTCCATTCAGCATTCCCTTTGTGGCCTCCCTGATGTCCTTCAGCTCTTTGTTAATGGATTCCATGAATGCCTTTAGTGATATTTGTGTATTTTCATCATGCTCTCTCAAATCCTCAGCCTGCTCAAGGCCATTCCTGCCTTTCTCTTTGAGTATTCTCTAGCTGCTCATGCAAATCCTGTATCAGTTTTTGAGTAGCTTCCTCACCCTCTTGATATTCCTGTATAAACCTTTGGATTGCCTCCTGTCTCTGCCTATCACACTCATACAGAGTCCATTATAGGTTTTCAATCTTTTCCTGCATTGACCTTTTGTTTGCCTCCTCTCTCTCCCTATCATTCTCATTAAGAGTCCTTTGTAAGTTTTTAATCTTTTCATTTATCATGTTTGCCAGCAGTGTTTGTAGAGCTATTTGGAAACTCTCCTCTGGATTATTGTTTATCTGTTCTGTACCCTGATTATCATGAGTAGGAGTTGAGATACCCGGAATTGCCATTTTTCTTGTGGTTTTCCAGCTTATTCTGCCCATTTGGAATGAAAATAACACGTTTTGTGCTAGAACATTAACTTAAGGCAAGCATCAACCAAAGTCTGTATTTGCACAGTCAATAGTCTGTAGATAAAATCTAGTTCAACAGATACATCTATTCAAGATCAAACAACTATATATTAGTGGGCTACGAACCGCAAAGAAGAATTTGGTAAACCAGAAATTATTAGATTTAGGGAGAGATGTTGGTAAATAATAGGAATAGAGTAATGTGGGAAGGCACAGGGAGAGTTAACTTACTTAAGTCCTAATCTCAAAGCAGGAAATAGGTTGGATAGGATGAAAGTAGAGAGAGAGCGAAAAAGAAGAAAGAGAAAGGGGAAAAAAAGACCCGAAAAAATAGAAAAGCTAAAATTAAAAATATTAAGCAATTTCAAAAACAAAATATTCAGGATAGAACGTGAATATAATGAGAGAAGGGGAGGTATAAAAAGATGTGAAAAACTTAAAAATAAAAATACTTAAAATATTATGTAGGTATAAAGAGGTAGTACTGCTATTAAGGTATTTAAATCTAAGAGGTTTTGAATTGAGTAATAAATTTGTGGATTAAGTGTGTACACAATTTGGGATAAGGTCTAATAATCGACTATGGGTTTATCTGAGGATGTGCAGAACAACAATTAAGTCATATAAAGAAGAATGAAAGAGAAGAAAAGGTGAAAAGGACAAGAAAGAAAGAAAAAAAGATCAGAAGTTCAGTAGAACTAAACAAAAAATAAATAAATTTTTTAAAGAAAATAAAAGAAAGAAAAACTCACACACAGACACATACCCCTAAAATAAAAATTAGAAGAGGAAAAAATTACTAGAAAACATTTTTTTCAAAAAAGGAAAAAATTAAAAAAGTTTTAGAAAAAAATTTTATAAAAGGTACAAAAACAATAGAAAAAAAAAGTTCTTTGATTTTTTGGGGGAAGGGGTGGGAAAAATCTTGTATCTCCCTTGTGTCTGTAACCAGCCTCTTGTTGGAGTCTCTGGTCTGCTTATGTTGTTTGATTATCCTGTGGTTTGGTTGGTTTCTTAAGTCAGTTTGTTTGAACAGGCAGAAAAATGCTCTGCTTTACCCAGGATTTTGTGATCCTCCTCCCAGGTTAGTTCAATGGGAGGGAGATCTGCTTTGATTTTCACAAAAGAGGGAGATGGCTTTTTCCTCAAGTTTGGAGATACTGTGATAAGGCTATGTTCTGGGTAGAGTTGAGGCCTTTCAGCAAACAGTATCTTTTCCCGAAAGCTAGTTTGTGAGAAACTCATGGAGCCCAGCCAGGAGCCACTCTCAGGGTTTATGTTTACTGAATTTCAACTGATTGTCAAGGCTGCTAAAGGGAGGGGCAGCCTCTGGCTCTGATTAGATTACCCAGTGAAGAAAGCTACTCCTGAGGCTGGCACCTGAGCTGGGTGACTTTTCCCCGGGTGGAGCTGAGTCTGCCATATAAGTTTAGGTTCTTGTGACCTGCTAAATGACTCTAGTTTTCTTCCAAGGCCTGAATTCGAGCTAGCAGCTCCACTGAACTTTGTCAGATCCAAGATGGAGATCTCTGGTACTTGGGGGAAGGGTGGCCTTCCCTCCTCTGCTCCCTGAGAAGGAGTGAGGACGTTAGGCTTCTACTCATGCCGAGTCTTGGTTCCTGGGACATCTCTGGTCTGTGAACTGCAGGATGAATATGTCTGCTCCTTGTCAGTTCTTGCTGGTGTTGAGTAGAATCCGCTTGCCCACCACCTCTGGCTTCTTTGTCCCGGACTCTTTTTTACAGGTATTGCGGGGATGGCCACCGCTGCCACCTCTGCCACCGCAGTGGCGGCTGCTGGCAATTTCTCAGATCTGTCTCCTTGCCTGGATTTTCCCTCTCTGGCCTAATTCTCTGTCCTGTGATGGCACACTTGGTGTGATTCTCTGGCTTAGGACTGTTCACTGGAACTCTAATACTGCTTTCTATGTGAGAGCTTGTTTAGCCTCCAACTTCTCCTCCTCCATCTTCCCGGAACTACACTTTGTAAATATTTCTGAAGGCCTTCAGGAAGGATGCTGTGATCATGGTGATAGAAGCAGATTTATCTGGGACCTACTATGCAATGTGCAGACACCATTCCAAGCAGAGCACCTTCACTAAAGTAGTTTTAGTGCTCATGATAGTTCTGCAATTTAGGAAAGGAATTCAATATTTCACTAAAAAAGACCTAGGCAACAAGGCCAAGCAAATTTCCCAACTACCTAAGACTGACCAGTTGCATACCCATAATTCAAATCCAGTTTTCCACCAGGCATTTCTAAGGATATTATGTAAATGGCTACTAAAGAATTGAAATTACAGGGACTGGGAAGGTGGCCCAGTGGTAGAGCGCTTGCCTTGCATGCCTGAGGCCCTGGGATCGATTCCTCAGCAACACATAAGCAAAAAGAAAAAAACTGGAAGTAGTGTTGTGGCTCAAGTGGTAGAGCACTAACCTTGAGTTGAAGAACTGAGGGACAGCGTGAGGGACAGCGCCCAGGCTCAGAGTTCAGGAACCATGACCGGACCCCTCCACCTAAAAAAAGAAAGAAATTACATGATGAGCAACCAGGAAGTTGTCTGTTAGTAAAGATTTAAGTGCAGAAGGATGCTATTAATTTCAGTTTTTTTTTTCAATATGATTGATCTTCAGTACAAATCTGAGCTTGTTTTCAAATTGCATCTACATCTTGGAATGAGCTGAGCCTGGGTCTATTTTACCTCAAATGCAAGAGATGCAAAAGAATAGCCTATAGTATTCCTGCCTAGGATCTGCACAAGTAGTTGAATGCCTGAAAGAATCAATGTATTCCTGGCATGGAAAAGTATGGGAGAGACAACAACCTAGGGAGCAAACTGGTGGTCGCAACTTTTAACCCCATCTCCTTCGAAGAAACTGACCTCCCACAAAAAGGCAGTGACATAATTCACGTAGTGTATTTTCTGATATGAAGGAGGCATCATGTCTGACTCAACAACTCACTCATAGTCAAAGAAAGGGATGTTTTTTTTGTGTCTCCCTTATGCCCAGTCTCAGTTTATCTCTATCTTAGACTTTGTCCAGACTCTAATCCTACCAGAAGGTCCCTGATGAGCAGGAAAGTATGATCTCCTGTCTTCTGACTGGCCCTGTGTGAACTGAGACCATTTTCAGATTTGAATCTGTTCCTCCTGCTAAGGCTGTGGCTGGTGGACAGAAAACTGATTCTGAATTGTGCCCTAGCACCAAATCTTTTCAGAGAAAGTCAAAGAATGACAGATTCTGCCTGATGGAGTGAGTTTCCCATTTACAAAGAGGTCAATTAATATCTGATTCTGAGGCCCAGGTGGAGGTCCTTCACCAGATATTCTTAGCTGTAGTGGATGTTAGCTCAGACTCCAGGCCATCCTCACATTTCTCCAGCTCTTTCTCATGAATCAAAAGGTCACAGGAGTTGACTTGAGAAACAAGGAGAAATGAAAGTAGCAGAAGAAACATTGACAGGTGAAGCAATTAGAAACTCTGGGTGAAATAGCTCAGAAAATCCCCTAGGACCACTCATATCATTTGGGAGCCACATCATAAAATTAGGGAATAAATGTAATGAATTACTACCTAAATTAGTAACTTCATGCTCTTACTACAAGTGTTCTGTCAAAAGGTAGGTGTCTTACCTCTATCTTGATGAGGAAAAGAGAGCACATTCTTTCGTCACAAATTTCTACTGAGTATCTTCATCCAAAGCAGAGATTGTTCTTACTCTCTGCTTCTCTGTTATTTTCTAGCAATGACATTTGAAAGTGTTAACATCTGCAGACATAATTACATTTTAAGTTAATCCATTTGTTATCAAATAAAACAAAATTTGGGGAAAATCTGTCTATGTATATTTTCTTCCATGGCATATTTATTTGATGATATTAAGTATTATTTTTATAGTTTCATTTTTTAAAATGAACAAAATATTTTGTTAAATTAGCACTAATTAGTTGCAAATTTTTCCTGTTTTTCCATCTCTGTATATGTGTAAGATATATCTTGACAACACCTCATATGTGTTCTTCATCTTCTTTCCTCCTTTCCCAAACACAGATTCATTGTGCATCTTCACAGAATCACATAAACTATTTTGGTGATATTCTCTCTCCTTCACATTTCTGATCCTCCAGTGAATTCTTGCTATTACATATACTCAGGATAGATCCTGTTCTATCTTCTCATAAATATTTTAAGGATATTTTATGTTTTGGAATGAGTTTCATCAGTGTACAACAGATATGCATATACTTCAGTCAACTTGACCATGCAGATGAATCTGTTTTTCTAACCTACATCCATCTTCTATCATTCAACAGCTCTTGATAAATTTCATTTTATACCTCTTTATTCAACTTTTCAAGATAATTTGTTATTAATCTTCTAACATTGTCTTTCCGCTAATTGTGGTCTTCTTAAAATTGCTTCAAATTAGAACTATATATGATTGTCCTGTATGTGTTCACTCATATATCTAAATTTCAGTCCCCCATCCACTTATTATAGGATATCTTTAACCTTTTTAACTGCTCTGAAAATCATTATGGAGGTTCCTCATGAAAGCAAAACTCAATGCCATAAAACCCAGTGAAATTAGGATTGTGTATATCCAAAAATATTTTGAAAAGAAATAGTAGACGCATTCATTTCTCTTATATCCCAGTATATGTTTATAGCTATGAATATCACATATTTTTTATTCCCTCTTTCTGCACCTAGGTTGACTGCAGAGCTTTATTGCTATGAATACTCCTGCCATGAACATGGATATTCATGTTGAATCATATTTCTTTAATATGTATCCAAGTTGCTGTAAAGCTCATTAAAATATGTGACTTTTTTTGGCATTGTCTAAACTTCCATTCTGATCTCCATATGGGTTGCACTAGTTTATAATGCCACACAACTAAATATAGTTCCTGATTTATTTCAACCTCTCCAGCATTTGTTTTTATTTGTTTGAGTTGTGATAAATGTTCTGATGTGTAAGATGGAATCTGTGACTTTTTGATGTATATTTCCTTTGTGGATAAGAATTTCAAACATTTCATTTATTTATTAAACATTTACATTTGTATGTCATTCCTAATCAGTGTCTTTCTTTTTTTTGTTACTTGATCAATTTTTAAGTTATAGAATTTGTGATTTTCCAAGTCATTTAAATAAGGATACAGGTGGACCTGTTGCAACAATGAGAAGTACAAGTTGTCATGTCAAAAATGAATTTTACAACTTGGGGGGGGAGGACCAGATGGGGCAGAGGGAAGATGGGAAGGGATGGGAAGGGTAAACAAAGGAGGAGGCTACAATGCATGATAAGAAATGTACTCACTATCTTGCTCATGTAATTGTAACCCCTCTGTACAGTATTTTCACAATAAAAAAAAGTATTTGTGATTTTCCCCCATTCCAACTATTCACCTTAGTAAAAACTAAATATCACTACAGTGGTGCACAATTTACTAAAATCAACCGATTGTACATTTATAACACAGTGTTTTTTTTCACAACCAGGCAATTATTTCAATAAAGATGCCGAACATCTTTCACTAGAAAGATAGATTGAAAAGATAGTATCTCATATTAGCTCTAAGCTAATATCAGAATTAACAGTCACATCCGAGGCCCCGAGTTGGGCTAAGTAAAATGCACTAACCCAGTAAAATAGCATTTAAAGTGATCAAAGGGCTTCATAAGTTTTTTAAAAAGGCACTACCTTCAACAGAAAATGGTGAAGTTCACAAGCAGACCATAGGAATCTGAACATCAAGAACATCAAAGGATAAAAGTACACAGAAGGACAACTTTAGAACGTTGACTCAGAATTGGGATGGGGGGAAAACCATTAGATACCAAAACTCAATGCTGAAGGGAAGAAGTGTTTTACCCCAAACCCCAGCTGTGTCTGACTCTCTCACACCACACACACACACACACACACACACACACACACACACACGCACGCACGCACACACACACACACACACACACACACACACCTCATGTACACAGAGAATCCCAAGGGCAGTTATATCTGGGACAATGAAGCTTTTTTCCTCTTCCTTCTAGATAATCAAATGTGATGTTGTGGTTGTCTCCACAGCCGCCCCACACCTGAGCAGGAGGGAAAGGTTGCCCTAGACTGCAGGATGGCCTTGTGTCCCCCTATCTTCCTGTGTAAAAATACAGTTTGTGGTTCCCTAGGCAGGGGCGCCCAAGCTGAAATGGGGTACACATTGCCTGGAGGATGGCACCCCCGAGCCCTGAATGCTTGGTGAACCAGGCATGGGAAGCCCTGTGAGCATCTCTGTGATGGCCTCTCAGTGGTGTGGAGAAGTTGATACCTGTAGTTGGACATGGCAGAAGACAAGAGGACAGCAGGAATCCTGAAGGCAGGAGAGGCACAGGAGTGAATGTGCCTTCCTCTGGAAAAGACTAGGCCATGCTAAGGAAGTTCCCAGGCTGCACGAGGCGGCCACTGGGCAGGTCCCCAGATTCCTCACCTGGGCTTGTTCACAAAGCCTGGTCCTGATCCAGAGCTGGAACCTTCCCAGCTTCCTTGGGCTTGGAGCAGCAGGAGCAGTGAACTCGAGACATGCTTCCTACACCTGGCCATTGCGACTCAATGATTACAGTGACAATTCTTCTTTCCCTGGTATCCTAGTCTCTGCTACTGTGTTCTACATAATTCATAGTACTATGGTTCCAGCCACCTGATCCCTGACACCCCTGACAATGATACCGCATTGCCTAAGAAAACAAGGGCAGAGTGGACACAGCCAGTCGACTTGGGTACCCCTGTCCTCTTGAAGGCACATTAGGTCAAGTTATTCTTCAGGTATTTAACATGAGTGACTAACTGGATGTGGAAAAGAAAGAGGTTATACAGAGGTAACTAGACACAGATATGTAATTTTACATTTTAAAAAGTATATGAACATGCATATACATGGTACTTATATTAGTTTATGGAATAGTTGCCTATAATTAATGCTATTCAATATTTTATGCTCTGTGATAGTTAACTCATGAGTCTACCATTGTCAATAAGAATTGAGCTATTAACAAATGGAATTTCACTGTCAAATACTACAAGGAGATTACTGATGCTAGTACCGAAATGAAAGCCATCACAGTAAAACTGAATAAAGCTATAAGTTTGAAAGGAGGGAGTTAGTGTTAAGGGCTTCTTCACCATGGAATCTAGGAAGCATACAATGTGTTTTGATGAATTACTAGTTTTTTTAAGCTTGCTAGAAATCAGAACATTATTATTTATTCTTGCTTTTTGGGAACTCTTTAGTGAATGGTTTACAAAACATTATCAACATGACTGAAAATTCATGATGTGAATTATCAGATTAACATTATTTGCAAAGCTGCCCTGAAATGCAGGCTGGCTTGATTCCTTTTCTATTAAATTAATGAAATAAGCTTAATTTTGAATGGATGGACAGTCCATGACATTTGTTCCAAAACAAGAAGATACAGGAGAAAATTAAAGAGGAAGGAGAACCAAGCATCCTGAAATTATCAAAAATATATAGAAATATAATTAAAAAATTCATGATCCAAAGCAAACCCTGGCAGGAAAGTCTGTGAGACTGTTATCTCCACTTAACCACCAGAAAAGAGGAAGTGTTGCTGTGGCTCAAGTGGTAGAGGGCTCCCCTTGATCTGAGGAGTTCAGGAACATGTTAATACTCAGGCCCAGAGTTCAAGCCCCACAACTGACAAAAAGAAATTAAAAAAAAAGATTAAAGCATCAAACAACCTGAAGATGTTGTCCAGAATAAAGAGTGTGGCATTATGCATTTACATGACTTAGTCACTTGCAACTTAGTTTACCTGGGGAGGGTGGGTGATTTGTTTGTGCACCAAAACCTGCAAAACTATTTTGCGCTTTACCAAGGAAGGAGGGATTGGAAGAATAGGAAAGGTGTTTGGTGGCCTTTCCTTTTGGTTCAGTGATTGTTTTCTGGAGTCAAATTCAGAGAAATTTCACTGGTAATCCTAGTTGCATGAGGAATTAAGGAGCCATGCATTGGAAGTGGTCTTTGTTCTGTCCTTGGACTGGTTCCCACTGCCACTAGGTAATCCAGGTCCCACTTCAGGACCAAGATACCTTGACGACAACTTACCCACCAGGCAGGTGGACCTAACCACAGCCAGAAAAGGCAAAAGTGCCATGTCAAGGGGAGCACGTGAGATCTAGACCAGACAGATTTTTTGTCATCCTGATTTTGTATTACTTTGATTCTACAAAATAATGTATGGATTTTAACACTTTCCCCCTCTCTCCCCACTCCCCACCTTTGGATAAAGCTCACAAAAATCCTGCCTCTAGCTCCCAGGACACTTAACTCTTAGTTTTGCCCAATCGTATCCACGATAGAGAATGACTTAATTGTATTTTTGGGGGGTCCGGCCCTGGGGCCTGAACTCTGGGCCTGGGCTCTGTCCCTCAGATCTTGAGTTCAAGGCTAGCACTCTACCACTTGAGCCACAGCGCCACTTCTGGCTTTTTTTATTTTTGCTTATGTGGTGTTGAGGAATCCATCCCAGGGCCTCAGACATGCAAAGCAAGCGCTCTACCACTGAGCCACCTTCCCAGGCCGACTTAATTGTATTTTGAACACATCAAGCATGCATATAAAACTAGCACATTTTGATCTTAGGAGAAAACAGCCTTGTTCCCCTCTAATTTATTGACTGATAAGCAGTTTTAGAGGAGAATGTTTTCCTTTTTAGCTAAAAAGCTTGTAGGAAACTATGTTCATAATCTGGCTGCTCTTCCCCATACTTCAACACCTAAAATACAAATTTCACTAGAATTTACAAGAAAGAATAAAAAAGCCAAACATTGGGAATGCTCAGATACAGAATGTTTACAGAAACCAGAATATAACTTGTTGTCTGAGGGAGGGGCTCTCTTTACATAAATTAACGAACCCAAAAGAGCAGCCATTAGTACCTGACATGAGTGTCAATGGTTGCTATTCCATGGACAAGGAGCCTGTAATCCTAGCTACTCAGGAGGCTGAGATCTGAGGATCGCGTTTCAAAGCCAGCCCCGGCAGGAAAGACCGTGAGACTCCTATCTCCAATAAACCACCAGAAAACCGGAAGTGGCGCTGTAGCTCAAGTGGTAGAACGCTCGCCTTGAGCTGAAGAGCTGAGGGACAGCGCCCAGGCCCAGAGTTCAAGCCCCACGACAGACAAAAAAAAAAAATAATGAAAAAGGATTGGGGGCATAACTCAAGTGAGGGAGCCTCTGCGTGGCTAGTGCAAGGGCCCTTAGTTCAAACCTAGTACTCCCAAAAGGAAGAAAAAGACCATCTGAACAAACTCAGAAAATGGCAATAAGGTAGAAATAAATTTTACAAAAAGGATCACATATGATTATAAATAAGCTGGTAATAACTAATCCAGCAAAACAAGACATTGAATTAATTTATATACTATTTCATTTTAATATACAATCTACAGACGAAATGACAGCACAAAGAAAATTAGAATTTTAATTCACATGACCTCATTCTTTTCCTTTCTGTATTGACATTAATACTAATTGAACATTACATTTTATGAAAGCCCAGAAAAAGAAATATTACTTTTAGTAAACTGTTAAAATGTAGAATTGGATGTGTGGCTCAAGTGACACAGGCTTGGTCTAACAAGCCAAGCTCAATTCCCAATATTGCTGGGAAAATATTACATATACAGAATCCAGCATTTTTTTCATCCTAGTGCAGAAAAAAAGTTTTCAATGATGGCTTTTTAAGGTTTTAAAGTACATATAAATTAAGCTGCATTAATAAAATACATCTCAACTTAAATATTGTGTGTTCTAAGCGTGTAGAAACTGCAATCAGTTTTAAAAGACCCTTACAATTAAAGGAGGTACTCTTAAGGAAAGGACCCACAGGTGCAATGAATGCCTCTGTGCCAGTGAACTTGTAAAATAATATTTATCAACATGAATGCCAGGAAATGGCAACAAGTTTTTAATATTTTTTTTCCCATTGTTGATGAAGATGGTGTTGTTTTTTGCTTTTTGGTCTTTGTTTATTGTTTTTTGTCTGTTTGTTCCTTTAACTGTCTTTGGGGGGTAAGAGTAGGCAAAAAATGGAAGAACCAAGGTTAAACAAATGCAGCATTGATACTCAGTAGACACTATCAGGAAAATGAACTGTACAACTATACAATTTGTAGGTAGAGATGGGAGAGGGAAATGGAGAGAGCAAAGGAAGGGGTGAAATTGCCACCAAAGAAATATATTCATTATCTGCTTATGAAATGGTGACCCCTCTGTACATCTCTTTAATAATTAGTAACAGGGACTGGGAAAGTGACTAAGTGGTAGAGTGGTTGCCTAGCATGCATGAGGCCCTGGGTTCGATTCCTCAGCACCACATAAGCAGAAAAATTTGGAAGTGGTGTTTTGGCTCAAGTGGAAGAACTCTAGCATTGAGCCGAATAGCTGAGGGACAGAGCCTAGGCTAAGTGTTCAGGCCCCATGATCAACAAAGAAAAATTACTAACCATTTTTTTTAATCTCACAGTTTCTTTTTGCCATAAATTTTGATTAACTTCCACTTTGGTTTTGCTTTTTCTTTTGTTGTAAAGGTTTCTGAGTCTTGAGCTCAGTGTGTGTGTCTCTCTCTCTCCCCTCTGTCAGCTTTTTCTCTCAAGGCTGGCACTCTACCACTGGAGGAATACTTTAACTTCCAGCTTTTTTTTTTTTTTTACTGTTTAACTAGAGATCAGAATATCTATCTCAGGTTCATCTGCCTGAGCTGGTTTCAAACTTTAGTTCTCAGATCTCAACCTCCTAACTAGCTAGGACTATAGATGTAAGCAACAAGTCCCTGGCATTTAACAAATTATCATAAAATAGTTATAGTTGTGACATTTCCACGTAATGTTATCCTCCCTCTTCTCAAAACAATTTCAACAGGTTTCAGTTTTATTTTGACAAAAATCTACTTAAACCATATTCATTCTCTTTCCCCTTAGTTAGTCAACCCTCTTACTAGTGCTCCACCCTAGCCTCTCTCTCTCCCCAACTTGCTATTGATCAACAGCTTTCAAGTAATTTTCATATATAGTTACAATGTATCTCAAAATTATTCACCCTGTTTTCCCCTTCTCCTCTTAAATAGACTTGTAGACTCAAATTGTATGTCTGCCCATAATAATAAAAGTAGAATCATGTCTACAAATACATATGCTTTTTAGGTCTAGCTTTTATATAGGAGAAAAAAACATATATCTTGTGGGTTTTTTTTTTTAGCTTAGCTCATTATGATGTCTTCTAATTATATCCATTTTTCTGAAAGCGACATGATTTCATTTTCCTTCATGGCTGTGTAACATTCCATTGTGCATCAATACCATTTCCTCTTTATCATTTAAGAAGATTCCAATGCTGGGCGCCAATGGCTCATGCCTGTAATCCCCAGAAGTGATGCTGTGGGATCAAGCGGTAGAGCGCTCGCCTTAAGCTGAAGAGCTGAGGGACAGCACCCAAGCCCAGAGTTCAAGGCCCTCGACTGACCAAAAAAAAAAAAAAAAAGATTCCAGTTGCCTGATTCCATTTTTTGGCTGTTTTACACAGTGCTGTAATAAACATGAGTTATTC
The DNA here is from genome assembly GCF_019054845.1 of Dipodomys spectabilis. Lineage (NCBI taxonomy): Eukaryota > Metazoa > Chordata > Mammalia > Rodentia > Heteromyidae > Dipodomys > Dipodomys spectabilis. The sequence continues at coordinate 334,600 of NW_024871307.1, read as the reverse complement.
TGACATCTTTCTGGTATATTGATTTATTCTATTTACATATGCCTCATACTGATATAGTGGAGTCTTTGCAAGGGTTTATTTTTAGACCGATATCCATAATGATTACACTAGTTTACATTCCCACCAAAAGACTATAAAGATTCCTTTTCTAATGGATCTTGCCAGCATTTTCTTGGTGGCTGTCATTCTAACTGAAGTAGATGTAATCTTATTGCAGTTTTAATTTGCATGTTCTTTATTATAACTAAGGCTGTTGGACATTTCCTGATGACTTTATTAGCCATCCCTTTATTCTTCTTTAAACTATGTAATTACATTATTTGTGGGTTTTTTATGTCTAATTTCAGTCCTCTGTGTAGTATGGATATCAATTCTTTATTTGTTGGATAGCTGGCAAAGATTATTCTCTTATTCTTTGAGTTGTCTCTTGATTCTGGTCACTTCTTTTGCTTTGAAAAAACTCTTAATTTGATACTGTCCCATTTACCCATGTTTGTTTCCATTCTCTGGAGTCCTATTCAGAAAATAATTGCCTGTGTTTCATAAGTTTTCTTATATTTTTCTGTAGTAGATTTAAAACTTCAGTTCTCATTTTGAACTCTCTGTACCTCTTGGAGATTTTTGTTTTTGTTTCTGTTTTTAGAAGGTGACAAAAGGCCCATTTTCAGTGTCTTAAGTGGATAACCCGTTTTCTTAACACCATTTATTGGAGAGTATTTTTTTCTCCAGTGTGTGTCTTTTAGCTCCTTTGTCAAGTATCAGTTGGCTACAGATCTGTGCTCTTATTAAAAACTTTTACTTTATGAACAAGATGTTTGTCTTTTCATTTTTATTTGCAGGTCCTGGGCCTGAACTCAGGGCTTAGCTCCTGCCCCTGAGGTATTTTTTCGCAAGGCTAGGATTCTACCACTTTAGACACAACTCCACTTCCAGCTTTTTGGTGGGTAGAGATAAGGATCTCATAAACTTTCTTTTTTTTCTTTTTCTTCTTTTTCCTTCTTCTTTTTTATTGTAAAAATACTGTACAGAGGGGTTACAATTACATGGGCAAGAAAGTGAGTACATTTCTTATCAAGCATTGTAGCTTCCTCCATTATTTACCCTTCCCATCCCTTCCCAGCCTCCCCCACTCCCCCTACCCAATTCTCCACCCCCACCAAAGTTGTAAAGTTCGTTTTCGACATGACAACTTGTACTTCTCATTGTTGCAACGGGTCCACCTGTATCCTTATTTAAACGACTTGTTTTTCCCCTTCCCCTCCACAAATTATACCATATAAAATACAGTGAAAGCAGGTGTTATACTGTGGGGGAGGGACATACAAAGCAACAAAGAAGTAATCTTATAACATTGCCCCATTTGTTAGGAAAAGGAAAGACTTGGAAAAAAATTACATTAAATGAAGTAAGCCAAGCCCAAAGAAACATAGGTCCCATGGTTTCCCTTATTTCCGTTATCTAGTATATGTATGAGTCAAGCAGAAAAGGTCAGATAAGGTGATGTTAAGAAAATGAAACCTAAGACATGTAGTTAAATGTTTTTTTTTTTTCTTACATGCATTTGTTTCTAACGCATTTATAAGATTATTTCTCACAAACTTTCTTAACATGGCTGACATCCAACAGTGATCCTCAGCTCTCAGCCTCTTGAGTAGCTAGGGTTACAGGCATACACCATTGGTGCCTGGCTTTAAATAAGATCTTAACTCAAATGTATTTGATGTATAAAATGACACACACCTAGTTGAAGCCCCTTCATAAATGCTCACATCTACCCATCAGCCAGACCCCAGTGGGTCACTTCATTTTTAAGCACCAGTAGTCCCAAAGTCTAGCAGAATAGCAATGCTAAGTTATTTCAATGTTTTCTTTGTTCTCTTGCCATGAAACAAAGAGTAAAACACAACATGAGTCATCAATGGCTCGTGACTACAATCCTAACTACCAAGGAGTCTGAGATTGAGTGCTGTGGTTCGAAGCCAGCCCAAAAAAGAAAGTCCATGAGACTCTTATCTCAAACTACCAGAAAAGCTGGAAGTGGAGCTGTCGCTTGCTTCAAACAGAATAGCACTAACCTTAAGCACAAAAGTTCAGGGCACAGAGCCCATGCCCAGAGCCCAAGCTCCAGGACCGGAACACACACACAATTAAAACCCTACAGGCTTACAGTTTGTACTGTTTGGCAATTAATGACTAAAAAGATGTGGGGAAAGAGAAAAAGGGAAACACAAACACCTGAGACTATAAAAATCAGCATTTATTAAACTTGAGCAGGGAACTGATTTTACAGAGAGGAAAAATCACAGATCTACCCTTTGTGTTGACCTAAATTATTTTATGCATAAATTCAAAACTCATGGTGTACTCACAGCTTATTCAACCGTGTGATCAAATCTACAAAGATAAGCAACAATTTGTTTAGACAGATAATGTTCTGCTGAAAGCAAACTGAGAATGCTAAGTTCATTACAAGAAACAGCCTGAGAGACTCTGTCTATACTTTGACTTGTTATCCTAGAGAAAACATGCCTATTTGTGTGACTATGCTCCAAAATTGCTGTTGAACATTTCAAGGCTTTTAGGACCTAGCTCAAATGTAGTCAGCCTTCACACTGAACGCAAATCTCTAACAGTGGATGGAGTTTCATCAAATGTTACCTGATAACATACAATTACTTGCTCTCAACAGTATAAACTCTAAGGCAGTATTATTGAAAACTCATGTGTGGTTGTCTATTATGCTTTTATCAAAATACTATGTTTTTAAATGATATTGATGACACTCCATGCTGGACCTGTGAAGGAAACTCAAAACTGTCAGAACTACTTAGTCATGTGAGTCTGTCCTTTATTCTAGTAACTACTGCCAGTGTTTCCAGCATGAGCAAGGGATGGACTGCACATCACTTCTCATTCACTTCCTCACAGATCCAAAGTTCACATGACAGCACTGACTGCACATCAGCTGATTACAAAAAAACAGGGGCTGGGGACTTCGCTCATTGAAAGAAAACTTGCCTGGCAAGTGCAAAAATTTAACTTCAGGCCTCAGCTCTGAAAACTACAGAAACAATTAAACAACAACCACAACTACAACCACAACCACAAAAAGTGACTCTTACCTGATGTTGGTGGCTTATACCTGTAATTCTAGCTACTTAGGAGGCTAAGATCTGAGGATTGTGGTTCAAAGCCAGGCTGGGCAGGAAAATCAGTGAGACTCTTATCTCTAAAAAGCCAGAAGTGAAGACATACATGGTTCAAGTAGAGTACTAGCCTTAAGCACAAAAGCTCAGGGTCAGTACCCAGGCCCTAAGTTCAAGCCCCAGATCCTGCACACACAAAAATATCTTAATCTAAGACTTATGTATAAACTATCATCACATAAATTAGTCACAAACAAACCCAAAATGAATGCCACAAGACATGTCTTCCTTACACCACTCTTGGAAGCCCCATAAATGGCACAGCCACCTCTACATACACACATATAGATATTATGTGTGTATGTGTATATATGTATATATACATACATACGTACATGTAATTGAAGTAAAACAAAAGATCATTGAAACTATGGAATTCGAGATTGAGCAACCACGCAAAAAGTTTCTGTTCCAGTTCCATACAAGAGAATAGTGGAAAACCTAATTTTACTTTTGGCATTATTATTTTATACATTTGTCTTTTAGAACAGATACTCAAGGAAAAGAAGTTCTGTCTGGCATAGTGGAACAGAGCGGAACACTAGCATTCAGGAGGTGGCTGTAGCAGGGTCACAAGTTAGAGGTCAGCCTGGGACACAGAGAACTCCAGGACACCCTGGAACTTTCTCCAGAATAATACTAACAATAAATAAAAACAAGATTGCATAAAAAGCTTAGATTCTTTAAAAGAAGGAAAATAGAAATACAGATGCATCAAGTTTTCTAATTTACAGAAAGGTGCTCTTACACAGTTTCTTGCTCTACACCATACCTTACCCTACAGTATATCCTATCACTTTCTCAGCAGACACCATGAAGGCCAATACTACTGTAAAAGCAAACACATACCTAATCTAACTAGCAGAATTGGCAAAGATCTAAAGTATCATGAAGCCATAGAGAAATGTCTAACAGGAGCACAATACAGGAGAAACTTCTCTTGGAGCTGCAACCCACATCTACAAATGACTATAAAGTAAGATGCAATACCAAGAAGCTAAAAGAACTCTGAAAGGTCTCAGAGAAGTATAAAATGTATGGGTATTTAGAAAGCTTCTTGAGACATACATAAATATGCTACGCCATATACTTGTTAGGGCACCAGCAAGTATGTGGACATCTGTCACAAATCATTTAGCTAATATAAAATTAAAAAGCTCTTTAAAAATAGTTTCAAATCTAACTGCAACAAAGCAAACTTGTTTTAAAAAGTTATTATCTAGAAGCTGGGCACTGGTGGCTCAGGCCTGTGATCCTAGCTTCTCAGGAGGCTGAGATCTGAGGATTGCGGTTCAAAGCGAGCCCTGGCAGGACAGTCCATGAGACTCTTATCTCCAATAAACCACTGAAAACTGGAAGAGTTGCTGTGGCTTAAGTGGTAGAGAGTTAACCTTCAGCTGAAGAGCTGAGGGATAGCACCCAGGTCCAGAGTTCAAGTCCCACGACCACCATCACTAACAACAGCAAAAAGTTTTCACCTAGGTACTTACACCAAAAAAAAAATTATCTCAGTAAATCAAAGCTCCAAATCAGTGTCTGCTTAGGGATATCTAATTATAAAGCATAATTCAACGATCACAATTCTCAATATAAGCAAATAAAAGTACATAGATTTCCACTTCATCATAGGCTTTCAGAGGACACAAATTCACTCCTTACCTGGTGTCTTTACCTAATCCCCAGGTACAAGATCCATATCCACACATGCTGTCTTCAGGTCTAATAGCTCTAGAGAAATGAAGAGATTTCCTTTAACCTTCAATTGACGCTTTAGTCAATTTCTACATCAGAAAAGGTGGACCATAAAAGTTGTCCCAGGATCAGCGTTTCACAGAGTAATACCATACTGATATGAAGTTGGTTAAATATTCAGACATAATTAACAGATTCATGTATTACTGAAACTTATGTGGAAAATAGTATTTATAAGGTGACTTAGATTTTATAATTCCCACTGTATCTTTCAAAATCTCATTTCCCTCTCTGGTCAAATTCATCAAAAGCTCTGTTCCCGGGACAACCTCTGCCTCTGCTTAACATGCCCCCTCTTGGGCCTCCACGTCATCTCAGTTGTCTGTCTCGATCAAACCTGTCCACTGGTCTAGGAAAAGGTGACAATGCAATATGATAAGAGAACCCAAGCCTCTGCCTGTGTTCTGCCACATCCAGTCTCCTGGATGTTGTGGTAGACCATCAGGCTCTGGTGTGTAATCACCTGCCCACTTTCCCTTCTGCCCATCCTCCTGCTTTCTGAATACCTACTTTTTTTCTACTAGTCTATAATCTCCTAAGATGTAGTTCTAAATGACTATATCTTTTTAATTGTTTTAACTGTTGTTTATTAACATTTTTTATTTGTAAAGGCTTTTCAAAACATTTGCCATAAATAAAATTACTTATTTAAAAGAGAACCTGGATAGGTGCCAGTGGCTCACACCTGTAATCCTAGCTACTCAGGAGGCTGAGATCTGAGGAGCACAGTTCAAAGCCAGCCCGGAGAGGAAAGTCTATGAGACACTATCTCCAATGAACCACCAGAAAGCTGGAAGTAGAGCTGTGGCTCAAAATGGTAAAGCACTAGCCTTGAACAAAAGCTTGCAGAGATGGCCCAAACCCTGAGTTCAAGCCCCATGACTGATCAAAACAAAAAGGAATCTTGAAATCAAGAAATCCAGAGCATTAATAGCTTCAATACTTGCACCAGTAACATTATACTATCATTTTCTCATGGCTAAGAAAAGCCATTCTTTCCACAATAGAAAAAAAAAAAAAAAGATCCCTTTTACAAATTTCTTTTCTTGAAAAGAAATGCCAAAGTACTGATTATTAATTTTGTTTTTCATATAAAAGACTATTCTAAATAAATTCTCTACATTGGCTTTTCTACCCTCTAACGAAATCCAAAACAATTTTAAAACAGAAATGTTTTTTCTGATTTAAAATTCTATTCTTCTCCAATTTTCTTTATTAGCATTTAATAAAATTTTGAGAAAAAAAGAAATTATTTTTAACCTATCAAAATCCCTTATGGAAACTGGACTAGACATAGAAATACAGAAAAAAAAATCATGCCACATTATGAATTGTTAGAATAAAGTCCAAAGGGTAATAATGTTTTAAATAGTTTTTATTGAGATTAAGTGATTACACTTATTGTGGAATAGTAATACTTAGTTAAAGTCATATATTCATTTTAACCTTCACAATGCAAAGTTGTCATTATCATGGTCTATAGTTTGTGAATTGTATAAGCTTTGAAAATAAAACTATTTCTTCCAAATCAGGTGATATGTACCTTTCTTTCCTTTTGTTTAGTGTATGCTGCTCCCTCTTTCCCTCTCATTCCCTCACTCCCATTGCTGCCCTTCAGTTGCTTAGTTTATTTTCATCAATGTCAGGTGTAGCTGATGGGCCCCTCTGTTGTGTGTTTTTCCATTACCCTCTGATTCTGTGTCCTCCTCCTAGCTTCCCTCAGATGTGCACACATATATGGAATATATATGCATATATATACATCATATATATGGTCAAGAACATGGAATAATTTAGAAATGATATGACAAATTAACTAGTGGTCCCATGTTTCTTGAGTCCTGTTTATTTTGTCATATCCTTGCATTTTGGTTTTAACATGCACATATCAGGGAGCCATGTGCCATTTGTGTCTCTGATCTTGGCTTACCTTGTTCGAAATGATTTGTTCTAGTTCTACTCATTTCCCTGTGAATGACATTATTTTGTCCTTTCTAATGGCTGCATATTTCATTGTATATAGGTACTACAATTTTTTGATCCATTCACCTGTAGTGGGGCATCTGAGTTGTTTCCAAATCTTGGATATTGTGAACAGTGCTGCAATATACATGGAGGAGCAAGTGTCTTTCTATCCTGGTTCTTGTTGCTCAGTGTAGATGCCTAGTAGTGGTATGGCTGGGTCATACGGGAGGTCCATATTTAGCTTTCTGAGGACCCTCCAGACTGCTTTCCAAAGTGGTTGTATTAGTATACATTCTCAACAGCAATGCAGTAGGGTTCCTCTTTCTCCATATCCCCTCCAGCATTTGTCTTTGGCTGAATTTAGGATGTGGACCATTCTGATTGGGATAAGGTGGTGAACATTTCATCTGTTTCTTTGCCATTTTTATATCTTCTGCTGAGAAGTCTCTCTTTAGCTGCTTTTCCATGTAATGATTGGATAGATTTGAGAGGCGATAGTTTCTTAAGTTCCCTGTATATAGTGGATATTAGGACTTTCTCTGATACATTGCTGGTAAATATTTTTCCCAATTAGGTAGCTGTCTTTCTAGTTGTGTTGCTATTTGTTTATCTATGCAGAAACTTTTTATTTTAAGGTAGTCCCATTTGGCAAGTATCTCTCCAATTTGTTGTGACCCTGGGAATCTGTTCAGGAAGTTCATGCATGTCTGTAAGGACCTACTCAGTCCTGCAGTCCATTTTGAGTTGATGCTAGTGCATGGAGACTGGTTGAGGTACACTTTTAGTTTTCTGCATGTGTTCACCCAGTTTTCCCAGCACCAATAGTTGTTCCACTGTATGTCTTCGGCTGCTTTATCAAATATCAGCTGACTATAGGTATGTGATTTTACTTCTGGATCTTCTAATCTGTTCCAATGGTCTTCGGGTCTGTTTTTGTGCCAATACTAAGCTATCTTTGTTATTATGGTTCTGTAGTAGAGCATGAACTCTGGTATCATGATCCATCCTGTGTTGTTTCTTTTACCTATAATTGCTTTGGCTATCCTAGGTCTTTTGTAAAACAGAAATCTTTAAAAAAATTCTACCCAAAACTTGGACAGCAAACACATATATGGAAAGTAACATCAGGGAAAATCAGTCTTACATTTATAGAAATCTAGATCAGATAACAACAAAACACCAAAGTCTTTTCAAATACATTAATGATAGAAACCAAGCCTAAAAACATCCCTGTGTTCTGGTACACTGTAATGCTTGAAAACAGAATCTATTCCATATACTTTTCCCATTTCTTTTGTTTGTTGTTGTTTTGGGTTTTTTTTGAAACGTGGTTTTCCTAATCTAACCCAGGATATGAACTTGAAATTAACCTGCTTCAGCCTCATAATTACTAGGAAATCAGGTGTAAACCACCATACCAGGTCTTCTGTATTTTAAAACCTGATGGAATTAAATAATCTTGTACTCACGAAGTTTAATATTTGACAAACTCAAACACAAAAGGCAGAAAATAACAAATGGTTCAAGAATACAGAGCTGGGTGCCAGTGGCTCACACTTGTAATCCTAGCTACTCAGGAGGCTGAAATCTGAGAATTGTGGTTCAAAACCAGCTTGCTCAGGAACGTCCATGAGATCCTTATCTCCAGTTAACTACCAGAAAACCAGAAGTAGTGCTGTTGCTAAATGTAGTATAGCACTAGCCATGGGCAGAAAAGCTCAGGGACAGCTGAGCTCAGACCAATTTCAAGGCCCAAGATAAGAAAAAAAAAGTGACACTTCCCTACATATTTCTCACATGACTCATTAACAGGAGACCACTTCTGGTGCTCCTACCAAATGTAAATGGCAATGTTCCTCCAGGAAAAAAAAAATCAGAGAAACACAAACCATGATGTGTGTTACAAAAAGAACTGATGTACACTCTATTCCTGATTAAAGAAGGTAGAGCACCTCATCAAATTTGAATGCAAATCAGATAATTTAAAGAATCAGGTAACAGTGCTATATTAATATTAGTAATTGTTTTTGACACTCACACATCGTACTTTCAAATGACAAAGAGAAAAGTATCTATGTACAAAATGAGAGAATGATAAAGCAAATATGTTAACAAGTTGATAATTAGGGAATCCAGATGAAGGGTATAAAAGAATATTTTATATAATTCTTGCATTTTTTGGGGGGTCAGGTAATGGGGCCTGAACTCTGGGCCTGGGTGAAGTCCCTCAACCCTTCAGCTCAAGGCTAGCGCTCTACCACTTGAGTCACAGTGCCATTTCGGGCTTTTTTCATTTTGCTTATGTGGTGCTGAGGAATCGAACCCAGGGCCTCAGTCATGCAAGGCAAGTGCTCTTCCACTGAGCCTCCGTCCCAGCCCCGCAATGTTTTTATAAATCAAATTATTTTAAAAGAAAAAAAGAAAAGGTCACTACATTGCTCATATCCCTGTGCTCCTACCATTACATATGTTATTTCACAGATTTTTATGTCACAAAAATCTATCTTTTTCAAGGCCACCATACTTATTATTTTAAAAAAAATTAGTTGGGTGGGGTTGGGAGATAGGGAAATGATGAAAGGGTGACAGTAATCAAGATGTATCGTATTCAAAAGCTGACATGTTCAATTACACTTTTTAAAGTTCCGTACTTTTAAAAAATGATGGCAATATGGGTTTCTGCCTTTGAACAAAATTTTCATTTTTTCCATAGAATAAAATTCTGAATAGAGAAAAAAATACATAAACCTTTCAAAAATATAGTTCTGATCTAAGAGGATTTTCATATATAAGTAGCCATTACGGAGAAAATTTGAAATAATCACCAAAAAATAAAATGAGCTTTTCCAGAACTTTCTCCAACCTTGTGGCAGATCCACCAGGTTGTAGATTGCTGTTTTATGTGTCCCTTCTAGTTAGTCACCACATGCACACCCCTTCAGATGAGCTGCTCTCTACTACATGTGCTTTATTTACTTCATTGTAATCAACTCTAGCAGGGGTGAGGCACATTTGACTCATGGTTCATTTAAGACCAGAAAAATCATTTGGTACATGACAGGTTATAAATATTCAAAGTGCCTTTGGCAGAAACAGGTTCCTCACTCCAGCCTTATAAAGCCATGTTCTTTGGCTAAGACATTGTTTAGGCAAGGTCCTAAATGAATTTGGTAGTCAGGAAGTCAAAACACTTTGAGAACCTTGACTCTTTAGACAAAGAACTATCTTGCTAACAGGAAGCATAAGATAAATAATAGCTACCTTTGTAGAAGGCTCTGCTCTAATTCAGGACACAGAATGCACCAGCCCTATGCCATACTTCACACTAGACAACTTTCCAGAGATTGGTATCATGCATCCTATGAGACTTTTCTTCACATGTCTCATGAGAGCCTACTTAGCTGATCATAGAATTAAGAATCTGTTTTATCTGCTTAAGAGTCTGATTCATAATGCTAAATCAAAACCCTAATTATATCCCTATTCTAAAATTAGCTCCTTACTCTAAAACTTCAAGAATACAATACACTCATCTGTTTTGGTTTTGTTTTGTTTTGCTGTACTGGGGCTTAATTTAAGGGCTGTATCCTTGCTACAAAGGCACTCTACTTGAACCACGACTCCAGTCCCGTTTAATTATTTACTTGTTTATTTTTTTCTGGTGTCAGTATGGGTGCTTACACTCAGGACCTTGAGGTTTTACTTACCATTTTTTGTTTACAGCTGCTTCTCTATTAGGCTACGCCTCTAGTCTGGCTAATTAGAGAAAAAATATTATGGATTTTACTGCTTGGGCTGACTTCAAACTGTGATCCTCAGATCTTAGCCTTCTGGGTAGCTAGTGTTACAGGTGTGAGCAAATAACGTCCAGCTATTTTGTTACTTTTGTATTCTTGATTTTGCTTAGGCCAGCCTGGACCCCATATTTATGCTTCCCACATAGCTGACAGGCATGTACCACGACCCCCAGCTTTTTTATTTTTATTGTGTAACTACCATACTGAGGGGTTAGAAATACATGGGCAAGGTAATGAGTACATTTCTTATCAAGCATTGTTGCCTCCTCCTTTGTTTCCCCTTCCTCTCCCTTCCCATCTCCCAAACCTCCCACCCCTCTGGCCAAAGTTGTAAAGTTTGTATTTCGACATAAGGACTTGTACATCTCATTGTTACAATGAGTCCACCTGTATTCCTATTTAAACGGTTTTGTTTGTGTGTGTGTGTGTGTGTGTGTGTGTGTGTGTGTGTGTGAGAGTTATTTTTGTGTTTTTTCCCTTTCCCTCCATAAATTATACCAACATCAAATACAATGAAAGCAGGGGTTACACCGTGGGGGAGTGACATAGAAAGCAACAAAGAAATCATCTTATAAATATGTTAGAAACAATTACAAGAAAGAAAAAAACGTTTGAATCCTTATCTTGATATTCATTTCACCTAACATCAACTTATCTGACCTTTACTGCTTGTCTCAGACATATACTAGTTATTGCAAATAAGGGAAACCATAGGACCTATGTTTCTTTGGGCCTGGCTTATTTCACTTAATACAATTTTTTCCAAGTGGTGTCTTGCAAAACAGCTATGTTAACTGGTGTGAAACACTGTGTGCTTCTCATAGTTACAAGAAAATTATTTTTTTCCTTTACAGTTGTACTAGACATTGATGCTAGGGCCTTGTACATGCTAAAGTGCTGTACCAATAAAATACCTTCCAAGCCTACAGTTAATTTATTATTTACTTATTTTTGTTGGTAATGGGGCTTGAACTCTGGGCCTGAGTGCTGTCCCTCAGCTCTTCAGTGTAAGGCTAGCACTCTACCATTTGAGCCATAGCATCACTTAATGTTTTCTGGTGGTTAATTGGAGATAAGAGTCTCAAAGACTTTCCTGCCCAGGCTGTCTTTGAACCGCAATTCTCAGATTTCAGCCACCTGAGTAGCTAAGTTTATAGGTATGAGCCAACAGCGCCCAGCTCCACAATTTAGTTTTAATTATACAACTGGTCCTGAATCTTAATATAAGGTAATCGCTGAAATACACGAAGATCTTTCAGATGTTTGATAAGATAATTATGACTTGTTGCATACACTAGCAAAATATTCCGAAGACCTATAATATGGAAAGATCACAAAGGCTTATGGCTATTCTGAAAAGTCATCTGATTCCCCAACCCTCCAAGTTGAGGACCATGATACATACTTTTCATCTGCAAACTTCTTGGCTGTAAAGTCTGCCTGCTTCTCATCTCAGTCGATATTCCCTGTAGGATCTCCGTTGTCTCTATCAGGTATTACCTCTGTTTCCAGACTGTCATTCCATCCTTGTTGCTCCTCTCTTCTAAGAGTCTGCTTCTGGCCTGCCAGCGGAAAACCAAAGCAGAGGGATAAAACACAATATCCATGACAGCACTGGTAAAATTCTGTAGGTTCCTTAAGATTTCATTTTTCTACAAACCAGTTGGAAAACCATTGGAAAAACTTGGGAATCTCAGGGGAAAAAGTTGCTGATGCTATTTCCTGGAATTTATTTATTTTAATAAAACCTTATTAGTATTATGATTTCACTTATGTTTTAGAGATTATAAGATAAACCATATGGCCTGGGAAAGTGGCTCAGTGGTATAGTGCTTGCTTTGCATGCTTGAGGTCCTGGGTTTGATTCCTCAGCACCACATAAGCAGAAAAAAAGGCAGAAGTAGCACTGTGGCTCAAGTGATAGAGCACTAGCCTTGAGCTGAAGAGCTGAGGGACAGTGCCCAGGCCCAGATTTCAGACCCCACGATCGGACCCCCCCCCAAAAAAAAGATAAACAATGTAATTATAGATATCGTTTTCTTTATTTCTGTTGTTGCTGTGTTTTGAAATAAGGTCATTACATAAGTTTGACACTAGCCTGGAACTCACAATCCTTCTATATCAAGACTCCTGAGTGTTAAGATCACAGGCATGTACCATACCTGGTTAATTATAGGTGACCTCTTTTAACACATTTTAATAAATTAACTACATTTCACATTTCAAAAGCAGCTTTATGAAACCATAGTTCTACACCTCATCCAGAAAAGTAGATACATACCAATACATTAGATTGTACTTTAAAATACATATTAGATTGTACTTAAAATTGTATTTTAAAAGATTTTCCTGCTCTTTGATGGGATTTATATATTTGCCATATGTCTCTAGTGTGGGCCTCAACTCAGTTTCCAACTCACTCAAGAAGGCATCTTTTTGTCCATTTAAGAATCCATCATCCAAGTGAAACAAGGACAAAGTGCTAGCCCTCTCTTGTCTTTTCTCTTCTGATGCATTAGAATGTTCAATCAAATGTTATATTTGAAGCCATCCAATAGTTAGTAAATAAGTTATGAACTTTGTCATTTCTTAACCGTCTTCCAAAATTGTCTTTTCTCCCTTTACATTTGAAAAGTCTCCTTTTACTATAGTTCTTTGATTTTCCTTAGGAGTAATTACTCCACATTGACAGTGCAGATAGAAAAACTTAAAATTTATTCAAATAACAGATGTACATCTCATTGAATTCCTCTCATGTATCCACATTAAAAATACAGGCATAGAGGTGGGAATATGGTTTCCTGGTTGCCTAGCATGCATGATACCCTGTACTACAGTAACAGAAAAAGCCAGAAGTGGTCCTGTGGCTCAAGTGGTAGAATGCTTGCCATGAGCAAAACCAGATCAGAGAAAGTGCCCAGACGCTGAGTTCAAGCCCCAGGATGGGCAAAAAATATATAATAAATAAAAATACATGCTTTTTTCTTTATTCTCATTAATATTTCCTAACTAAACTTTGTAGCCTAACAAAAATAAGTACTATCAGGTCTGAAAATAAAAGTCCTGTTTGTACATCACAAACATACAATTACATAATTACCTTTAATATAAAATGTGTTTGAGTGTCAACTATTGTGTAAGAGATTTAAGTTCATTTTGATATGGCTTTAATATCCTATAATATCTATAAATATTTAAATCTAATTTATATCACTTAATGATATTTTCATAGAGGATTATACTTCTACTGCAGAAACAAATCAGGTCAACAAAATTAGAAGGGATGTTCGAAATCAGGGGGAGTATGTCACTAAGTATGTTAACAAGTTGAGCCAGGCACTGGCGGCTCGCACCTGTAACCCGAGTACTCAGAAGGTTAAGATCTGAGGATCGTGGTTCAAAGATACCCTAAATAAATGAGAAATCCATGAGGCTCTTATCTCCAATTGACCATCAGAAAAACTGAAATTAACACTGAGGTTCAAAGTGGTAGAGTGCTAGGCTTGAGCAAAAGATCTCAAGGACAAAATCCAGGCCCTGAGTTCAAGCATCACAACCAAAGAAAAATTAAGAAGTTGAAGCTGGGCACTGGTGCCTCATTCCTGTAGTCCTAGCTACTTATAAGGCTGGGATCTGAGGATCACAGTTCGAAGCCAACCTGGGCATAAAAGTTACATTATCTCCAAGAAAACCAGAAGTGGAGCTGTGGCTTCAAGTGGTAGAGCAGTAGCCGTGAGCAAAAAGAAAAAGCTAAGAGAGAGCCAGGCCTTGGGTTCAAGCTCTAGAACTAGCACCTAAATAAATATAGTTAACAAACTGAAAAATTAAAAGATTTGCTTTAGATTTTCTATTTGTAACCCATTAGCGTCTGAGTTTTACTATTATAGTATCTCCATTCAACTACAGAATTACTTCAGTGCTTATTCTATCTTCTTTCTGCTACCCCATTTTTAACTATATCAATTAAACTTGCTTTATAGTAAAGTCACTTCCATCATTTCTGTATGTAAATTGAAAAGTGTTAAATAGAATTGGCTACTTATTAGGATAATTACAAATATCCTTAAAACATTGAATTCTCCCTCTAAATTTCCAAAGACCAAAGCTAATAGTGACAGACATTTTCCCCCAGAAATTAGTTGTAAGAGGTCAAGACTGCAATTGAATCCACCTTGCTTTTCCATGCTGGAACAGCAGCTTGAAGTAGGTGATGCAAGCCTTGCATTTCACCAGCCCTTTCCAATTAAAGGCTGGCATAAGGATTTTGATCAATGATCTAAACACAATCCTAGAGAAGAAAAAGAATACAGTAAAGTTTCCAGCAAGAGTTCTCATAAAATAGTTGCATTTTGGCTCAAAGTGTTTCCTAGGCTCTGAAAGCTGAGGAAAGCAAGCTGAAACAGCCTCTGATGGTTCAAGAATATACTGAGCAAAGGGTCCCTCAAAGGTTTCTGTACAGATTTGGACAGTGGTTACATTAAAACTTCCATTTCCATTGGGCAAGCTTCTGATTTCCACATTCTGGAGGATTAATGTTTCCGGTGTATGTCAAAAAGCATATTCCGAAGTGCTCGACATTTCTCTATTCTAAGTATTCATTCAAACTCCAGACTAAACTTAAAATGTTTGAGTATAGAAAAGCACAGACCTTCATAACAGGGCTAGCAGGAATTTGTGTAGATCTCTAACACTCATTAAAGATAATTTTACTACAGTAACTACATAAATGGAAATTAATGAGGTGCTTGCTGTTATTATGCACTTGAAAAAGAACTACAATGATATTGTAACTATAAAATTAACTCAAGATTTTTAAATATAGATCTCAAAAGCCAGATTGCCTAGACTCTAAATGGACAGATAAATTGGTAAGTGCACTGGATTACAATGTCAAGCAGTAAGTAGACTGGATGCCAGTTTTATATCACTTAAGTTTTGAAAAAGAAACAGCACTATGCATTTATGTAATTAAATTTGTGCATATAAATTCACATTGCTGACAGCAGGAAAAATAAAGGGTCTTCATCCAATGTCATACATGTTTAAAAATTCCAACTCAGGGTAGGACTGAAGTTCATTGGTAAAGTCCTCTGGATTGGCTTGCTTGAGGCCCATGTTTGATCCACTATATGATAAGAAAATACATGACAAAAATATAATTTTAAATTATAAAACAGTGAAAAATCAGCTTATTAGCAGTACTAGCTGCAGTGTCACACTCTTCTAAAGGACACAACATTTTCATTTGTTTAAAAAAATGAAGCTAGACATGAAGACATGATGGCACACACTTCTAATCTCAGCTATGTAAGAAGCAGAGGGAGACATCTATGTATGAAAAATAATAATGCCATCAGTTCCAACTATTACAGCCAAAAATACATAGACGAGTAAATAAATGGAGAAGCCTTGCCTCGTTTAACTTCGTATTTGTCTAATTTGAGAAAAAGTAAGCTCAAAAGTTTATTATCTCATTTGTTTAAATAAGGTCATACACTTACTGATATACGGAATAGGATTTGGTTTTCAGCATCTTTATTTTACTGACTTCTGATTCTCAAGTAGCAAATTGACTTTACACAGATAAAGGCAGAGACGTGATTTGCACAAGTCAAGGTGCCAGTTCTTAAAATTTTCTGATAGGGATGGAACTCACACTTTGTGTGTGTGTGTCTGCACACACACACACATCTTTGTGTGTGTGCTCAGGCCTGAGCTCTGTCTCTCAAGACTTCAGGCTCAGGGTTGGCACTCCACCATTGAACCACAGCCCCACTGCGGTTAACTGGCCGTAGGAGTCTCCTGGACTTTACTGCCAGGCTGGATTCGAACCTAGATTCCATTTCAGCCTCCAGAGGACCTAGGAGAAGAGGCATGAGTTTCTGCTTCCCAGAAGCAGTGCACAAGTATTGACCAAGCCAGGAACAGGCCAAATAAGCTCTGCTAATGATGACAACTACACATCTAGCATCACTACTCATAACAGTGACAACTACACACCTAACCTCAATATTCAGAACAGTCAGAACAGGGAGAACTGCACACCTAACCTCACTACTATGAACAATGACAACTACATACCTAACTTCAGTACTCAGAACATTCACAACCACATATCTAACCTCAACACTCAGAACAGTCAGAGCAGTGACAACACACCTAATCTCAATACTCAGAGCAGTGAGAACAGTGACAACTGCACATCTCACATCAATACTCAGAACAGTGGCAAATACACACTTAACCTCAACACTCACAACAGTGAGAACCACACACCTAATATCAGTACTCAGAGTGGTGACAACTACATATGTAACCTCAGTACTCAGAACGGTGATAACTACACACCTAACCTCAACGCTCACAACAGTGACAGCCACACACCTAACCTCAGTACTCAGAACGGTGACAACTGCACATCTAAACTCAACATTCAGAACAGTGATAACCACACACCTAACCTCAATACTCAGAATAGTGACAACCACACACCTAACCTTAGTACTCAGAATAGTGACAACTACACATCTAACCACAGTACTCAGAAAAGTGACAACTGCACACCTAACTTCAATATTCAGGACAGTGCCAACACACACCTAATCTAAATACTCAGAAAAGTAACAATTGCACATCTAACCTCAGTACTCAGAACAGTGACTACATACCTAAGCTCAATACTCAGAACAGTGACAAGTACACACCTAACCTCAGTACTCAGAACAGTGACAACTACACTGCTAACTTCAATACTCAGAACACACAACAGCACACCATACCTCAACATTCAGAAGAGTGACAACTACATACCTAACCTCAGTACTAAGAACAGTGACAAATACAACCCTAACTTCAATACTCAGAACAGTGACAACTACACACCTAACCTCAACACTCATAAAAGTGACAACCACATACCTAACCTCAATACTCAGAACAAGTACAACTGCACACCTAACATGAATATTCTGAAGAGTCAGAATAGTGGCAAACGCACACCTAACCTCATGACTAAGAACTGCGACAACCACTCACATAACCTCAATAGTCAGAACAGTGACAACTACACACCTAATCTCAACACTCAGAACAGTGACGACTGCACACCTAATCTCAATACTCAGAACAGTGACAGCTACACACCTAACCTCAGTACTAAGAACAATGCCAACTATACACTGAACCACAACATTCAGAACAGTGATAAATGCACACCTAAAATCAATACTCAAAACAGTGACAAACACATACCTAACATCAGTACTGAGAATAGTGACAACTTCCACATAACCTCAGTACTCAGAACTGTGACAACTGCACACCTAACCACAATACTCAGAACAGTGATAACTATACACTTAACCTCAACACTCAGAAAAGTGACAGCAGCTCACCTAACCTTAATACTCCTAACACTGACACCAAACACCTAACTTCAACACTCAGAACAGTGACAACTTCACATCTAACCTCAATATTCAGAACAGTGACAAAGACACACCTAACCTCAACACTCAGAACAGTGACAACTACACATCTAACTTCAGTACTCAGAACAGTGACAACCACACACCTAATGTCAACACTGAGAACAGTCTGAACAGTGACAACTGCACACCTAACCTCCGTACTCAGGATAGTGACAACTATACACTTAACCTCAACACTAACAACAGCAACAACTACACATCAAACCTCAGTACTCACAACAGTGACAACTGGACACCTCACCTCAACACTCAGAACCCTGACAAACACATATCTACCCTTAATATTCCTAACATTGGCAACCACACACCTAACTTCAACACTCAGAGCAGTGACAAATACACATCTAACCTCAGTAATCACAACAGTGATAACCACAGACCTAATCTCAACACTCAGAACAGTCTGAACGATGAGTACTGCACACCTCACCTCACTACTCAAAACAGTGACAACTAACCTCAACACTCACAAAAGTGACAACTACACATGTAACCTCATGACAACAGCACACCTCACTCAGCAATCAGGGAAGAAGGGGGAGGCAGGTGCAGACACCTTGGGCCAGGGCGGGTAAGGTGGAAGTGCTTTCTGAGGCGCCCTTCCCCTTCCTGCACCAGGCTGTGGTCTGATGAGGCAGGAGGCATCTAGAAGCTTGGAGGTGACAGGGTTAGGAATGCCGTTTTAGAGCAATCAGGGGTGATTCAGGACTGCAAGTGCTGCCAGGCCAGCGCCAGCTTTAAAACTGGAGAACTGCAGCCCTGCCCATGTCCTCTGCCTCCCGCTCCCTGCACCCTTCGTGTCCCCGCGCCCCACCCTCCACTTTTCCCCCCTTTCTAGGTCACCCCCTTCCCTTTTTGCCGGTCCCCTTCCACACTGTGCACTGGCTGGGATGGTGGTGGTGGCAGCACTAGCCTGCTCTGGACTTGTGCACAGGCCCCGCGACTCCCCAACTTTGCCTGACTCCAGGGCCACCTGAGGCGCAATCTTCGCGGCCATAAATGCTCTTGACCCTTGCAATGCCTCTAGGGCGCCCACCCTTGATGTGCACAGTGGCACGGACTCACGTGGAGGGTACAGGGTGCTGGCCAGGTGGCCTTGAGCCCCATACCCCTCCTGTCCTACCTGCGTACCCAGCCGGGTCTGTCTGGCCATGGCACACCAGGCGTTGGGTTGCTCTTGAGCTCCTTCTGGGACTCCCTGCAGGTGCCGCCCATGCCCAGCCTGGGGACTGAGGCTCCGGCCTGACCACACTCGGCCACCCCAGCCTCCAGGAGCCGTCACTACCACCTGGTCATGCATGCGGTGCTGCAGCTGCTGTTGGCACCAGAGCTTGGCCTAGCGCAAGAGATTGAATGGGTCCCACTCTTCCTCCAGCAGCTGGTGGAAGCAGTTGGCCACGACCCAGCCAAAGTTCTCCTGCATTGCGGTGCAGATGGCAACCATAGGGCACCCCAGGGCGCCCTTATCCTGCCGAGGTTACTGTGGGCCCGCCATGGGAAGTCCAAGCAAGGAAGGCTCAGGAGAGCCTGTGATGAGGACCCAGGCTGCCTGCCTCTGCCCTCCCTGACAGGCCTGTTCTAGTCGTCCCTGCGCTGCCACTACCACTGCCCGCCCAACCGCAGTGAGATAGCCAATCAACACACAGAGACACGCCCATTTCCCAGCTTGCGTGCTAGAGAGCCCAATCACTTGCTGGGAGGCTGTTACATCATGGGACCTCTGTGACCCACCCCCAGCCTGTTTGTGAGAGGCGGGCCAGGGGCAGAGCCACCGCAGATGGGCGCAGGTGACCTGGGCTGCAGACCCATTGGACGCAGCCATCCTGTAACCCCTTGGAGCTTTGGGTACGTTCTTGTCCGCTACACTTCTGTGAAGGTTACCCATTCACTTAGCCATTCAACAGCCCTGTACTTGGCATTTAGTGTGTGGTTGAGGAGACACCAGCTGCTTCTTGTTATGAACCTTAGATCTTATTCTGCATACTGAGGAAAAAGAAAGACAGAGTCCTCTTCTAATTCCCAGTGCAAGTGTCTAACCTGAAGACATGACTCCTAGTGCAAGGAAATGGCCATGAGGACGTGACTCCAAGTGCAAGGATCTGGCCACGAGGATGTGACTCCCAATGTAAGGGTCCGACCATGAGGACGTGACTCCTAGTGCAAGAATGTGACCATGAGGATGTGACTCCCAGAGCAAGGATCTGGCCATGAGGACGTGACTTCTAGTGCAAGGATCTGACCCTAATGATGTGACTCTTAGTGCAAGGGTCTGACCATGAGGATGTGACTACCAGGGCAAGGGTATGGCCATGAGGATGTGACTCCTAGTGCAAGGGTCTGACCATGAGGATGTGTGGGAAAGCTTTCCTTTGGAAATGAAGGTTAAGGTGAAAGGGAAAGGTGACAAGGGGTAGATGCAGATGTCTTGAGGAGGGATGGAGTGCAAACCTTATTTAGCTCAAAGGAAAGCAGTGTGACTGGGATGAAAATGATTGAACAAAGACCAAGTCCAGGAACAGTGCCTTAAACCCAACCAATTTATATTTGAAAGGCCCACTCTAGTTGTGCTGTGAAAAACTAGACTGGAGTATCCAGGGAAGAACTGATGAGGTCACTTGGATTTAGGATGGTAGCAGTAGATATAAGTAAGAGTGACTAGATCAGCAGGACTTGGACAGTACTTGGTATGGATGATAAAGTTGATGTGAAAATTCTTTTGCCGGCATGGGCATCTGAAATGGGAATGCTCGTCCCAACTAAATGCAACAGTGGGAAGGGACCATGAGTTCTATCTTGGGCATGTTGAGGTTGGTGATTTGGATGGTTTTGTTTGTCATTTCAGATATCCAGTTAAGGCCTGGACCTCAGAGATAGAGGGGTTTCCTACAGGAAATCTTGCCCACTCAACTGGTGGCTGCCCCATCTTACAGCCATCACTTTCCCTTACATTTTGGATTTTGTTCAGGCATCAGGTGACTGTAGGACACAGGGGAAAAGGGGCTCCTTCTAGCCTCAACCTTCATTAATCTTACATCATTCATTGTATTTCCATTCCTTTGCCAGCAACTGCTGAAGAATAGGTTGCCTTGAACATCTGGCAGAGCAGATTGGAGGGGAAAATTCAGGGTAATCTTTTCTTACACCTAAAAAGAAATTGAAGCTGAGTAAGGTGGTATGCCTAGCATCCTAACTACTGAGAAGACTGAGATGTCAGTATCATGGTTCAAAACCAGCCTGGGCAGACAAGTCTGGGAAAAACTCTTCTCTCTAACTAACCCTTTATTGCAACTATAAATATGGAGAAAACCTACATCCTGAATTGTATCGAACTTCCAACTTAACTCACTTGGGAAACTCCCTACCTCCCTTCTTGTCACTAAATAAACTTAACACTAAAATATAGTGGAAAAAAATTATATGGCCAGAAGGTATTTTTCGGTTTATTTGTTTGTTTGCTTGCTTGCTTGCTTTTTGTTGTTGTGGGGCTTGAATGCAGGGCCTGAGTGCTGCCCTGAGCTTTTTACCCTCAAGATTAGTGCTCTACCAGAATGAGCCATACTGGCACTCCTGGTTTCGGGTGGTTAATTGGAGATAAGAATCTCATAGACTTTCCTTCCCCAGCTGGCTTTGAACTGTGTTCTTCAGATCTCAGCCTTCTGAGTAAGATTACAGGAGTGAGCCACTGCGTCCTGGTTGGATAAAAGGTTTTGATGCATGCAGTGATATAAGCTAACTTTGCAAACACTGTCCTAACTAAAAGAAGGCAGAGATAAAAGGCCATTTATTGTATGATTCCACTGATATAAAATATCTGTAGAATAGGCAAATCTGTAGGGACAGAGTAAATTAGTGCTACCAGGAGTTAGGGGCAATATAATGTTGGAGAATTACTCCTTAATAGGTCTTCTTTAGGGGAAATAAAAATACTCCAGAAATCATGCAATAGTAACACAAAATTGTGAATTGCTAAATGTCACTGACTTACACATTTTCACATTGTGAAAAATAATAAATATTTTTACCACAACTTAAGGAGAAAATTTACTTTGTACCCAGATCAACATTTAAGCCCTGATCCTGCCACCCATTAACTCTGTGAGTTTGTGCAGGGGCCATGCTAATCTTCTCTGTATCGTTCCATTTTTAGTATATGTGCTGCCGAAGTGAGCACACTCTTTGATTTTGGACACATATTTCTGGGCCTTCTTTTCTCATCTGTAAAATGGAGACATCACAGTCCCTACCTTCAAGGGCTACTTTGAATTTGGAATGAGATCATTTATATACAGTGATCAGCACAGTGCCATCACAGAATAAATCCTCATCAGAAGTATTATTATTAAATGTTATTAGTGTCATTCATCATCAATCACATACTTTTCAGTCAGGCTTAATAGAGATAGAGTCATCTTAAATTTTCTGAAGATTTGTTTTTGTTTCTGTTTTGGGGCTTGATCATAGAGCCTTAGCACTGTCCCTGGGCCTCTTTGTGCTCAAGGTTAGTGTTCTACCACTTGAGCCACAACTCCACTTCCAGTTTTTAGGGTCTAATTGGAGATAAGAATCTCACAGGGACTTTTCTGACCAGCCTACTTCAAATCTCGATCCTCAGATGTCAGCCTTCTGAGTAGCTAGTATTACAGGTGTGTGCCACCAGTGCCCTGATTCTGAAGATTTTTTTTTTAATTGTGCTGGAACTGAGGCTTGAACTCAGGTCCTCTCATTCTTGCTTGGCATTTTTTGTTAAGTTTTACATTCTACCACTCAATCTAGACCTCTACTATTAGCTTTTTGCTGGTTGATTGGAGATAATAGCCTCATGATTCAAACCTTGTTCCTCAGATCTCAGCCTCCTAAGGAGGTAGAACCACAGGTGTGAACTACCAGTGCCAACAGAAGATTCTTTTTTTGGTCTGTTCTTTTTTGGTAGTTGTAATTGAACCAAGTACATTGTGCTTGCTAGACAATCACTTTGCCACTGAGTTACATACCAACCTGAAAATTCTTTCTTCAACAACATTAATACCTATACAAGAGACCATACATTGTGAAGCACAGTGGTAAGCCAATGTTGTCTCTGGTACCTTTAAGCTGCCACTACACCACCATAAAACCATCCACTTAAGAGAAGAGGCTATTGTCTTCCCATTGGACTTCTGGATTCAGACCACTTCCCCATTTATTCCTATTCTCCTTCCAGCAAGGTTAGCATACAAGTTCTTAGGGCTTGTCCTATGAGCATTGCATCTTAATTTCCAAATCACAAAGGACCATAATAACTGTAAGTAAACCAATGCTATTTGTTTTAGGATTAAGAACAGCTTTAGGATTGCTGAAATGGAGATAAGTTGTCTCTTGCTGATATTATCTGGTCACTTGTTTCTGAATTTACTGTAGACCTTATAATAAGAGGTCTCACATATTTTACTGATCATTTTTCTGCTAAGAGGTTGCAATCTTAAATACATTCATGAAATACAATCAGACTGCATTAGCATGAGTTATTGAAAATACTGCTTGATGTGATTAATTTTGCAAACATCAAATAACTCAAGATGTGAAAATGATCTGTAGTAATGATAATAAGTAAATACACACATCCCCATAATGTAGAAAATATTTTGGTAATATTATATACATATCCCAGTGGTTATTACCACCAATGGATGTTACAGTGAAGCTAAACTGTACACAAAATGTAAAATGCTTTGAGTTTCAAGAGTTTCATTAAATATAATGTAAAATTGCCAAGTACCAGTGGCTCATGCCTATAGTCATGGCTATTCAGGAGGCTGAGATCTAAGGATTGTAGTTCAAAGCCAGCCCATGGCAGAAAGTCTCTGAGACTCTCATTTCCAATCAACCACCAAAAATGCCCCAAGGGGAACCATTTCTCAAGTCTTATGCTGAAAAGCTTAGGGACAGTGCCCAGGCCCTACATTCAACCCTGGATGCCATAATCTTCAGATAGACTTAAATTTAATTCAATTGAAAGTTCAACTCTCAGTAGTTACTCCTTTCGATTACATCTTGATGAAGCCAAGAAAGAGCAGCTTCAGTGCCTTGAAAGTCACCTTTCTTTCTGTAATTATTTATTGTCTGGATGAATAATTTCTTGTTTGTGTGTCTTTGCTCAAGGCAAATATTTTTTAATGTGTCAAAATTATATAAAGGGTTAGGTGCCTGTGACACATTCCTGTAATCCTAGTTACAAAGGAGGCTGAGATCTGCGGTTTAAGGTTCAAAGCTAGCCCATGCAGGAATGGCCATGAGATTCTTACCTCCGATTAACCACAAAAAGCCAAAAATGGTGTTGTGGCTCAAGTGGTAGAGCACTAGTCTTGAGTACAAAAGCTCAGAGACAGCACCCAGATCCTGAGTTGAAGCACAAGGACAGGCAAAAAGAACATAAAAAAATCAACAAATTAATATATGACAAAGAAGATATATCACAAGATCAAGTGGATGTGATACTGTTTATTTTTACTGGTTATTGCAGCTGAATCTTATACAGTGCCTACTAAGTGCCAGTTGTCTTTGTGACCTGCTTGTGTAATCCATATATCTCCTTAATGACATGCATGCCTTCATTTCCCCATGTTCTGTGGCATGAATGTTCTAAGAGGAAGAGCTAGGGCTGTCAGTCCAGGGAGAGTGTCCTGAGTCTGCTCTCCTAACCTGGTGCTTTAGTGATAAGCACTGAGCTAAAAGTTGGGGTTTTAGTAGGGCAATCTCTTCTTAAATACCTATTTACAGTAATAGTGGGAACCAGTGTTCAAGCCTGTAATCCTAGCTACTTAGGAGACTGAGATCTGAGGATTACAGTTTGAAGGCAGCTTGTGCAGACAAGACCATGAATCTCTTATCTCCAATTAACCATTAAAAAAAAAAAAAACAGAAAAATAAGTATGATTCAAGTGTTAGAACACCACCTTGAAAAAAAGGTAAAGCCCCACAACCAACCAAAAAATAAAAATAAAAATGAAGGAGGAAGAGGAGGAGGAGGAGGAAGAGGAGAAGAGGCTAGAGCAGGAGGAGGAAGAGGAGAAGAAGGAGAAGGAGGAAGAAGGACTATGTAAGCAAGGAACAAACAATGTTGTTAGCTGGAGGCACTGGTTTTCAGAAACACCTTCTAAGCAGACTTCTGTATAGATACATAATTCTATCAGTAATCCAAATTATATAAAGGATCTAGTGGGGACAGACAAGATACTTGGATCCTCCAAAATATTGTTTTGATATCTGAAAACTATACCAGCTCCATGATAAAGCTGGGTTGTCTAAGATGCTGAAATATGGCTGCCATTCTACTTCTATTTCAAATTTGAGTTCAGAAGTAAGCTAATACCTTTCTCCTCCAAGGATGATTTGTTGACCAGCAGAACTTCAGGCCTACCTTAGAGCTGTTAAATATGAATTTATACTTTATAACATCCTTAAGAAATTCCTGTGCTCTGTAAAACTTGAGAAGCTTTGAGCTAGAGTAAAAAAACAAAGTCAGCATTTGGATCTGTCAGTACCATCTTTTGGAAGCCCAATCATCATGTATTGCTGAGGTACTTGCATTGGTCATTTTTGCGTAGTTATATCCAAATACTTCGCAGGAACAAAGGAAGGAATTGTCTGTTTTGGCTCATGGTATTAGAGCTGTTAGTTCATCATGGTTAGGATGGGGTAGAGTAGAGCAGCCCACATCACGAAGGCCAGGAAGCAGAGAAAGGAGAGGGAACTGGAGACCCTGTATAACCTTCAACCCCCCCCCCCCCCCGCCTTAACCTACTTCCTTCAGACAGTGCACCCTCCCAAATTTTCCATACTCTCACAAAATAGCAGCATTAGTTGGGCAGTATGTCTTGAAAATATGAGCTGCTGGGGGATATTTCATTTTAAGGGTATAACATTCTGCCCCTGGACCTTCAGGATAATGTTCCTCTCAAAAGGCAAAACCTTAAGACTCTCCAAAGTCTTAAAAGTTCCAACAATGGTCAAGAGTCTAAACATAAAGCCTTTTTTTATGAGACTCAGGGAACTTTAGACTCCTGTAAAAAAAAAAAGAAAAAGAAAAAGTAACATCATATATACTTCTTCTGGGTTCTGGTGCTCACATCTGTAATACTAGCTAGTCAGAAGGCTGAGATCTGATGCTGCTTGTGATTCAAAGGGAGCCTGGGCAGGAAACTCAGTGAGACTCTTTTCTTCAATTAACCACTAAAAAGCCAGAAGCAGAGATGAGTCAAGTGGTAGAATGCTAATCTTGAGCATAAAGGCTCAGGGATAGTATCCAGTCCTTGAGTTAAGTCCCGGGACCATTACACACACACACACACACACACACACACACACACACACACACACAGAGAGAGAGAGAGAGAGAGAGAGAGAGAGAGAGAGAGAGACAGACAGACAGACAGACAGACAGACAGACAGACAGACAGAGACAGACAGACAGACAGACGGAGAGAAGAATTTTTTGTTGTTTTTGGGCAATGGATGGATCTGAAGTGAAGCAACCAGGCTCAGAAAGATAAGGAGCTCATGTCGCCTCTCATATGTAAATCTTTTTAAACTTTTTTTTTTGTTGCCAGTACAGGGTCTAGAATTCAGGGTGCTGTCCCTTATTTTTTTCACTGAAGGATAGCCCTCTACCACTTGAGATACAGCTCCATTCCTAGCTTTTGGGTGGTTTATTGGAGATAAAATATCACAGATTTTCTTGCCTGACTGGCTTTGAACTACAATCAGTCCTCAGTCTCCCAAGTGACTAGAATTATGGGCATGAGCCACTAGTGCATAGAACACATGTGGATCTTATACCTAAAACAAACATACTGGTCATACAAAACTGACTAAAGTATGGTATAAGCTAGCATGACATATATCTAGAGCATAAACATATATATAAATATATGTGTGTGGGTGTGGGTGTGGGTGTGTGTATGCCATACCAAACTGACTAAAGTATGGTATAGGCTGGAGTGAGATTCCATGGCATAACCCCATCAAAAAGCTAATAGTTTAACAAAAATGAATATCAGGAAACTGAAATGTGTCTTGACTAGAGCATGTGTATGCTAATGGTAGGGGAAGTGAATAGAGAGAAGAATGGTGGGAGGATGTACATATCAGTCTCAATATATGTATGTGAAAATGGAACTTGGAAACTGAATGATATAGGTGGGTTTGGGATAGTTGGAGGAAATGAAACTGATGGAGGGAGAATGCTTGTACAAGTTACGCTGTGCACATAAATGGACTCGTTAAATCAAAACTCTTCTGTAAAAACTATTTGAAGGTAACAATAACACACATGGTAAAAATTGGTCAAAATGCATCCAGGGTCACAAAAGGCCCTGTGGATATCATGAAAGGTACAAGGAGAAGATGCCCAACACTGGTGATTAGGGAAAAGTGGATCAAAATCGATTTCAAATTTATTAAAGTGACAAAAATGATAAGGACTAATTGTGCTAGATTCTAAGAGGTGATGTGCTTAGAGTGTCCCGGAGGTTTACAGAGCAGAGGCTTGGTCCCCAAATGGTGGTGCGGGGAGGTGGTATACACCTCTAGTTCCCAAGTGTATGGCAACAACAGAAGAAGGTAGGGACAGACACACCTATGTTCATAAAACATTGTTCACCATAGTCAAAGAAGCCAGAAGCAACCTAAGGACTTCTTGGCGGGTGATTGTACACAGAGAATACCACATGAATGTGCAGTGGAGTATTTCCACACCATGGACTGTACATGGAGAATATGACATGTGCACACAGTGGAGTATTGACACATAGTGGGCTGTACACAGAGAACATGTGCATGCAGTAGAGTACTGGTCCTGGAAAGTAAAAGGCTGACTGTTGGACGTAGCATGGCTGTTCCTGAGACCTGCTGGCCCTGCGCCCCTCCTCATGGATTTCCTGGGAACCCTGTCCCCTTGTCCCGGCTGCCTGAGACCCCGGCCCAGCCCTCAGCCCCTATTACAGCTGCCCAGTGACCCCTGTTGGCCTTGGCCACTCATCTAGATATGCTTGCAGATCCTGCCCTCCAGCCCTGGGCCACTCGCCCTGGGTGACCCAAGACCCTATGTGGACCCCAGCTCCTCTGTCCAGGTTGCCTTGAGACCCTGTGTGGCCCTTGGCACCTGATCTCCTTATTGCCCGGGCTGGCCGACCTTTGGCCCCTCGCCTGGGGATTTTCCCAGCCTCAGCCAGCTGGCTCTTGGCCCCTCACCCAGAACATATCCAGCCTTCTGCCCCTAGACCTGGTCTGCCCAGACACCCTGCCATTTGCAATTCCCCCACTCTTGAAGGGGTTCCCTGGCGGCTCAGGGTGGCCCACTAGGAACTTCTCTCTAGTAGGTAGATTCATGAGGTTACTGGTGTGGCCAGGCTGTGGGTGGCAGGCTTCCTGGCAATGTGTAGATGTCTTCTCTAAAAGACATTTTGTTTTATTTTGTGAGAAATGAGACAGTGTCTCAATCAAGCCCAGGCCATCCTTCAACTCACTTTCCTCCTGAGGTCACTGCCACACTGGGTTCATTTCTTTGCCATGTTAGAGGGGCACTGTGTCTAACTACCAGTGTGTTGTTGAGGAAATGCCTTGGGTAGTTGGCAGTGGGCAGGAGCAGCCACAAGGCCTGTAATTTGATGAAGTTGGTGTGCAGCCTGCCCTGGCACCTTGTTGCTAGACTGAAGGCATTGGGTTCCCAGAATTTGAACATGCACAGTGTTATGTTTTGGTGGGTTACCCCAGGCAGGTGTCAACATTATGTAGGAGGGGAGGACTGAAAATTTGCTTCTCATCCGGTCTCGACAACTGAATGGATTTAGGCTTAGAAGTGGGGGTAGGGTGGCAGAGTTCAGTTGCCTCTGACCACATACATGTATTCATGTGTCCATCCTCTCTTCCCACCACATTTTTTTCTTTCTGTTTTGTATAGGGAACTGATGCTATAGCCCTTGTTAAATGGGGAATTCAGAGGTAAACAAACATTCTTCTCTTAAGTACCTTGAGAACAGGTCTTGCTGTGTGCTTTAGGCTGGACTTTAGACTAGCTGTCCTCCTGCCTCTTCTTCCCAAGTGCTTGGATTATGGGGTGCCTGGCTCATTTATTTTAAATTTTTTGGCAGTACTGGGGTTGAACCCAGGGCATTGCTCTTGGTATACAGGCACTTCAAACTCTGAGCCTCACCTCCCACCTTGGCTCTTTTTGCTTTATTTTTCTGATGGGTTCTCACTTCCACCTTCCTTCTACCTATGTCTTCCAAGGACATCAGATTACAGGGATAAGCTGTCATACTCAAAGGAGTCCAATTTTTAAAATCTTTTGAAATATTTTTGTGAAAGAAGATTTTAGGACGAGATTCTTTGTATTTTACTCTAAGCTTGCTGATTAGCCTACCTTCTTTTGCTTTCTGATTGTTTTCATTAATTTATCAGACATAGCCAGAAGGAATAATGAGATCCTACAATGGCTGCAAGATCTTATACATCTGACCTTAGCTCTCTTCTTTCTTCTCTACTTCTACCTCTGTTTAGCCTGCTTTGAGCTTGAATTATGCTCCAGATTGGCTTTTTCCATTTCTGCTAACACATAACCATAAATTAGGCATGCAAATTTGCCTTTGACTTCAACAGCAATAACAAAGATCAATTTTCTCGCAAAGATTGATATTTGTGTTAATTTTTTCTTTGTTGTGGTCATTTTTAGGATGTCATACCACTTAAGTGTTAATACCATTCAGTGAGTCAGAAGCAGGGATTCCTTTGCTTTGATCATTGGATTTGGAACATATCGGTGTTCCAATCCCTCAATCTTGAAGTCTTCCCTGTGTTCTAGAATTTCCTTAATCTTCATCTTTTTGTGAGGCTTGTTGATCGTGGATATGTAGCTGTAAGTCAGGAGTGGTGGACTGGCTATTGTTCATGTTTAACCACTGCCCTTGTCCTGTCTTTGCATGCCTTGTTTCTGATTCGCAGAGGCCATACTTTTTGTGGGTGTTCCTTTGGGGGTTGTGCCACCAGGCTGCTGATCACCTCTTCTTATGGCTCGTTCTGTGCTTGGGTGCAGGCCAGCTCTCACATGGACTTGGTGGCATGCTCGTATGCCTCATTTCTCTTTGGAAACAGACAGTTCTGGCTCAAATAACTGCAGATTGTGCCTGTGGGCTCACAGGGGGTTTAGGGGAAGAGTTTAGGCAAAACTCTGTTGTCTGCAACAGTTGATGGGGTGTGGGAGGTTGGCTCTGACCTTCTTTGCCTTTGAGAAAGATGTTGGCCATGGAAGACTTGGTGATAAAAACTACCATCTTTTCCAACATGAGGACTTGAATTTCATTTCTTAGACAGTGGAAGCACTTTCTACTTCTGTTCCAGAAGTTCTCTACAGATGCAGTAGCAGCAGAACAGGCAAGTGAACTGTATGTGCCCTGTGAGGTTTCTGGTAGATACCTGCGCACAGAGAGGCCTTGTAAAGCCCTGAATAGCTCAGATAAGCAGCCCAGAAGGATAGGCTGGTAAGGGTGATGTCTAGGGAGACACTTTGGCTTAAGTAGGGCTTGTTCCCATCCTATGTCATTGAGGCAGCTATCTGTCCTCCAGATCTCATCCTGGTATACTGACATATTTGGGGTGATTGTAGGAGGCCAGGGAATGCTATAAACCATTGTTACAATGGCTTCCTTACCCTGGTGAGTGCTCTTTTCCTCATGCGTGCTCTTTTCCTGGTGATTGAATGCTCTCCTCCTGGTGCGTATCCTCTCCTAGTGACTGCTTTCCTCTTGGTTGAGTGCTCAACATTGTGCTCCCGCTCATGGACTAGTGGATGCTGATGACGTTCTTGGAAAGACTGGGAGGAGGAGCATCAGTGTGTCTTCCTCTTTCATGAGGAGGATATGTTGTACTCATAGGTCTCCATCAGCACTGTGAGAAAACCAGGTGGAGAAGCAGGACTGGGCATTTCACCACATCAGCCTTTGGAGCCATTTGTGCACTGTGCAGTGATTCCATCTACGCGTATGCCCTGATTTAAGTTCTGTTTAACTTCAAGTTCTTGGGAATGCCTACAAAGTGGGAAGGCCTCCTGGAGGAGTCCAGATTCTAGGGCTGGGGGTGGGGTGGGTGGGCTCAGTCCCAGTTGAGACTAGGTCTCTGGGCCTGAAGGGGGGGAGGGATCCTGTGCTGTTCTGAGTACCTCTGCACTGACTGCTCTACCAGACCTCTCCCTGGCTTTGCCTTCAACTCCTCTTCTTATCTCCTTCCCCTCCATGTCTGGAGCCATTCTGCAGTAATGTCCTAATTCAGATGAGCAAGGGAACAGAAGAGGTTTCTGTGAGCTGTCGTGCTTAGTGATGGAGTTAGTGTTCCTTAGAACTCTGTATTGTACACTACCCTTCTCAACAAGCCCTGTCTTCTGAGGAGAGGTCCTCTATATTCTTTTTGGTGTTAAAATATTTCTATGAGTGATAGTTGACAATTGTGTGATTACTGGTCACCTAAGAAATTAGTAACCTTGGGGCTGGAGAGGTCGCTCAGTGGTAGAGCGCTTGCCTTGAGCTGAAGAGCTGAGGGACAGCGCCCAGGCCCAGAGTTCAAGCCCCACAACTGGACCCCCCCAAAAATGAAATTGATAACCTTTATCTAAAAAAGTCTTTAGTTAATGCAAATATCTGAGGATTTGTGGTCTAGCTGGTAGATCCAGGGGATTTTGGAACCTGAATCGCACTCTGCTGTTCCTTGCTGTTCATTGTCAAGCATTCTGCTGGTTAGCACCAGATACCTAGTGCTGTATCAGAGCGGGGCTCTCATGACCACAGGGTTGTTGGCCAGATGCCTGGCTTTGGCTATATCCTGTCAGATGCCTGGCTTTGGCTGTGTCCTTCCCGCATGCCATTCTTTCTTTTCCCATGGAGCTCCCTGAGTGGCAGCGAGAAACAGAGCACAAGACTGGTCTGGAGAAGCTGAGATCCAAGTGTGAATGGGTGTCTTGCCTTCTTCCCTTTCCCTTGTCCTCCCTTCTTCCTTGTCCTTCTTCCTCCTTTTAGACCCTTTGAGGTAGAAGTGGAAGCACATACTCTATCATTCTTTGGCATTTGTAAAGAGAAAGAAAGTGCAATTTCTTTGGGATATAGTTGGTGCCCTAGAAAGATGGAGTGGGTGTGCCTGGGCTCCTGACACACCTGTCATTCCTGTGGAGTAGGGTCTACCTTACTCTGCCAGAGGCTTAGAATTGGCATGGAAGTGGCAGATGAAGGCTGGTGAAGGTGAAGTGTAGAATTAGTATTCCCTGGATAACAGTGAGGGATGCTGAGATGTGTTGGATTTAGGAGGACTAAAGAAACAAAAGGTCATGCATAAGTGGAGGGATGGAGGAGATGCTGGCTACTGGCCCACAGTGGCCTGAGCTCCCACTGTTACATTGGTCTGGGGATTCTTTGAATTTGCTTGTGAACTCTGAGGTGTTCAGCAATACCCCTGGCTTCTAACTACCATGTGTCAGTGAAAGGCACAAGCTACTGCTCCTCTGTGGCAAACAGAAGTGCCTCTAAAGAGTGCCCAGTGTTCTCTCTTATGGGGAATTGCTACTGTAGCCCAGTGTCTATACTAAATCTTCTGGTAATGTCTCTCGGAGGTCCTGAGTTAAGTGAGCAAGTGTGATAGAGCCCAAAATTCTGTGATTTTGCCTTCCCCGGGAGTGTATGTACCTGAGTGGCACTGAATGAATCCCCAGGGTGCTTTCAAAAGCTGCGGCCCTGGGTTAGGTGTATGGTTTAATTGATGCAGCACAATCCTAGAAAGCTTAATGGGTTTTTTTTTTAATCCCAATATTACCAAAAACCTGTGGTCCGGCTAAGTATGGTGATGCATACCTGTAATCTTAAAACTTGGGATGAGCAGGAGGGTTGTAAGATACAGACTGGGCTTTGTAATAAGATCTTTTCTTTTTTGATTTTTTTTTCTTTTCTTTTTTTTTTTTTAAATTTTATTTTATTTTATTTGAGAACATACTGTACAGAGGGGTTAAAATTACATGGGCAGGAAAATGCATACATTTCTTACCAAGCATTGCAGCCTCCTCCTTTGTTTACCCTTCACCTCCCTTCCCACCCTCCCCCCTTCCCCCCACCCAATCATACCCCCCCTCCCCCCCCCCACCGACATTGTAAAGCTGGTTTTGACATGACATTTTGTACTTCTCATTGTTGCAACAGGTCCACATAAATCCTTAAACGACTTGTTTGTCCCCGTCTCCTCCACATGTTATACTGACATCAAATATAGTGAAAGCGGGGGTTACACTGTGGGGGAGGGACATACAAAGCAACAAAGAAATAATATTATAAATGCGTTAGAAACACATGCATGAAAAGAAACAAAAACATTAAAATACATATTTGAGGGTTCGTTTTCCTAACATCACATTCTCTGACTTTTTCCGTTTGACTCATACCTATACTAGATATTGCAAATAAGGGAAACCATGGGACCTATGTTTCTTTGGGCCTGGCTTACTTCACTTAATATAATTTTTTCCAAGCCTTTCCATTTCCTAACAAATGGGGCAATGTCATTCTTTCTGATGGAGGCATAGAATTCCATTGTGTATATATACCACATCTTCTTGATCCATTCATCTACTGAGGGGCATCTGGGTTGGTTCCATATCTTAGCTATGGTAAATAATGCTGCAATAAACATAGTTGTGCTGGTAGCTTTAGTGTGGCCTTGTTTGTGATCATTTGGGTAAATGCCCAAAAGTGGGATTGCTGGGTCATAGGGGAGCTCTATGTGGAGTCTTTTGAGGAACCTCCATACTGCTTTCCAAAGTGGTTGAACAAGTTTACATTCCCACCAACAATGAAGTAAGGTTCCTTTCTGTCCACATCCCCTCCAGCATCTGTTGTTGTTAGAGTTCTTGATTTTTGCCGTTCTAACTGGAGTGAGGTGATATCTCAATGTTGTTTTGATTTGCATTTCTTTTATGGCTAGGGATGTTGAACATTTCTTCATGTATCTATTGGCCATCCTTCTTTCTTCTTCAGAGAAGCTTCTCTTTAAGTCTTTCGCCCACTTACTTATTGGGCAGTTGTTTCTTTGAGGATTTGTTGTTGGGTGGTTTAATTTTTTGAGTTCCAAGTATATTTTAGATATGAGACCCTTGTCCGTTGTATGGCTAGTAAAGATCTTCTCCCAATCCGTGGGCTTTCTATTGATCTTGCTAGCTATGTCATTTGCCCTGCAGAAGCTCTGCAACCTTATACAATCCCGTTTGTCCAACCTTTCTTTGATTTGTTGTGTTTCCGGGTCTCTATTCAGAAAATTTCGGCCTGAGCCGAGGAGACCCATGGTTTCTCCTATTCCATTCTGCAATGTTTTCAGAGTGTCTGCTTTGAGTTCAAGGTCTTTGATCCATTTGGAGTTGATTCTGGTGCAGGGTGATATATAAGGATCTAGCTTTAGTATTCTACATGTAGTTAACCAGTTTTGCCAGCACCATTTACTGAAGAGGCTGTCTGTCTTCCATTCTATTGTTTTAGCTCCCTTATCGAAGATTAGATGGCTATAGGTCTGTAGGTTCATTTCTGGGTTTTCAATTCTATTCCATTGGTCCTGAGGTCTGTTCTTATGCCAATACCAAGCTGTTTTGATTACTATGGTTTTATAGTAGAGTTTGAAATGTGGTACTGATATTCCTCCAGCAGTGTTCTTTTCGTTGAGGAGCGTTTTTGCTATTCGGGGTCTTTTATTGTTCCATATGAATTTTTGGATTGCCTCTTCTATTTCCTTGAAGAATGAGGGTGGAATTTTGATAGGTATTGCGTTGAATTTGTAGATAGCCTTGGGAAGTATTGCCATTTTCACGATGTTAATCTTTCCAATCCAGGAGCATGGGAGGTTTTGCCATTTTTTAAGTTCTGTGTTGATTTCCTTTTTCAAGATTTTAAAGTTTTCCTCATAGAGGTCCTTCATTTCTTTAGTTAAGTTAATTCCTAGGTATTTTATTTTTTGTGGGGCTATTACAAATGGAGTTGCTTTCCTAATTTCAGCCACACTTTTCTCATTGTTGGCATACAGAAAAGCCATTGATTTTGGGGGGTTAATTTTATAACCTGCTACTTTGCCAAAGTTTTGAATCAGCTTGAGTAATTTGGGAGTGGAGTCTATGGGATTCTTTAAATACAAGATCATGTCATCTGCAAAGAGGGAGAGTTTTATTTCTTCTTTCCCTATTTGGATCCCCTTTATGTCTGCATCTTGTCTTATTGCTGTATCTAGGCATTCTAATACTAGATTGAAGAGAAGTGGAGAGAGTGGGCATCCTTGTCTTGTTCCTGAGTTAAGAGGAAATGGCTTTAGTTTTTCACCATTGAGTATAATGCTGGCTGTAGGTTTGTCATATACAGCCTTTATTGTATTGAGGAATGTTCCATGGATTCCTAATTTTTCCAAAACCTTCATCAGGAAGGGGTGTTGGATCTTGTCGAATGCTTTTTCTGCGTCTATTGAGATAACCATGTGGTTCTTATTCTTGCTCCTGTTGATGTGATGAATAATATTAATTGATTTGCGTATATTGAACCAGCTTTGCATCCCTGAAATGAATCCTGTTTGATCGTGGTGTATGATTTTTTTGGATGAATTGTTGAAGTCGGTTGGCCAAAGTTTTGTTGAGAAGTTTTGCATCAATGTTCATCAAAGAAATGGGTCTATAGTTCTCTTTCTTTGATGAGTCCCTGCCTGGTTTTGGGATGAGGGTTATGATGGCTTCATAGAATGTGTTCGGTAGTGAGCTTTCTCTTTCAATTTCATTGAAGAGTTGGAGGAGAATTGGTGTGAGCTCTGCTTTGAAGGCCTTGTAAAATTCCGCTGTAAAACCATCTGGTCCTGGACTTTTCTTAGCTGGGAGGTCTCTTATTGCTGTTTCTATTTCAATGCTTGATATGGGCCTGTTGAAATAGTTTAACTCATCTTGGTTTAGTTTTGGCATGTCAATATTTGCTAGGAAGAGGTCCATTTCTGTCAAGTTCTCAAACTTATTAGCATAAAGTTTTGAGAAGTATTCCCTTATAATGTTCTGAATCTTGGTTGTTTCCATGGTGATGTTTCCATTCTCATCTCTGAGTTTATTAATTTGGGTGTGTTCTCTTCTTTTTCTGATAAGATTTGCTAAGGGTCTGTCAATTTTGTTAAGTTTTTCGAAGAACCAACTCTTTGTTTTGTTGATTCTTTCTATAGTTTTTTTTTGGATTCTAATTCATTTAATTCTGATTTAATTTTGATTATTTCTTTCCGTCTACTGGATTGGGGTTTATCTTGCTGCTCTTTTTCAAGGAGGTTTAGATGTGTCATTAAATTGCTAGTTTCAGATCTCTCCAATTTGTTGATGTAGGAGCTCAGAGCTATAAACTTGCCTCTGAGTACTGCCTTTGCTGTTTCCCAGAGGAGCTGGTATTTTGTGTGTTCATTTTTGTTGAATAGCATGAACATTTTAATTTCCTTTCTAATCTCTTCCATGACCCACTCATGATTCAGCAGTGTGTTGTTCAGCCTCCATGTGATACCGGACTTTCTTCGGTGGCTTTTGGTGTTGAGTCCTAATTTTATTCCCTTGTGGTCAGAGAGAATGCAAGGTATAACTTCAATGTTTCTGAATTTAGACAAGTTTGCTTTGTGGCCTAAAATGTGGTCTATTTTAGAAAACGTTCCATGTGCTGCTGAGAAAAACGTGTATTCTGATGCTGCTGGGTGAAATGTTCTATAAATGTCTGTTAAGTCTAGTTGATCTATGCAGCTGTTTAGATCTGCGGTTTCTCTGTTGAGTTTTTGCCGAGTTGATCTATCTAGTGGGGAGAGTGGTGTGTTAAAATCCCCAACAATTAATGTCTTTGGATCTATATGGGATTTGAGGGAAAGTAGTGTTTCTTTGATAAATTTGGGTGCTCCATTGTTTGGCGAATAGATATTTAGAATTGTAATATCCTCCTGAAGAGAGATCCTTTAATTAGTATGTAGCGACCTTCTTTATCTCTTTTCACGAATTTTAATTTGAAGTCTATTTTATCTGATATTAGGATTGCAACTCCCGCCTGTTTATGCGGTCCATTTGCTTGGTAGATTTTGTTCCAGCCTTTAACATTGAAAATGTGTTTGTTTTTACGGGCAAGATGTGACTCCTGCAGGGAGCAGATAGAAGGGTCTTGTTTTTTAATCCAACTAGACAGTCTATGTCGCTTAATTGGAGAGTTCAGTCCGTTAACATTAAGAGATAGGACTGAGAGGTATTTGGGAGTTCCTGCCATGTTATCTACCTTCTTGGGGGCTGCGAAAACTGGGTTCTTCCTATGGTTCTTGGATTCTCAGTTTGGGTGCAGTTTCTTGGCCTTTATTGCGGTCTTGTTGGTTTTCTATGTGTAGGACATCTTTAAGAATCTTTTGTAGGGCTGGTTTGGTGGAGATGTATTGTTTCAATTTTTCTTTGCTATGGAAGGTTTTTATTTGGCCTTCAGTTATGAAGGAGAGTTTAGCTGGGTACAGTATTCTTGGTTGATAGTTGTTTGTTTTTAGGGCATGGCATACATCATTCCAGGCTCTTCTCTGCTGAGAAATCTGAGGTGATTCTAATTGGTTTCCCTTTATAAGTGATTACCCTTTTCTCTCTGACAGCTTTAACGATCTTTTCCTTGTTCTGAGTTGATCCTGTGTGGATTATAATGTGGCGGTGGGATGTCCTATTCTGGTCTGGTCTATTTGGGGTTCTAAAGGCTTCTTGTATCTGGACAGGCCTATCTTTTTGCATGTTTGGGAAGTTCTCTGCTAGGATCCTGTTAAACAAATTTCCTAGGCCATTAACTTCTGTTTCTAGGTGCTCCTCTACACCCATTATCCTTAGATTAGGCCTTCTGATGGTGTCTTCCAGGTGTTGGATAGATCTATCATATTTCTTGGACTTGTCTTGGATGGTTGTATGTTCTTTCTCTACAATATCTAGGCTGTATCAATCCCTGATATTCGATCTTCTGCATGGTCTAACCTGCTGTCAAGACTCTCTACTTTGTTTTTTATATCTTTTCTTTCTAATTGGTCAGCTGTGATGGCTTCAAGTTCTTTGTTGAAGCTCTGTTTTAGGTCTTGTATGAATTTCTTTACTTCCTTAATTTGGTGTTCAGTGTTTGTCCTCAAATCACTTAGTTGATTGGTTATGGTTTCTTTGGACTCCCATTCCTTCTGTTGGGTTCCATTCAGCATTCCCTTTGTGGTCTCCCTGACTTCCTTAAGTTCTTTGTTAATGGATTCCATGAATGCCTTTAGTGATCTTTGTGTATTCTCTACCTGATCTCTCAATCCCTGTATTACTCTTTGATTAGCTTCCTCCCGTTAGTGGGATTCCTGCAGATCTCTTTGAGTGTTCTCAGCCTGTTCACGCCATTCCTCCCTTTCTCTTTGAGTATTCTCAAGTTGTTCACGCAAATCCTGTATCAGTTTTTGAGTAGCTTCCTCACGCTTATGATATTCCTGTATAAACTTCTGGGATGCCTCCTCTCTCTCCCTGTCACGCTCATACAGAGTCCTTTGTACATTGTCAAACTTTTCATTTATCATGTTTGCCAGCAGTGTTTGTAGAGCTGTTTGGGAACTCTCCTCTGGATTATTCATTATCTGTTCTAACCCCTGATTATCAAGATTGGGAATTGAGATACCCCAATTTGCCATTTTTCTTGTGTTTTTCTGGCTTACTCTGCCCATTTGAGATGAAGATAGCACCAGTTTTGTGCTAGAACACTATCTTAAGGCAACCATCAACCAAAGTTTGCATTTGTACAGTCAATAGTCTACAGATACAATCTAGTTCAACAGATACATCTATTCGACATCAAGCAACTATATGTTAAACGGCTTCGAACCGCAGAGAAGAATTTGGAAAACCAGAAATTATTAGGGTTAGGGAGAGATGTGGGTAAAAAATAGGAATAGATTGGTGTGGGGAGGCACAGGGAAAGTTAACTATGTCCTAATCACAATGCAGGAAATAGGTTGGGTAGGATGCAAGTAGAGAGAGAGAGAAAAAGAAGAAAGGGAAAGGGGAATGAAAAGAGACCAGAAAAAAAAATAGAAACGTAAAAATTAATGTTATTTAAGAGATTAAAAGACCATCTATTTATAGAGGAATATGAATATGTTGAGAGAAAGGGAGGGACATAGAGGAGATGTGAAAAACTTTAAAAAAATGCTTAAAATGTTATATAGGTATAAAGAGGTAGTACTGCTATTAATGAATTTAAGTCTCAGAGGTTTTGAATTGAGTAATAAGTTTGTGGATTAAGTGTGTAGACAATGGGGGATAGGGTCTACTGGTTAACTACGGGTTTATCTGAGGATGTGCAGGACAAGAGTTAAGTCACATAAAGAAGAACAAAGAGGAAAAGATGGAAAGGATAGGAAAGTGAGAAGAAAAGATTAGAAGTTCAGTAGAGCTAGACAAAAAAAAAAGATAATTAAGAATGAAAGAAAAAGAGAAAGAAGACAAGAAAAGAAAGGAAAACACACATTCACGTATTCCTAAAATAAAAATTATAAGAGGAGAAAAGAAAAAAAAAAGTTAATGGAAAACAATTATTTTTTCAGAAGAGGCAAAAATTAAAGATTAATAAAAGTTTTAGAAAAGCAAAAAAATTTTTTTATATATATAAGGTAACAAAAAACGAAAAAAAACAAAACAAAAAAAAAAGAAAAAAAGAAAAGAAGAAGAAGAAAAAAAAAAGTTCTTTGATTTTTTTTGGGGGGGGGAGGGGTGGGAAGAGTCCTGTATGTCCCTTCTGTCTGTAACCAGAGTCTGGTTGGAGTCTCTGGTCAGCTTGAGGTCCTGTGGCTTGATTGGTTTTTTAAGTCAGTTTGTTGGAACAGGCAGAAAAATGCTCTGCTTTACCCAAGATTTTGAGATCCCCCTCCAACGTTAGTTTACAGGGAGGGTGATCTGCTTTGAAAATCACAAAAGAGGGGGATGCAGTGATGAGGCTAGGTTCTGGGTGGAGTTGAGGTCTTTCAACAAACAGTAGCTTTTCCCTGGGGCTATTTTGTGAAAAAAAACTCACAGCACCCAGCCTGGAGCCATTCTCAGGGTTTCTGTTTTTCAATTGATTGTGGTGGCTCCTAGAGGGAGGGGCAGCCTCTGGCTCTGGTTACCCGGTGAGGAGAGCCACTCCAATGGCTGGCGCCTGAGCTGGGTGACTTTTCCCTGGATGGAACTGAGTCTGTGAGGTCACTTCGCCGTTAAGTTCTTGTGACCTGCTAAATGACTCGTTTTATTCCAAGGCCTGAGCTGGAGCTAGCCGCTCCTCCGAGCTTTGTCGGTATCCAAGATGGAGATCACCGGTGCTGGGGGGGGGAGGGGTGGCCTTCCCTCCTCTGCTCCCTGAGAAGGAGTGAGGAAGTCGGGCTTCTACTCACGCCGAGTCTTGGATCCCGGGTCGTCTCTGGTCTGCAAAGTGCAGGATGTAGTTGTCCGCTCCTTGTCGGTTCTTGCTGGTGTTGAGTAGAATCCGCTCGTCCGCTGCGTCTGGCTCCTTCGTCCCGGACTGTGTCTCAGGTGTGCCCCCGCAGCGGTGGTCGCTGCCCCGACCCTGCCGCCGCAGCAGCAGCTGCTGGCAGGCGCTCAGATGTGTCTGCTTGGCTTCCCCTCTCTTGACTAACTCTCTGTCCTGTGATGGCACACTTGGTGTGATTCTCTGGCTTGGGACTGTTCACTGGACCTCTGAAACAGTTTTCTATGCAAGAGCTTGTTCAGATTCCAGCTTCTCCTCCGCCATCTTCCCAGAACTCCCTCTTTTCTTTTTTTTTTTTTTTTGTCAGGCCTAAACTCAGGGCCTGTGCACGGTCGCTCAGCTCTTCAGCTCAAGGCTAATACTCTACCACTTGAGCCACAGTACCATTTCCCCCTTTTTTTTTCTGCTTATGTGGTCCTGGGGAATCAAACCCAGGGCCTCATGCTTGCACTCAACTACTGAGCCACCTTCCCAGTCCAGAGATTTTTTTTTTTTTTTTATAAAAACAAGAAAAGTTATCTTGGTAGGAAGGAGAGGGAGAATGGCTGGGTGTAACTTCTTTTGCAGTTATGTTCCCTTGAGTTTCTTCAAGGTCTGGTTCACCCTTCCCTCCATGGGGCTGCAGTCCCATGCATGCCCTTATTAAACCTTCCTTGGTTTGTGTCTGGAGCATCTTGGATATGACATGAGGCCTTACTCTGAGTCAGACTTGAACATGTTTCCTGGTGTGAGAAAAGCTTCTTTTCTATC
Source organism: Dipodomys spectabilis (assembly GCF_019054845.1). Lineage (NCBI taxonomy): Eukaryota > Metazoa > Chordata > Mammalia > Rodentia > Heteromyidae > Dipodomys > Dipodomys spectabilis. Next base: position 293,105 of record NW_024871307.1, on the reverse strand, counting down.
AAAAGTAGATTGGTTCCTTTCTGCCAATCTTGTGAGAATTTTTTTTGAAACTTTCTTTGTTGGCCTGGTCACTTGGCCTTTGTTGATTACATTTTGGTTATATCTTTTGCCTGCTGCACTTTAAGAATCCTGTTCAAAGACCCTTGAATGTTTGTGACACCCTGTTCATTCACATCCTTTTGCACCTTCTGTATCTGAGCTCAGACAGTATGAGCACATGGACAAATCCTATTGGCTTTGGGAATTAAAGGGAGCAGTGTGTGCTGTGTGTACTTGTTTGCCAAATTTTTGTTTGATGGCACACCCTTCTGCAGGAGTAAATTTTGTCTTGCTAAGTTCCTTTGGAGTAGATGTTCTTATTCCTACAGGACATCCCAATATCCAGAGACATTTGTAACACTACTGACTCTAGGATAGCGTGTATGGACAGCTTTCATGAAGGCTTTCAGGGAGAGAGCAGCATTGTTGGGCTTGGCCGACCAGCAACTACACCTGTCCTCTGAGAATCCAGGACCTGCCCTTTGCTCCCTCACTTCTCCGTGGCTGAAGGAGACTCTGTCTGGTCCCGTGGATCATGGAGAAGGTTCCAGTTCTGTCCCCTCCTCCACAGCTTCTCCAAGCTCTGTATTGTGTATTGTGGCTCTTAGGTCTGTATGATGTGGCCATTGCAGGACCAGTGTAAAGTGATTATGTCTGCAAGTGAGTGTTTGTGTGTGTGTGTGTGTGTGTGTGTGTGTGTGTGTGTGTGTGTGTGTGTGCGTGCATGCGTGCATGCGTGCACACGTGCATGGATGCATATGCCCACATGTGTGTGCATGTGCATGGACTGATATTTGTGCTTCAATTCAGGGCCTCTTGCTCTTGCTTAGCTTTGTTGCTCAAGGCTAGTGCTCTATTACTTGAGCCATACCTTCACTTTTGACTTTATGCATGTTGTAATCCTCAGATTTCAGTCTCCTGGCTTCGCCATTTGTAGAGGTGTTTTTCCTGTCTCCTAGAGCTCACTGTACCTGTCTTTTTTTCCATGTCTTGCACAGGACCTGAAGCAGAAGCTGTGCCTGTAGGAAGGAGCAGGATGCAGTTGTCATGAGAAACATGAAGTCTGAGATACTGTGGCTGCTCAGGGTATATTAGAAGCTGAACCCACTGCAGGAGGAGAATGTTCGCCTATGTCGAGGAGCCTGGTGTGGCTGTGCAGAATGGCTTCAAAGGTCAGGAGACTTGGCTTGGTCATTGTCACCATCAGTTTACATGGTATTTATTTGGTCTGTGATGAGGGGTCTGTAGTTGTTGTCTTTTCAGAAGCTGCTGGTGAAGCTGTGGAGAGGGAAGATACTGGACCAGACCCTGAGCTTGAACCTCAGGTGGGTGGGCTGCCACCCTTCCCTCTCCTACTCTCCCCTCTGGTGGGTGGGCTGCCAATCTCGTCTCCCCTCCCCTCATGTGGGTGGGCCACTGCCCTCATGACTGCTCTTTGGCAACTAGCATCCACCATGTTTCTGCCTTGGCCGGCAGCCTGAGCACCTCATCTGGAGGATTTTTTCTCTCTCTGAATGTGGGAGGGGCTTTTGTTCCACAGTGCCTAGGTTTATCCTGACAGTGGGAGGGAAATAGTGCTGAGTTATGCAATTTGTTCAAGGCTTAGCACCTTTGTTGAAAACTCCCACAGCAGTGAGGAGTGTCTGTCCTGTGCTGTTCAAGTCTGTGTGTGCTGGGAGAAAGTCATTCGTTTTAGCAATGATAATCACTGGGGATCAAACGATGATTTAGGACAAAAGAATTTCATCACGGTGGAGATTCTTGGCCCATGCTGGCCTCTGTAGCAGACTGTTGCTGATTCATAGCAGGTAGTTAGAGGGACATAGAGTGGGCTGCAGGCTGGAACTGTTGGGTGGCTTGCCCCTAAGTGCTGGTGTTGTGATACAACACAGGGCTGTTCTCATTGCCCATCCATTATGTCTGCTGTCTCATCCTTTTGGGGGCCACAGCTTATCTTCTCCAGCTTAAATTCTGCTTGCACTTCTGCTGTACTCTGCAGACAGGTCACCTCTCATCTTAACTGCTGTGCCCGGGTCTCAGCGAGGTGGAGGATTCACCCTTCCAGATGAGCCCTTGAGCAGGGCCCAGGCCCACTGAGTTTGTGTGTGCTCAGGGTTATAGACCCCCAGCTTTCTGGTTCTCTTTCCTGCTGTTCTGGGAAATTGAGACTCGTATAGAGCTGAACAGTCCTTATTTATGGTGTTCACCACTGGCTCAGATATCTGCCTCTTCCCCATGTCAGAGCTGCTTTCAGTTCTCTATTATTGGCAATACCCCTTGATTTTCTTTTTGCCTTGAGAGCTCAGAGGGTGCAGTCTGGGACAGCATTCCCCATTGAACTACACTTGCAAAACAGGCTCACAGAGGCTGTCCCATCAGGCTGTTGCTGGGGGCTTCCTCCTCTTTTTGGTGAGAGTCAATTCTCACACATGATGAGAAACCTCTGGGTCTTGTTTCCTGTTAGGAAGCACTTAGGACCTTTGTACCCATCTGGACCAGCCTGGTTGAGTAGATGGCATGCCAGTGTGCCCAGTGTCTGCCACATGACACTGTGCAACAGGCAGAGGGAGCTGCCACTCTGGCCAAGTAGCATAGGCTTCCTCAGCTAGCTGAAATTTCCACTTCCTTCTTGAGCCCTTTGTAACTATTTCTACACCCAAGGTCCCTGTTGTGAGCATGGCTGGTCCTTAGGTGGCCATGTGCAGCATTATCTTATGTTCGCCCCTTGGTCCTGTTCTAGGCTCTGAGTGGGGTTGCCTGTATGTCCTCCAGGACTGAGCAGGAGCTCAGATTTTATACTGAGCTGGATTTTATACTGAATTGTTGCCTTCATTGAGGATTGGGTTTCTGTTTGGTTCTGGTAACATCTCCCATAATCCAAGCTACTCAGGATACTGAGATCAGAGAATCTGATGATTATGTTTTTATGATTGTGTTTTAAAGCCAATCATGACAGAAAAGTCTGGGAAGCTCTGCCTCCAATGAACTAGCAAATCTTTTGGTGCTGGCACCAAAAATAACACAAAGGTATGATTCTTCAAATGGAGACTCCCAGGTGTCAAGGCCTTCCCAGGGCAATGAGACCTCCCTCAGATGAAGAGGTTCCCTCAGATGATGAGACACTCCTCCCCGGGTGGCTGTTCTCCTTCAGTGGCAGGATGAACACAGGAGCACAGTACTGCTTCTGCTGTGATGAGCTGGCAGGATCATATCCTGCACTAACGAAGTGCATCCTGGTTTGATTGGGCTCTCAAGGAGGCAGAGGGAGTAAACCTTGTGGTGACTCTGGTCTCTGGAAGCTCCTTGGGAAGACACTTCTGTGCAGGGAAGATTCTCCTGTGCTTCACCTGTTGTACTGCAGCTTTGCGGCTCACAGTGAGGAGCTAGTATCTTGGAAACCTCAGTGCTGTATGCCTGTCTCCTTGTGTAGCCCCACCATATCATATTTGTTATCAGTCAGCCTTGAACTTAGTAGATTTGTGCTCCACTCCCATGTTTTACTTTTCTCATGGGGGAGGCAAATCTACTCTATTTAGTCTCACCAGAATCACTTTGAGCTTGAGGGCAGCCAGGGCATGTTAATAGCATGTGTGAGTCCCTGAGTTCAGATCGCATGTGCTTCTTTTCACAGCACCAAAAGGGAAATGAAAAAGAAGGTTTCCATTTTCAGGTGGTGTACCTGAATTTCCCAGCAGCTTGGGAGGCTGAGGCAGGAGGCCTGCTTGAGCCCAGCACTTCCCTGCCAGCTGGGGAGATATAGTGTTGAGTCCTAGGTACTCCCCAAACAAAGAAATCCCATGGAGTTTGGAGAAAAAGCAGATTTTTCTTCTTCCTTTCCTTGGGGTTGGGAGGTTGGCAGTTTGGCGGCACCTATTAGAACCTTATGTGCAAGGAGAAGTCTGTGCTTATGAGATTGAGCATGGTGCTGGGACTGGGTGGAAGGGGTAGAAACAGGGAAAAGTTGGTCCCTCTGCTGTGGCTATAAGAGAAATTACACAGTAGCAGGTTGGCAAGTCACACACAGGTATGAGTGATTGCTAGCTCAGGGACCCACTCCTAAAGCTGCCTCAGAGCAGCTGCATGATTGGCATGGAAATGTGGCCTTGTGCTCTGTGTGTGTGTGTGTGTGTGTGTGTGTGTGTGTGTGTGTGTGTGTGTGTGTGTGTGTGTACGTATGTGTGCCAGTACTAGGGCTTGAACTCAGGGCCTGGGCAATTTCCCTTAGATTTGTTGCTCAAGGTTAACACTCTATCACTTGAGCCACAGCTCCCCTTTTAGATTTTTTTGGTGGTAAATTGTATATAGGAGTCTCAGACTTTCCTTCCTGGGATGGCTTTGAGCCATGATTCTTATATCTCAGCCTCCTGAGTAGTTAGGATTACAGGCATTGGCCTGGCACCTGGCTCTCTTCTGCTTATGTTTTTTATGATCTTTAGTTGTCAAGGATCACCATTCATTTTGAGTACAGGGCCTCTTATTAGGTCTTTTTAGGACTTGCCCTCATTTGAGGTAGTCTGCCCAGCATTGTGAGTTCTGAGGTATTTATTTCTACCACTAGGTGGCCCTGCTGCCTTTGTGATCTGGCTTTATTACTGTTTGTTGGGCCTGAACTCTCTCCCTGACCTCTTTTGCACAAGAGCTACCACTTGAAATAAAACACCACTTCGGGTTTTTGGTGGTTAATTGGGGACATGAATCTCACAGACTTTTCTGGCCCATTCTGGCGTTGAACTACGATTCTCAGATTTGCCTCCTGAGTAGCTAGTTAGGATTACAGGTTTCAGCCACCAGCTCCGGGCTGATGAAACTTTCTTAGGAAGACTGTGGTTGTCTCTTGCAAGCCTTCCTCAGCCTCACCGCTTTCCCACAAGGGACTTCCAGCTAACTTCAGAATTGGGCTGAACTCTGTGCTTTCGGTTTTCACAGTGGCTTCATCACGTAGGTATGAGCAGTGATGTGAGCCACTGATCATCAACACTGCCTTGGCCTCTGTTTCTCTGGGCAAAAAGCCCCAGCCTTTTGATCCAGTCTTTGGTTGTCTGGGGACCAACCCCAATCTGAGGCTTCCATGAACTACCAACCATCAGCCAGCTAGGCAACATATAGCAAGTGTCATCACTGGGATCTCAAATGTTGTAGCAGCTGCTCACAGACTGGCTCTGCCTTATGATATCATAAGAGTCTATGTTCATGTAGTGAATGTTCAGAGCTGCCAGTGTGGCAGTTTATTTAACCATGTCCTAGCAGGCTTTTTTGAATAGAAATTCATGAACCAATTTCTAAAGTTTCTATAGATGTGCATAGGATCTGGAATGGGCAGGATAATTTTGAAAAGGATCAAGTTCAAGAAATGTTACAAAGTGATGGTAAGGGGAAACAAAGGAGGAGACAACAATACTTGATAATAAATGTACTCATAACCTTGCCCATGTAATTGTAAGCCCGCTGTACAGTATTTTCACAATTAAAAAAAAGAAATATTACTAAGTGCTTGGGACAATGAAAGTTTGGGACAATGACAGACAGGTAAGTGAGTAGAACAGAATGGAAAGTTCAGAATCAATTGAAGAATATAATGTTTTTTGTTTTAAAAAAATTCAAAAGAGACTTGATAATTCAGTGAGAAATAGATGGTTATTCCAAGTGGTGGTACAATGTGTGTGGAAGTGGATGAGCCCGAACTGTGGCCTATGCACCAAATAGAACTCCAAGTGGCACATGGGACTGTGGAGGGAAGCCAGAACTCCGAAACCTAATGTTTGTTAAGAAGGATATACAGAACGTGAATTAATTATACTTGGGAAAAATAAAATGCATTGGGCTTTAGTTCGCTTTCAGAGAGCTAGCAAAAAGACAGACTATACAGAACCTCTTGGCAATATGTCTATATCTACATATCTACCTGGCTGAAGAAGTATACCAAAACCATATAAGAATTTCTTTTTTTATTGTGATAATATCCCCAGAGTGATTACAATTACATGGGCAAGGTAATGAGTACATTTCTTATCAAGCATTTTTGCCTCTTCCTTTGTTTCCCCTTCCCATCCCTTCTCATCTCCCCTATCTCCCGCCCCTACCAACAATTCCACCTTTGGGTATTTACCCAAATGTTCACAAACAAGACCATACTAAAGCTACCAGCACAACTATGTTATTGTAGTATTATTTACCATAGCTGAGATATGGAACCAATCCAGATGCCCCTCAGTAGATGAATGGATCAAGAAAATGTGGTATATATACACAATGGAATTCTGTGGCTTCATGAGAAAAAATGATATTGCCCCATTTTGTTAGGAAATGGAAATAATTGGAAAAATTATATTAAGTGACGTAAGCCAGGCCCAAAGAAACATAGGTCCCATGGTTTCCCTTATTTGCAATAACAAGTATATGTCTGAGACAAGCAGAAATGATCAGATAAGAATTTCTTTTTCCTAGTATTGAAAATTGAACTCAAGTCCTCAGCACTTGCTGAGGCCAGACTTGAAAAGGCAGAAAATGGAACTCAGCACTGGAGAACCTGCTTAGTGTGTACATGGTCTGGACTTTGAGCCCCAGCACTACTAATAAAAAGACAACGGTTTTTGTTTTTTTTTTTTTATAACAGTTTTTGTATAAGATGTGGTATATGAATGTTAGATGAGGACACAAAAGCTGTAGCAGCAGTAGACATTAGCAAAGTTACACCTTAAGATCACAGGGTGCTCAACTGGGATGAGTGCCCCTCAAAGACTCATGGTGGTAGTAGAAGGGGTGGGATCCTTGAAGTGTAGGGCTTGAAGTATTGAGGTATGCCCATGAAGGGGATACTGGGGCTCTCCTCTCTGCCTTTGCCATCCAGCTGCTGGGAATTGAGCAGGCTCACTTCTGTCAGGTTGTACTGTGTAGTCACAGGCCCCAAAGCAGAGGTGCCAACTGACACAGACTGACACCATGAATGAGTGATCATCTATCTATTGGCAGAGAATAATACAGAACATGAGTATTTCTCTTGAGCATAGGAAATGGTACAGAAAGTCACTCTGGAAATAGACAGCTTTTTGTGCTCTTAGAATGTAATATAGCAATTCTGCTCCTAAATATTTGTCCACACTACAATATGGCCTCATTAGGACTTGTTCAGAGATGTTTGTAGGAGCTTTAGTTGTAGTATCAGCCAAAGAGTGGAATACTAAGGTGTGTGCCTGCAGGTGACAGGCAATGAGGACATGGTACATTTAGACCATGGGATAACATACAGAGCAAGGAGGAGCAACTTGCGTTGAGCAGTCAAGCTTGAATTATAAGGTTTGTGATTCCATAAACCTGAAGTTTTATAAAAGGTCACACCAACCTAGAGTGACAGGAAGTCAAAGTTCCTTGAGTCCACGCCGGGAATCTTCTGGATTGTTGAGACTGCTGTAGGTGGAAGCATGAGGTACAGCTTTAAAATGAACTTCATTAAAATATGTTTCATCAAGGGGAAGTATACCTCCAAAAGAGACGTTACCCAGAAAGAACAGAAACACCTCTGCAGTGACTTGGATTGGATTAGGGAGAAATAAGGTTAAGCCAGAGTACTTTGGGGGAGGAGTCCATACCCTGAACTTGTCAAAGGCCTTGGTGAGCCTGGACTTCTCAGTCATTTGAGCTGTGCCCAACTCTGTCAGCTGGCCTGCATCTGTGTTTGATCTTTGGCACAGGAGGCATCAAGATAGAGCAAGAGCCAGTCGTTGCTTGGAGAAGCATTTAACTTCCAAAGCAGGAACACAATACTCTCTCACTGTGGAGGTGGCTGAGGAAGAAGATTAGCAATTAATTTTTGACATGTGCAAACTCCTTTTCAGTTCTGGGTACCAAATAGCCCTCCCACAGTGAGGGAGGGTCAGGCTATCCCCTTGGTTGTCAGTGCATGGCTGTTTGTCTGCTTTTTAACTGACAGGAATTGTTTAAGAGTTTTTGTGGAAGACATTCAGATGTAAAGTTCTCTGTATTCTCATTTGCTCCCTCTGGCTTTTATTTTTTCCATCTTGCTAACTATTCCACTTTGGTCTCTGGAGTATCATGCCCCAGTCGTCTTTTAGACTGGACAAGTTTTGTAATGTTGATTTTAGTAGTATTTTCCTTTAAATCAGATTTTATTTATTTTTTTGAATTATAAGAAAATTGAAGTTAAGAGAGTCACTCATTGTGCTGTTTTTCTGTAGTTTGGACATTTGTATTTTCTGCAGTCTAGCTGCATTTCTGTAGATATGCTAGTAGGATTCGCTACTAAGTCATCTGCAAGTAATGGAAGCTTGGTATTTTGAATCCTGATACTTGAAATGTACTTTATCTTGTTTGTTTCATCCATTTAGTCAGTTTAGTTTCTTTTTGCATTTATGTAAGCAAGCACTGGAATACTGATGCTGTCATGGGATGCATTCAGGGTTGTGGCTGGACAGGAAGTAACATTTCAAGACAGTGTGGGCTTTCAAGTTTTTGTCACAGTACTGCAGAGTGGAGTTGAGGAGACTGTCTACCCTAAAACCAGGCCAGCTGGGTGCAAAACAGGAGCATGGTTATCCCAGTGCAGTTACCACCATTGACTGTGTAGGAGTGAGTGGACAGGGTTGTGCCCTTGGACTGGGGATGTGTACTTTCCTGGAATGGGGGGGGGGGGGACTGGATTTCATCCCCACTACTGGAAATAAACCACCTTGGGTTTTTCCAAAACAGATGAATTTATTTGGCTCAAGAGCCAGAACCTAACAGTAGAGTACACAGCTGGTCATGTGGTTTAAACCAGTGCAGAGCCTTGCTTTCTTCTTTCTAGGCAGCTGTATCCCCCCTTTATCCTAGTGGGGTGTACCTCTGACTGAAAAGCAAACTAGCAATGTGTCTGCTGCAGTTTGTGAGGAACCCCTGCTCTGGCTGTGGTATTGACGCTAGGTGTTGAGGTCTCCTCCAGGGACAAATCATTCAAAGGCTCTGACCTTGTGCCTGCCACACAGGCCAGCATCCAGCCATGGTGGAGCATGGGGTGCAGAAGCATGTGCCTCCACAGGTTTTCATATTTAACAGTAATATTTCACCTATCATATGTTCCCTTAACTATGCATACTTGGAGAACTTTAAAAGCTACTTTTTGATGGTTACCAGTTTATCTTTTATTAAGACAGTAACACACATCATTCTTCAAGGTTCTTTCGCGCTTCCCAGCCCCAGGAAACATTTCTTGTTACCATGATGCAGGCACCATCCAGGTCCCAGCAGCTACTGCTGTGCAGCAGAGGTGTCCATTGTGGTGAGGTGAGTAGAGTTGGAGAGACGGTCCACCACGCAGGTTGTGATGGTGAAGCAGACTCTATCATCAATAGCATATACTCCTCTCTACTTTTATTATCCTCTACACAAGGTCCAAGAACCTTTATTTTTCAGGCAAGGGCCATCTGGATTTTTATGCCATTTTTCTGTGGCTATAAAGATGGGTGTGGGCAGCCAGTGAAAAGCATGTTGTCCGACCTATCTCATGACAAGTGAGTATTGTGGGCCTTACCTGACTGACTGAGTGTCCTTCAATTTGGTCTCGCAGGAGGATTCTGGGGCAATGGTGGAAGGATGAACCGTGCTTGCCAGTGAGACTTGGGGTGTTTGTAGGATTGTAGATTGCTCCCCGCAGTGCTCTCTCCCCCACCTCCTGTATTTCAATATTTGTTATTTCTAGTCTTCTTTCCCTCTGTTTTCCCTTCTTGTCTCTGGATTGTTTTCCTCTGTCCTCTCTGCACTATCCCTCAACCTCAAGTCCTTTTCCTTTCCCTTCTCAGGTGTGGAAGAGCAGCTCCTGTTTCAGGGATGAGCTTGCCAGGGAGTGAATGGATATCCCAGGACATGACCTGCAGCGAGGGGGATGTTTCCTGCAGGTGAGGTTGAGGTAGGAGAGATAGGATTTGGCTTGGCTGTGTGGGGTGGTGGATGCAGGAGGGTGAGGGTTGGGACACGAGGGATTGGTGGCATTCTGGCCTGTGCAGGCAGCATGAGTGAAGAGGGAAGGTAGAGGGAAAGGTCATCTGAGTGCTGGCCAGAGACTGGGGCCAGGCCCTTGTATTGGGCCACAGAAAAAGATGTGCTTGTAGTCTCTGAATGATGCCTCCAACCTTGGGAAGCATAAACACAGAAGATGAGCCTTTTCCCGGGTGCACCTACATACATTCAAGCATTTGATCTGTGTATAGATCTGTGGTCCCATTGTATGTGGTCAAGGTTATATTGGTCCAGATCACTGGACAGGAATATGGACATACTTTGCCCATAGGTCAGCTCTGAGTACCAGCAGACTAGAAGGAAGCTCCGCCCATGGAAGATTTTTACTGTCCTTATCCTACTTTTCCAAAGCCTGAGGAATCAGACACAGCAGGACCAGGCACTGTTTTCAAGGTACATGGAGTATGATCCCTCACTGGTAACGTTTGAGGGTGTGAACTTGAGGTAAGCTGGGCAGTACTGCTTGTGGGCCACACACAAAGGTTTCATTTTAGACACAATACAGGAGTGCGACGGACCAGCTCGGCCAGAACACTGGGACCGACAGGACAGAGATCTCAGGATAGGTGGACAAAGGAGTCAGTGAAGTGACAAACAGACACAGACTCAAAAGAGTTGCATCTGAGTGTATCTTTATTGAGGAGAATTAACATTTTTATACAGTGTGTGATTGTGACATAGATTCTTTGTTTATTTAAGCACGTAATCAATTTTTTTTAAAGGCAAAGCATTGATGAATTACATGAAAATTAATGACTATCCCACCAACTGTTTAAGCTAAGTGGTGCGAAACAAGTCTAACATATTGTTTAATAGAATACGTCATCTATTCAGCCTTTTTATGTTTAATAATTAACAAACCTAAGACAGGGCTGTACTTACATTATACTCTTTTTAATTTTATTTTTATCCAACTAATTTCATCTTTATAAGCTCCTGTATAAGGAAATGGTTCTTGGTTGGTTCAGGAAATATGTTACTAACTTTATATTTTGTGTGAAAACACCATCTATTCCCTATAACTTAAGTTGGACTAAACTTAGTCATAACTGTTGGGAGAATCTTTCTTTTTCTTATATAATCAGAGGTCTCTTCTTTTTTAGAACTCTCTAAACTACTGGGATAACTCTTTCTAACTTAGTTTAATTTATTGATTTTGTCTGTTGGACATATCTGGAAATTTTAAGTCTCTATATTTACTATGTGTGAGCTGCAAAACCGCTTGTGAAGTTGTAGGAGTTTCTGGAGGCAACGTCACATCAGATGATAGATTGATTGGGGGATTGCCCACATTTAATCTTTGGCCTTAGTCTTTATTACTTAGAGAAGCCATCTCTATTGGACTGGAAAAATACAACATGCTCTGTTCGCAGATCAATAGAAAAATAGCCAAAATGAGAATAAAGGCAACGAATGTACAGCCAAGAAGAATATAGTAAGAATAAAGGTAGAAGCTATAAAGGTGCAGCCAAGTGTATTGAAAGCCTTGAACGAACACCCCCTTCCTGGGGGCATGCTTCCTTGAAGCTCTTTGTACAGCACAATCTCTCACGCAGACTCCGCAGAAGGTGGCAAGGCACCCACTGGTCACAGAAAGATGTCCACTCAGCTGGAAATACCAGGAACCACTGGAAGTGCAGAAACTTAAGCGTTTGACCTTGTTTCTCTGGCCAGAGACTATTCATTGAACTTGCAGTCCCTTATTCTGTTGTCAATGTCAAGTCAGAAGCCATCTATCCACCACAGGCAGCTTTATGGAAGTGCTCCGCCCACCTGTGCCGGCCTCTCTTTGCTGAACCCAGCTAAGGACTCCTTGCAGATACATCTTCATGGCTGCTTTGCCTGCTGTGATCTCTGCTCCTTTTCAAACGCTTGCTTCGGCAGCTTCTTCTCCATTGTGCCTCTCGGACTGGGTTCCAATGGTGGTTGGATACTGAGCTGCTTGTTAGAGGAGGAAACAAGAGTTGTATACAATGGCAGGCCTGAACTGGCCTGGAGGCATGACAAATGCTCTCCCAGGTGGGACTTGTCAGGGCACAGGGCAGGCATCCTGCCACTGGGCCCTGGGTCACTGTGGTGAGCAGCAGTCACACTGGAACTTCTCTTTCTCAGAGAACAATGGGTTAAGTCTGACCAGATTGTCTTTTTTAGGGAATCCAGTTCTCCACCAACTCCTGGGGGATGCCTGGGGCTTGAGTCTATGCCAGGCTCCACTCCTGTCCAGAACCTTTCATTCCAAAAGTTTCAACCAAGTGTATGTCACGTGGCACAGGAGTCTTGGTGGCATTAGCTGCTGAGTCATTGCTCCCATTGCTCAGCTCCATGGAAGTGTGCCCTGGCCAGTCCAGCACTGTGAGTCCCATATAGGCCCATCATCCTGCCTCTTCTGGGGCAGCTAGAAGGCCTCCACAAGGACAGAAGGCAAAGGACAGATCCCTCACGGTGATTGGCTTGTCACTTGACACTGGGAGGCAATATTGGCCTCACTGTCATCTCTCATCCCAAATGCCCAGGCATGCCACACTCACCTACCATCAACAATACAGTGCCCTGTTGCTATCTGACAAGGTGCCAGTCCCATCTGCTTCCACAGGACCACAAACAGCCCCAACAGAAGCCACCCCATACCACTCCCTCCCTCCCTCACTCTTCTTGCTGCCCACATGCCATCACCAGTCTTTTCAGACCTGTGCACAGGAGATGGCCCCAGCTGGCAAACATCAGCTGACCCTCCACCTGCCTCAGTGTGACCAATAGGCACCTGCATTGGTCACTCACTTGGGTAAGTGTGTATGCACACTGGTTCCCACACACCACACTAACCCTGTGTCTGGCTTGGAGACACTCACACAGGGCTTTCTCTGCAATTGTGACAATGCCCTGGGCTCCTTCCCTCCCCAGACATCCTCGAAAGCAAAACCACTGAAAAGGGCCCTGTGCCAATGTAATCCTGGCCCTGTCTCCATGGTCAGTATCCAAAACTCTTCCAGGTTTGACATTCATCACAGCTGAAAGCAGCTCACTGCCCACATGTGAAATGAGGTATCCTAAGAGCCACCTCTACCCAACTGCATTTCACTTGGCATGCTTTGGCTGAATTCTGTCATGTCCCCTCCTAGCCAGTCCTGGGCCCATCACTGCCTCTCAGCTAGGTTGTCAGGGGCCTAACACCTTGCTCCCTTCTGTAGGCTTTCACACGTGTGTGTGTGTGTGTGTGTGTGTGTGTGTGTGTGTGTGTGTGTGTGTGTATCCCATGATCCTCCTCAGTTCCCCTATCTAAAAGTGGAAGAATTTATTCTGGTCTCCTTCCAGCAACCCACCAGAGGGATGGGTTGTACTTTGCCAAGAGATTCTGCCCACACCTAGAGGGAAAACGGGATGATGGTTCTCATGATTGTGAGGGACATGTACACCATATATACAGTAACAAAAGGCAGCTGTAGCAGATGCCCAGGGGGTATCCACAGCCCTTTTGGATCTATGGAGGCCCTGTGCTCCAGCAAACAAACCCTGCAAGTGACCAGGTGAGCCTGGTCCTGCAAGGCTCTCAATGATGTGGCCAGCTGAAGCACACCCAGGTCTCACCCAAGTGGACATGTAGGAAAAATAGCTAGAATTTTTACACTGCTGCAGCCACCTTGCCCACATTTTCTCCTCACAACTACATTAAATTGATGCCCCTGGATTGGTGCCAGAGTCCCAGTCAAGGTGGATAAATAACTGCCTACATGTGGCCATAGTGAGAGCCCTCCTATTGAGCTCCTGCTCCCACTGCTCAGCCCCGTGGAGTATCAGCCTGGCCAAGCCAGCACTGGAAGGCCTCTATATGTTCCCCTCAGCCTTCCCCCTCTGGGGCAGATAGGTTCTTGCAGAACCAGCCTTCACTCCTCTTCACCCCTTCACGGGCCTCTTTGTCATCTCTCCTATTATAAGCCCCCAGGTGGGCTTACTCACTCAACAGCCAGCCATCAACACTACAAATTTGTGGGACCTTATGCTGCCTGGGAAAGTGCCAGGTCCAGAAGCTACCATGCAATCACAAATAGTCTCAACCATTATCACACAGCATGCTCCATCCCCTCCCAACCACAGCTTCTTTCTTGCCTCATGCCATTCCTTCTTTTTTCAGACCTACAGCAGTCACATAACATATTCTGGGAAGGGCTAGCTGCATCTACCTGTATGAGGCTCTCCCATGGAGCTCCCAGCCCCTACCCTCCCATTTCAGCAGAATCATCTGGAGCCCACAGGGGCTGTAGTGAAGGCAACTGGCTTGGTGCTGTTCCTTCCAAAGAAGGGATAGCCAGGCTTAGGTACACATACACACACACAGGAGAGGGCTGTACAAGGGCAGAATACTGTGTGATGTGTATGGGGGAGACACCAGGAGAAGAATGTGGGGGGGATGCAGCATCATGGAAGGACCGAGAGCAATCACTGTGTGTATGCCTTTGGGGACTGATCTCTTAGCTTCGCTGGCACTGCTGCACTGGCACTGGCACTTGCACCATCTTCCAGCTACACTGACACCAGAGCAACAGCCATCACCACAAATGCACTGACCACAAGCTTCTGCATGCATGGAACCTTGCCTAATTGCTTTTCTGACAGCTCCAGAGCTAAGCCCCACATTGCACCAGTCCCTGCCACACACCTGCCTGTCATGTTACTCACTAATCCTTTGCCTTCTTTCCCATATGACCTATTGTTTCCTTTGTTTCTACTGTTCTTATTGTTAATTTCAAGAAAAAGTAACCTGGAACACAATGACTTCTCTCTGATGGAATAAAAAAGTTCTGATCGATGGCCCCAAATCATTTTCGAGTGTTGCAGTCCCTGGCACTGTCTAATAGGGAACACAATCCTTGAATAGTTGCCCTTTGGAGGACCTTCCCACTCTTTGACTCCTTGTTTTTGCAGCCAAGAAGCTATCCAACCTTCCTTATCCTATATTCTTTACCTTCCTTTCTGGTAGCCTGTTATCTGCCCACATAGTAGTAAGAGTAGTACCTTTGAATCAGGTCACAGGCCTCTGTGTCCCAAAAGGAATGGAAGTCAGAACAGAACTCACAGGGCAAAAAGAAAGCCCAGAAAACCTTGTTTTCATCTTCCCAGGGTGGTATGTACTTTTGGAAGACAGAAGTGCAAAGGCATACACAGAGGGAAGGGCCTACTCCAGCTGCTGCCCAGTCTAATGCAGGGAAAACTACCCCAGAGGGTACATGTTAAGGAGACATTCCTGGAGTGCAAAGCACTAACAAAGGTCCTATCTCGTGTAGAGATCCATGAGGGGGGAAGAGGAAGGAAGAGCCTCTCTGTCCAAAGACATGGACAGCCCATGTCCTATCTTCTCCTGATGACCCCACATGAACAGTTGGAACTAATGCCCATACACCCCAACAAAACAACCAGCCTCTGTGCAAACCAATGCACACGGTCTTCAGATAGGATTTCTGGCCAGCACCTTGGCAGGTGGGTTGGAAGGAGCTGCTGGCCAGCACTGAAGACAGTGTAGAATGGGGTAGGCAGACCACTGGGAGAACTCTCCCTAGACAAATCTGGGCTAGCTTGGAGACCCCATCCAAGCTCTGAAGAAATAGATCACTTGAATTAATAACAGTGCCAATGCTGGGGATTTATGCCACCGGCAATTTTGTACAACTCAAGATACCTTGGCAAGACTACTTACTCCTAACAGCCCTGGGAAGAGCAAGGGGTTAGAAGGCTCTAGACCATCCCCATAGACAGCACCAATGCATACTCTCAGTCCATGGTTAGCAGGGAATAATGTGGAGATGAGGGGGAAGTAGATTTAGGAAGGGAGGGGAGAGGGAAAGGATTGGACAGTCCCAATCTCTGCCAGAGATACTGCAAGAACCCTAGCATAACCTTAACTTTTCCTCAACAAAGCAGGTATGGAGATCTCATTGTGGAAAACACTGCACCTGGCTTAGATGTTCACCTGTGAGCAGAAACAGAGCAAGGAACCTCTTGCACCACCAGACGTAGACATATCCTGGCCTCCCCGACCCAACTTGACTGACCTGTCCGGCTCTGCTATGGTACAAATTCTGTTTTCCTCACCAAGGGACCGCAACCTGCAATGTGCTCCCCATGGGCTTGATTTTCTACAAGAAGGCTCATCACATACCATGTCTACCTGCTGCATCATCAGCTTTCTTTTCAGTGAAAGACAGGTGGCTTTCCTTCAGAGCACTGAAGCAAAGACAAGGTCTTTTTTGAGAAAAAAGAAGGAATTTCACAGGAGTAAGAGCAGGGGGATATTCAGAGTGAGTTTAGTAAGGGGCTATAAATGTCTGTTCCACACCTATATATACTCCCATACTGACGCTTATCACAACACCTAACTCTGTCACATGCAATGAAGGCATCCCAGAAAGGAAATTCCTTCAGAGTATTATCTCCAATTAAACATAAAAAAACCCAGTAGTAATGACATGGCTCAAGAGGTAGTCAGTGTCACCCTTCAGGACAAAACCTCCGTGACAGTTTCCTGGCCCTGAGTTTAAGCTCTACAACTGGAACTGAAAAAATGATAGTAATAATTCTACTGAGATAAGACAGATCTGTGACCATTGGATAAGAAATTCATTCAAATCAGGTGATGGGATAGTTGAGATCTATGAAAATGATTTTTTATGGAGTCTTATTTTTCTTATCTTTGTGGCCAGGTGATCCTTGCTCTAAGATTAGCAGTCCCATTACTATGTTGGTTTCCTTTCTGTGGTTGCTGGTGGTATGAATCTTAACAATTCAGTGTGAAATTACAGCCCTGCATGCCCCTGTGGAAAACACTAGAGACCACATAAAGCCTTTACCAGCTTGTTGACATCAGACAAAGTGTTAGCACAATTGTCATCTCATTCTGAACCAGACAGTCATGACACAGAGAAGCCATGCTGCTGAGAGGAAATCTCCCCTCTTACTGCTTTAACTCTTGCCAATGTGCACTTGCTTTCCATAATGTAACTCACTCAGTACTGCCATACACATGTAATCACATGGCTGTGAGGGACAGCACCACAGGGACTGCTGATTTCACTGTATCTTGTATCTTCATGTTTCCTTGTACTAACCCAGCAAGGGTAGTACTGCTCACAACTTACCACTCACTTCCAGAGACAGCTGAGTTCTCTTGGGCTGGACAGTCTGTATAAAAATCAACTTCCTTTCTTCGGAAAAAAAAATGTCTCCAAATACAACCACTGGGCTAAAGAGTAGCTGCACTTATAGGCTATTTTTTTCTAGAGTGGGTGTACCATTTGCACTCTGCTGCCATTGAAAGAACTGTCTGAATCTCTCTCATCCTTACTAATATCACTATAATACACATTCTTAGTGCAAATTATTGTTAGGTCTGAGGTTACACCTCCAGTGCACTTCAAATAGGTAATGGCATCCAAAACCCTGCCATGTGCTTGTCATCTATATTTGGTGGTGGTCAAAGCTGACCCTACAAATCTTTTGCTCACATTGCAGTTAGGTTGTTTTCCTGTGTTCTTATCATGGAGTGGTGAGCCTTGTTCTTAGATTTTACCAGACTGCTCCAGGTGACAAAATCAGGAAAATCTGAAGGTTGCTCAGAGTCTAAACTGTTCAAGGACAAAGCTGAACTTCAAACATGGGCAGTGTGTGCTTAGACACCACAGAGAACAGTTGCTCATCACCATCATCACCATGGGCACAGATTGACAGCCATTCAGAGTCACAGGTACCTCTTAGCATTATTAATCATGCATATCTGTGACTGGCCTAGCTGATCTCAGGACAGCTAAGAAATGCTTTAACTCACACAGTAATGGGCTACTAACAGTGACAAAGTTTCATTATATTACAAAATATTTTATGCGCTGGATTCAATACTTTGGACAAGGAGCACTATATGGTGTCTACTTCTCACTTTTGCGAGGCAGCAGGGGAAGCAAATGAACAATCTCCAAAATATGGAAAGGTCATGAGCTACCACCTCTTATCCACTTCCTTAGGCCTCTATGCTAAACAAGAATGCATCTCCTCCCAAAAAGCATCCCCAGAAGAATGACCCAGTATGGACCTAAGCAGGTTCTGTAAGCATCCAGAGAAAGCTAGGTTTCAAGTGACTCAGTGGCAACAATGGACTTTCCCGACCAACTGCCACCATTAGGAGGTCAGAGTGAGTTCAGTTCTTTGCTTGGTAGTAGCAATTGGAGGCTGACTTAATGGGTCTTCTGAAGAACCCATCAGGTTTAAATAAAGTGGCCAAGCAGACTCACACTTCAGAGAACCTGTGCCCACATCACTCAATACCTTATCACTAGTTGGTACTAGAGACTACCTGACAGTGCACATAGGACGAATGCTCAGGCTACACTGCCCAAAGGTCATTGCTGAGGATCAGAAATTAGCAACACAGGCTCAGCTCCCAGGAGCCTGGGCTCTCCCATTGGGTGAAGCACAAAAACTCTGAAGACATAGAGGCCTGTGGTCATGCCCTATTTCTAACACTTTGTAACAGATCAAGCCAGAGCACATATTCTTCTGGTACAAAGCTGTGATAATATCCATGTCTATTTGGGAGAAGTCATATGATTCTTGGTACACACTAAGCCCACTGCTAAGGGAAACACATGTCCACTGACCCAGATAGCTCTCATTTGCTCATTGCCAATCTGAACAAAGGTGACAATGTTGAACCCCAGAACCCAGACCTGTCATAAGAGGCCCTAATCCCTTATTTCCAGAAAAGCGGAGGAACCACAAATTGCAGAGTCTCTGGAATTCTAGCACAAGCTTTTTAATCCTGGTTCTTCACAATCCCTATAAGCTCAGTGCCCATCCCTCATGGTCAGTATGATGACTGACTGTGACTGAAGGCTCAGCCAACGGCAGAGGTAAAGGCAGAAGTCAGGATATGCACAGTGCCTAGTGTCTGTGCCTCCCAAAATTAGTGAGAACTGAGAGCAGAAAGGCTGTGGGCAGGCTCTCTGAGCCCCATGCAGGACAACAGCCAGGGATGCCTGCAGATTTCCACCACCAAAAAACTGCCTTTTCTTCAGCCACAGAACTAGGGGTAATGTTATCAGACTCAAATAGCCAAAACACAGGCTCAGAGCTGCAAAAGAACAAAGTTTCTGAACACTATAATCAAATTCTACTTAGAAGTGAACAGGATGGGGAGACATTTATCTACAAATACTGATAGATGGTAACCGGCCTCTATAAAACCTTAAAAGAATTAAAAGATAGAGAAGACTGGGAGTAACAGCCTTCCCTGATGACCCTATAAGGGAAATGCATGCAAATGCATGCTCCTCCTGAATAACTTCCTGCTGACACTCTGCAAGCTCTTTGCCTATCATGGAAAAAGTCTACCCTGCTGCTCCACCAGCTAAAAGCCCTTCTTATCCATCCACCAAGGCTCAACGGTAGAGTGCTTAGATAGAATGCAGAAGGCACTGGGTTTAACCCCCAGCCTTTTTCACACACACAAACACCATCCCTATATTGTGACACATGATCATGATCAAGGGCTATCAAATTCCAGGTCCACAATCCTCCAAACAGCCTGAAAGGAAATATTCTGTTCATTCTGAGATAAGGAGATTTAGTTGAATATTAATATGGCCCATCCCCTCTCCTGCCATTGAGAAGGACTCAGCAAGTTTGCTGTCTCTAGGACACCAGCCCAAGCAGAAGCAGCACAAGCTTCATCAGCAGGTCCAGCCTCCAGCTCCACAGAACCAAAAACCATTATGAAAGACAGTCATCTCAGTCAATACCGACTTCAAGATGTGCTTCATCAGTAACACAGGTCAAGCCTCAGAGATCATGATGACAGAAAACTCAACAGCAGCCACTTCTGGCTGTTGGTAATGATCTGGTAAAAGAACTGCTCTTCCTAAAGTCTTCATGGCCTTTGGCTGAGGCTCCATCAATGCCTGATACTGGATGCATGGTGTACTTCCCCCTCCCTTGTTCACACACAGGTTAGTTTGTCTAGGGCTTTGACTGCAGAAAGACAGATGGGAGCCCAGATTACACAGGCACCATAAAAATTCTAGGGAAAAGACCCTTCAGGACCCGCACCCACTGCATCTGGGACAGACATCAAGTTACTGAGTTAGCAAGCCCAACAAACAGCAGGGCAACATTTGCCTTACGAACACCAACTCTCTAAAATCTGCAGGGTACCTGCATCCCTCCCCTCTCCTGCATCCTTCCCCTCTATGGGGTTCATTCATGTTGGGGAATCAGCATGCTAAGACTGTGCTGCAAATCTACTTGTAGCCCTGATGAAAATAGCAAAATACTGAAGAGGAAAAAGAGGTACAGCCAGAAGGTGCCATGTCAATCCACTACAGGGCAGTCAAGAAGGAGTAGTAGAGGCCTATTTAAAAGCTACTATAATGACATGAACAAATAATGAACAGGGAAGACAAAATCAACAGCTTAACAGGAGCAGCAGAAAATGACACCCGAGTGGCAGGAGTCAGGCCGCTGGCCTACATAGCCATAGTACTATAATCTGCTTTTCAGTGGCCCCAGTCCCTACCTTTATGAAATGAGGCCCACGGGAAAACCCTTTGCAGCTGCCAGCACTCCCTGCCAGCCAGCCTGACACCATTCTCTGCATTCTATCATTCGGCCTCTAATCCATTTCACCCAAATTTCTGCTGATATCTTTATAAGATTCTTAGGTCTGGGTGCTGGTGGCTCATGCCTGTAATCCTTGCTACTCAAGAGACTAAGATCTGAGGATTAAGGCTCAAAGCCAACCCAGGCAAGAAAGTCCATGAGACCCTTATCTCCAATTATTCACCAGAAAACTGGAAGTGGCACAGTGGCTCAAATGATGGAGCACTTGCCTTGAGCTTAAGAGTATAGGGACAGCCCCCAGGCCCAGAGTTCAAGCCCCATGACCAACAAAAAAAAAGATCCCTAGGAACATAGTTCTTTGGCCTGACCAGGTTTCATAGCCCCATGAATGTGATACTGACCTGCCACCCAAGACCAGCACAGCCAACCCAAGACACTAGGGCCAAGAGCAAAGTAATGCATCCCACTACCAAGAGCAAGGCTTCTCAGCCTGGATGCCTGGCTAGTTCTGCTTCAGTGTATGACAGCTGCTGGGTACCTCATACTCATTGGTCACCTCATCTGTCACATAGGCCATGTGCACCAGGAGCTACACAGAGCAAAAAGCCACAGCCACATGAAGCCAGAACATAAATGTCCATCACACAGACTACAAAATAAAACCCACCTTGGAAAAACACACCAAGTCAGGGTGGGGAGGTACTGGGGACCTCACTTCAGCCACCTGAGACGCCAGGGAGTAGAGTCCATGATGACCACTCGGCCACAGAGAGTAAAGCACTGGGCATGTCCACAGGACAATCTGAGCTCACCCTTCCTCTCAGGGTGGCTGCATCGACTCTGGGAGCTCAGGAGTCCTGAGAGTGGGACAGAGAAAAGGAGTGACAGGCGTGGTCCTCTTCCCGAAGCCTTCACTCCCCAATTTCTCCCCAAAGGAAAAGCATGAGCTATAGAATCCACACTTGTGACACAGCAGAGTCTGTAAGACCATGCATCCCATGCAGAGCTCCAGTCCAAAGGGCTCTCTGAGCAGACAGCAATCTGTTACTTGTCACAGCAGATTAGTACAGAAAGTATCTCACTTTAAGCACACATTTTCCCTTTCCCTTGGTAGTGCACTCTGTTCCATACAGTAAAATGAAGGCCAAAGCCATGTTCTACTACCAAATTACTTCTCATGCCATTCTACCTGACAGTTACTTTGAAAGCAAAAAAAGCAATCTTTATCATTTTTCTAAGTGAACTGATGTAATTATGTCCAACATAACCAGCTAATTCTTTATTTTGTTTTATTTATTTTATTTTAAGTATATTTATGTAGTTGTACAAAGAAGTTCCCATTTTACAAAACAGTATATGAGTACAAAGTGTCTGACAACATTCTCAACCTCCAAATCAAACCTCCAAACACCAGGTTCAAACTTTCCAGACTCCATCCCACCACCTGGCCACCCCATGGCACGTGTGATTCTCTGCTTAGTGTCAACAATGACTAAGTCATTTTTTTCAAAATTCTTGTCTCCAGATATGGGAAAGCTGTCATCCCATGTGAAGAAGAAAGTTAGCTGCCATCCAGTATCACTCAGGCTAACCTAAGGGATCAGAACATCGTAGGTTGTGAAGCATTTTGAGGGCGTTGTGAAATCTGTGCTTCAGGGAACCAGTCGCCCTTTAGAAGTACAAAGTGGCAATCAGAACTGAACCCACTTCTCTCCCTAAACTACAAGCCCTGTGCTACCCCCAAAGCCACATGCCCAACATAGTACACATAAAAGCACTTTATCAGAACAACATTTATTGAGGGAAATTGATATTCCCAATAAGGAGACAGTTATCTAGGAGGAAGGAAGCGTCCTCTCTGAAAATTCTGGAAAAGTTTTTTGTGTTTGAATAAGAGGGACAAATCTCCCAACATGGTACCTTCCACAAAGACAGGAGCATCTGGAGGTACTTGACCAAGTTCACTTTTATAGGTAATGGGTATTGGTTTGGGTCCTGGCTCCATTTAGGGCATGGGTTCTGGATACCTTTGATGGAAGGCCTTGTCTTGCAATGCCACATTTTTCTGGGGTTGTCTGCCCCTTTCTTTGATGCATCTGTTTCTTGTAAAATTACTCTGAGCCGCAGTGGCAGCTTCTTGACTGGAAGGGTTTTGGTTACTGTAGAGTAGGTAGCCTTGTAATTTGAGGAGTGTCTCTGGAGCCTCTCTGTTGGGATCTTTAGTTCTACCTTTTGTTGGGTCTTTCCAGCCTTCACAGAGGAAGAAGGGGGCCCTCTGGAGCAGATGACATCCACTGCATGCCTACTGCATCCCTGTTTCTCCAACAGGACTTGGTCAACATCTTCTGTGACTTCCTGGGATTTTGTGTTTCTAGAAAAGACAGCTTTATCTAGACCTCTCACCTGCAGACACGATGAGGAACTTCCCTTCCCTAGCGAACCTTCTTGCCCTTTGAGTTTTGTACTAGGGCTAAGCCATTGGAAAAATTGTTTAATCTGGTTCCTGAAACTATTTTCAGGAGGAGGCTGTCTCTTCTGTGACAGGGCTTGGAAAGGCTTGCTCCCAAGTATCTTTTCTGCCTTGTTTGGAGGGCTTTGGCTTTTCTTCTCAGTTGGGATTACTTCAGCCTGGCATCACTTCTGCCAGGTTCATCCAGTTTGGATACCTTAAGGTTCTTTTTGTAGTTGAGTGGGGTTTCTTGGCCTGGCATTTGGGAACAATGTGACTAGGGACCCATGGCTCCTCCTACTGCTGCTCTATGCTGTTCCCTTTGTTGTACAATTGAACATGAAATACCTGGGAGGCTGCTGTAGGGCACCTTGGTCACAAGCAAGCAAGGTTTGCATTGTTGAAGAATACTTGTCCTGGCATTTGGATATAATTTGAGTAGGTTCCTGTTGCTCTTCCATGCTGGTCCATCTGTTGTGCAACTGAACATGAAGTACCTGGGAGACTGCTGTGTCCCTAGTGGAGATAACCTAGAGACTAGGCTGCATTGTTGGAGGGGAATCCTTGGCCTGGCACTTGGGTGTAATGTGGCTAAGGGCCCGTGGCTATGGCTGCTGCTGCTGCATGCTGCTCCCTCTGCTGCATGAATTAACATGAAATACCTGAATGGCTACTGTGTACTGGGAACACCCTGGTAGTGAGTCAGCAAGATCTGGACTGTCCCCTTGATTGTTCCCTTATTTGAAGTTGGGGGTGGGTCAACGGGAGCTTCCTGAACCTGCCTCTGCTTCCTGTTCTCCGATTTTAACTTCAACTCATTAATCATTTTGCTTTTTAGTTCTTCTATTGATATAGAATCAGGAACTGAGATTCTTGTTGGGGACTTTTTAGTAGTCAGGGTAGTTTCTACTTTATAAGAATTCACTTTTGTCACTGGGGAACACCCTGATTCCTTGGTCATCAGGTTATTAGGTTGTGATTGAAAATCATGATGTTTTTCTGCTTTGAGTAGCTCCTTTGACTTGTAGGTCATAGAAAAATGAGCTAAATTCTTCATTTTTCTCTGAAACTTTTTGGTATTATTGATGGAATCCTCACTCTTATCTAGTATCTCAGGTTCAGTCCCAACTTGTCTTGTGGACAGCATTGAACTGTGCACAGGTTTATCGCTGCTGTCATTTTTGTGGGACAAAGCTGTGGGTTTGCCATCTTCAACTGCAAACTGAAGACTGGTATATAAGGGTGATTTCTTTACAATCTCCTGTCCTCTTTTGCCCATAGGTACAGAGGCAGAGAGGCAATTATCCACAACAGGGACATTTGCTGTTCTCATTGTGTCCTCGTGAAAAGTGTTAGAGTGTTCTATTAGAGGCCTGGGAACCTCAATTTTAGAATCCGGCTCAGAATTAAGAATGTCTGAGGATGGAATTTGTAAGAATTTGTTTGGAGCTCTTTTACACTGAAGATTTCTATGGATTCTTGACTCTTCTGTGGAAGGCCATTCACCATTCTTCAGTGAAAAAATCTCATTACGATCCTCGAAAATCTTTTGACTTTTGCCATAAGGGAAAGAACTAAAGATGCTGTCCTTTCTCTCCAATGGCACCAAATCTTTCACTTGGCTTAGGAAATTCTCAGAAAAATTCATTTTGACAGAATAACTTGAACTCTGCACAATTTCTGGGATCTGATCCTTATTGATTTCATCAAATTTCTTGCTCAGATGTGCCTCCAGGCCCGCCTTGTGGTATTGACTTGCCTCTAAGGTGCTTGAGTGATATACCCTGAATGAATATCTACAGGTCTTTCTTGGTCTGTGTGAGTGTCAGGTGCTGGAAGATCATCTGGAGCCACCTTGGCATGGCTCAGTCGTTGATAATATTTTTTTATTTATTTTATTTTATTTGTGAACATACTGTACAAAGGGGTTACAATTACATGGGCAGGATAATGCATACATTTCTTACCAAGCATAGCAGCCTCCTCCTTTGTTTACCCTTCACCTCCCTTCCCAGGCTCTCCCCCCCCACACCCAATCCTTCCCCCCCCACCACCACCAACATTGTAAAGCTCGTTTTTGACATGACAATTTGTACTTCTCATTGTTGCAACAGGTCCACCTGAATCCTTAAACGACTTGTATTTCCCCATGTCCTCCACAAGTTATACTGACATCAAATATAGTGAAAGCAGGGGTTATACTGTGGGGGAGGGACATACAAAGCAACAAAGAAATAATCTTATAAATGCGTTAGAAACACATGCATGAAAGAAAAAAACATTAAAATACATATCTAAGGGTTCATTTTCCTAACATCACATTATCTGACCTTTTCTGCTTGACTCATACATATACTAGATATTGCAAATAAGGGAAACCATGGGACCTGTGTTTCTTTGGGCCTGGCTTACTTCACTTAATATAATTTTTTCCAAGTTTTTCCATTTCCTAACAAATGGGGCAATGTCATTCTTTCTAATGGAGGCATAGAATTCCATTGTGTATGTATACCACATTTTCTTGATCCATTCATCTACTGAAGGCATCTGGGTTGGTTCTATATATTAGCTATGGTAAATAATGCTGCAATAAACATAGTTGTGCTGGTAGCTTTAGTGTGGTATTTTCTGGTCTGTAAACCGTGTCCCTTTTTCTTTATATCCTGCTCTAGAGGAGGTATCTCCGAACTCCTCTCATGGAGCTGCCTTTCTAACTGTTGCAGTTCAACCTTGCTTATATTTTTGCTGCTGGGACTAGTGAAAATAGAAATGCATTCAAGTCCATGGCTAC
This sequence comes from Dipodomys spectabilis, assembly GCF_019054845.1. NCBI lineage: Eukaryota > Metazoa > Chordata > Mammalia > Rodentia > Heteromyidae > Dipodomys > Dipodomys spectabilis. The sequence goes on along the minus strand of NW_024871307.1, from coordinate 267,222 downwards.
CCTTTTTCTCAGTGTAGTGGGAAATCTGTGTCTGAAGATTCATTGATGATGAAGATCAAATGATCCCGTCGGGCAGGTCCCAGCAGTGCTGGATGAGCGACTTTCGAAGGTGATGCTCTATTATTTTCCAGAGCTCATCTTCAAGAGGAAAGTTTCCAGGAAGTATAGAGACCGAAGAATCATGGTCCTTGCAGGTCTGTTTAACAAATGAAAAATGGGGAGCTGGAGGACAAAAGTCTTCTTGGGATTTTTGGATGACAGGGGGTAAACCTCATATGCTTTTATGAACTTTCTGTAGTATCTTATATTCTAGACCATCAATTTGAGACAGTTTAAGAAGCTGTGTCTCACTCTGAGGCTGAGGCATATGAAAACATACTCCGCAGTTGCAGAGCTGAGATCCAGAAGGTGGCAGGACTGGAAGTGGGGATTCGAGCTGGGCCTGGAATTGGTCAGAGGGGAGATGCTGGGATGGAGATTGGAGAACGGATTCAGACAATGCTTGATGTTGAATCTGGGGCAAGGACAGTGTTGTTTGACCAGAAATGACAGTGGGCTTATGGGCACTGTAGACATGAATAATTCGCTTGAAGCAGATTGAGGGACAGCCACCTGAGGCAGGGACATAGAGCTCAGGGACTCACAGTGTAGGGATGCGAGACCCCAGAAAAACTGGGATGAACGGTCCACAAAGACCTTCGGATGTGGGGGCTGCTGTTGGTGCATGTGAAAATTCTCCAATTTGCCTGTGGTGCTTGCAAATGGAGGAGAGACTGCTGAGTCTTGCTGATCAGTAATAGGCTGCAACAATTCTTCTGAAAGATTCAACTGGCACTCTGGCTTTGACTGATTGGGAAAATATTGTGTTTTATCTTCCTTATCCTCTGACATCAAGAAATCACCTCTCTTTTGGATTTGTCTCTCCAGTAGTGTCAGGACATCAGAGCAGATAAATGAGTGAGTTTTAGAATTTGTAATGTAGGTTGTAGTGTCTCCCTCAAAAAATCTTGCAAGACTATCAAGGTCAGTAAGCTCTTGGTCCTTATAATACTGTGCCAAGCTGGGCAGAGGCAGGTTTGCAGCATGGAGCTGCAGCATGTGGAGTTTGGACATAGAAGGGCTTGTACTGTCAATGGCTCTCTTGTTTCAGTCATACGTGATTGCTGGGTAATAAGTGGGCAATCCATCAAGACTGTCCACCATATACAAGGACCTATCTTGTCCTGTTTCCTGTTTCCTGAGTATTACATGGGCAAGGGGAAATCCCAAGTAGGAATAGGTTCTCCCGGAATTGGGAACCCATGGGAGAAATAGATGATGATGACAGAGTCTCCGGGTGGTGGTGGTGAAGATAAGTTCTTTAAGGAGATGACTTTGTTAAGAGAGACATTGGAGGAAGATGAGAGGCAAGGTCTGGGTGAAGTGGCTGGAGTTGAATGGCCAGGAGGGTTTGTCAAACAAGTGAATGATAACTTTTTCATAGAAGCTGTGGAAACCAAATGGGACAAGGTGAAAGCATCATTTTCCAGGGATGCCCTAGAGAGTAGCTGACTGACCTTAGCCATGGTTCTGTTACATATGTGACAGAGGGGTTCTGGTCACAGCAATTTCTTCAAGGGGTGGATATCATCAGATTGGTTCAGTGAGCTGCAGGAGACAAAAAGTGCAAGGTTATTGCCAGGACTAACATGGGAAATGGAGGGCCTGCAAGTGAGAGGGGGAAAGGGAGACACCTGCAGCCATATACCCTTTCTGTTCTCACACATCTGTGATCTGATAATACTGTCTCCTTTTACACACCCTTTGCTATGGCTACTCCTCTGAAAACTAGCCACCTGTTCTCTCCATGGGTGCTTATAATATAATATTGTGACCAGGAAAGAAGAATGGCTAATTATCTTTTAAAAATAGAAAGCAGTTTCCTCTCCTCTTCAATGTCTTTCTGGCAAGTTCTCTGACCTGGAAAACGAGAACAGTGTAATGAAAGTGGAAACATAAAGATTGTGTAGGAGTCTCTTTATAGGAAACACTTAGGGTGGTTACCTTGTACATGGGTCTGAGCTTCTGGGAGTACAGCTCCTTCCTTACACAACTGAAGTTGTGGCTTGACATCTCAACTCCCCCCCTAGTGAGCAGAAACCCATGTCCAGGTCTATCACTTCCTCATGCCCAGAGCTGGCACAGCACAGACTCTGAGAAGCATCTTGGGCCTGACTGTCTACCTGTGAGGGCTCATTTTCTCATAGAGACAATGTATAGCAACTAATTTCCTCAGAGACCATGGGCTTTGACACCTCATGAAAGAAAAAGGATCACCATTGATGAATTCCTATCGCCCACGATAAAACATACTTCTAAATGCTCCTCTCCTTTTTCCTTATATGTCTGCCTTGATTCTGAGAAAAAATGAGAGACTAGGTTTCAATCATATCTATTTCTCTTTTCTCTAGCAAGTTCAGACATGATATTGAAATGAAATGATTCATTTTAATTAACAGGGATTTTTCCTTATATTAATGGTCAAATATTTTCAATTTTCCTTTGAAAAACTCACAGAGGGGTTTTGACAATGCATATAGATTTTTAATCAGAGGGACTCTGCTAGAGAAGAGCATCAAACATGCAGCCACCAGCCCACATATGTGCTCCCTCTGAGGAAGACAGAGCTTACACTTGAGGCTCTGCTCAGATTACCTCATAGGTCAGTACTGCTCCCGTGTGCATCTCAGCAGGAAGGAAATCCTATGACAGGACACCTGACTTGAGGACAGGACTCAAGATCACATGTCAGAAACCACGAGTTCTTATAGAGTTCACACCATGTAGCTTAAGCCACAGTTAGGAAAAAAGTCACTATTCATTTCTCATTCAGATGGAAGCCTGAGCCCACCCAGGCTGGGCCTCATGCCCTACAACAGCAATACTTCATGTCCTCAAACTTCCCATGTTAACCATAACAAAATCTCTATTGAGGGTTCACCCAACACTTCCTTACCTTTTGAATGAATGCATTGATCCAAAGAGTTGAATAAACTTGTAGGAACAGCCAGTAACAAATACAAAATCAGGACCCTCATGGCACCCAAAAAGGTATATGAGGTGTCAAAATCCAAAAAAGCTAAGAAAAATTCATCCATGGTTCAGTACTGTTATTCAGAAAAGAGAGAACTTTCTCCATAGTCTGAATCTCAAGGCTGCCTTAAGCAATTGAGTTCTGAGGGGGACAAGGGCTTGGCTTTATACCCCAGGCCTGCATCACAGAGCCTGGGAGTCATAGAGGGGTTCTGGGGTCAGGGAGGGGTGGTCTGGAGAGGGCATGACACAGCCTTGCCCAACCTGCCATCCCAGCACTGATCTCTGCCCAACGGCTGTCCATGTCCCACTCTTCCCTTTCTTCCTGTTGTGTATTTACCACAGAGAAATTTGTGAACAAGCTATTACCTTAGATCTTTTTTAATTTTGGGGGTCCAGGTACTCTACTGTCTTAGGAGTCTAACCTATATTACCTGGAATTTGATATTTCCACTCAGGCTCATGTGCTCAAACAAACAATCTACAGAATGTTTTTCATTACTTGAACTCAAATATAAAACAAAGTTCTTATTCCCTTATTTACTTTTGTGACTGTTAGATTATAACCAATTTCCCTGTTCAGCCTGTACTATCTTCAATCCACACAACTGCCTCAAATTAAAAAATATCATTGTTCAATAAATGAATTCAAAACTTTAAAATAAATGAATGTGAAATTAAAATTTCACTTGATTCAGGGGATGCTCACAGCACATACCTTTTATGGAGTTAATGAACCTAAAGCATGCTTTGTTCAAATATGCATAAACACACATTCTGATAAATCACCCCAGCATTTCCAACCTCAAGAACCAATTATTGCCCCCTTTGAATTCAACCTCCCCTGCCAACTTTCAGGCCTACCACAATGATGCCTTATCTCACCCTCAGACTGCCCACGTGTGATGTCCATGTCATTAATAACATGAGGACAGAAATAACAAAATTTCTTGGTGTTCACCCACACTTCCTTATCCTTTGAATGCAGGCATTTTCCCAAAGAGTTGAATAAACTTGTGGGAACAGCCAGTAACACAAATACAAAATCAGGACACCCACAGCACCCAGAATGGTGTAGGAGGAGTCAAAATCCAATAAAGCTAAGTTAATTCATCCATGGTTCAGTACTGTTATTCAGAAAAGAGAGAATCTTCTCCATACTCTGAATCACAAGGCTGCCTGAGGCAACTGAGCTCTGAGGGGGGTAAGGGCTTGGCTTAATACCCCAGGCCTGCATCACAGAGTCTGGAAATCATAGAGGAGTTCTGGGGTCAGGGAGGGGTGATCTGGAGAGGGCATGGCACAGCCCTGCCCCACCGTCCAACCTAGCAATTAGCTCTGCCCAATTGCTGTCCATGTCCCACTCTTCCCTTCCCTCATGTTGGGTATTTGCACCAGAGAACTTTCCTTTTCATTCATCTGTGACTGTTTTAAGGTGAATTATCTAAGCAGCAACATTGTAGTAGATGGAATTTTGGAGTCTATATTATAGTTAGCAGGCTGCATGCAGCCAGTTGTTACAAAGGACTGCAGATCCCAAATACACATAATATGGTTAGGAAACAGGCCACAGAGGAAAGAAAGAACAAAAAAATACCAAGACACCAATTCAGCTCTGATGGAGAGCTGAATAGGGATGCATGGTGAACAGCCAAGACACAGGAGACAGGACACAAACATGGAGACACATGGCATGACATAATGGTGTCTATGCTGTTCAATGCCTTTTAGCATGTACCTTTTGGAGTATGGTTACAGGACACTCCCAGTCCCAGGAATTGGACTGACAGATTCAGTACCCTATCAGCCAAGTGCTCGCCCCTGTCTCCAGAGATCCAGGTGGGTTTTTTTGTTTTTTTTTTTTTTGTTTTTTTTTTAGGTCCAGTCGTGTGGCCTGAACTCTGGGCCTGGGTGCTGTCCCTCAGCTCTTCAGCTCAAGGCTAGCGCTCTACCACCTGAGCCACAGCGCCACTTCTGGCTTTTTTCTTTTTGCTTATGTGGTGCTGAGGAATGGAACCCAGGGCCTCATGCATGCAAGGCAAGCGCTCTACGACTGAGCCACCTTCCCAGCCCCCAAAGGGTGTTTTAACCTTATTAATTAAGCAACCTCTACTGCTGTTCAGTAAAGGTCTCTTGAGAGTGAAGAGTCTTTGATTAGTGAAATTCCCTAATTGGATCAGACTCTCATCAGAAAGCATAACAACATGCATTGCCTCACCCTCAGGATCCCATTGCTTAGCATAAAGCTACTTCAACAAGAATTGGATCAAACTGTGTCAATATTAGCCTGCAGATATTTGAAACTAGAGAAAAGATGAAGTCACTTTAGCAATCCTGGAATTTAAGGAAAAGGGATGGAGTTTTGATTCATAATGGTATAAATACATATTGTATATGAATTTAGGTTTCTATGTAATTACTCTCCCAAACTAATTGCAAATTTTAGTACTTCTTTTTCCTGTGAATTTCACCTTAGTTTTAAAGGGTTTCTTATGTGAATAATGTATTCATGCACAGACAAAAGTATTGTAAATGGTTTTTTATTTGTTTGTTTGTTTTTGCCGGTCCTGGCCACTGTCCTAAGCTTCTTATTGCTCAATGCTAATGCTCTACAATTTGAACCATAACAATGCTTCTGGCGGCTTCCTCCTCCTCCTCCCTCTCCTCCTCCTCCTCCTCCTCCTCCTCTCCCTCTTCCTCTTCTTCCTCCTCTGCCTCCTCCTCCTCTTTCTCCTCCTCTTCCATCTCCTCTTCCTCCACCTCCACTTCCTCCACCTCCTCCTCCTCCATCTCCCCCTCTTCCTCTTCCTCCTCCTTCTTCTTTTTGAGTCATTTATTGGAGATAAGAGTCTTACAGTGTCTCCTGCCCTGGCTGGCTTGGAACTCTGATCCTCAGATCTCAGCCTCCTGGGTAGGGAGGAGTTTTAATGGATTCATCTTCAAGTCTCAGTTATTATGAGTATTTCTATCTTATGCCATCAGTGCCTTTAGCTTTTCAGTTTGTTTTTGGGATAATTTAAAACAAACCTCATTTATATTATTTTACCCATAAACACTTCAGTTAACCTTGTGATATGAAAAGAACTAGAGTAAGTACTAACACATTGAAGTACTAAAGTATCATATTTTATTAGGTTATCATAAAGTTTGGTAATTATCTGCTCACGAATGAGCAGAATTTTTTAAAAGAAAAAGTTGTGTTTTCAACGAATACTCCATAGTGGCAAGTGATTTTTACAACTTCATTATGCTATACGTATGACCATATCAAGTGAAAAATTATGTCCTTGGGTACTATACTTTAGTTACTAGAAGAAGCTCTCTTCTTTAGTTTTTGTCCTCTCTGTAAACCAATTAAAAAACGTTGAAGGTGGCCTGAAGGAAGTGGTCACTATAGATGTATATTAAAGATGACTTTTCATGGGGCTTGAACTCTGGGCCTGGATTCTGTTCCTCAGCTCTTCAGCTCAAGGAGAGCACTCTACCACTTGAGCCAGAGTGCCACTTCTGGTTTTTTGGTGGTTTAAGAGTCTCACAGACATTCCTTCCTGGGCTGGCTTTGAACTGTGATCCTCAGATCTCAGTTTCCTGAGAAGCTAGGATGACAGGCGTGAGCCACTGGTGCCTGGCTCAAAAACGAATTTATTCTGAAGTTTTGGTACTTGGGACATTGTTGATCTGGAGAGAATGTCCTTTCCAGGGATTACCAGACTTTATGCCACTACCCATCTGCTGGGGAATGGTCTGAAATGTGAGGACCAGATAAAATACTTACCACAACTAGTTTGGGGATATGATGTAGAAGCTGTTAGAATTACTCAAATTAATCCATTCTAAATCTGCTTTTTGCCTCAGTAGTTCCTTCCATAAAATTCACTCTGTTGGCTCTTGCCCATTTTTCCCTAGTCTCTTGCTGCCTCCTGACCAAACTTTGTTCTCCCTGTATGTGTTCCCATTGTGATAAGCATTAGTAACTAGCCCTTCAACTTATGAATAAACAAAATGGAGTATATCCATACAATATTTAACCATAAAAATGAATGAAGTGCAGGTCTATACTACACAATGGATGAATCTTGAAAATAATTATGCTAAATTAAGATTATGCTAAGAAAAGATCACACTATTGTAGGACTCCAGTCATAGGACATGCATAGAATACAGAGAAACGAAGGAATTCATTTCGTTCAGGAGCTGAGGGGGAAGATGGAATGGAAAGTAATTTGCTATTGTGTGTAGGGCAGGGTTTTCAAAATAATCTGGAATTTGTGGTGATGGTTGCACAACTCTGTGAATATCAATGTGTTATATACTTTATTTTTAGCTCTTGATGTTTTATTTTTCTCTTATCAGCATGTATTAATGTACACAATAATGGGTTACATGACATTTCATGCATGTGCATAATTCACTTTGACCGTATTCACCACCATCATCATTTCTTGGCCTTCTCCCACAGATCTTTTCTCTTCCCAAATCATGCCCTTTCTACTTCCAATTTTTCTCTTAAAATCTAGTTTTTTCCTATGAGAGAAAATATGCTTTTTTCCAAGTCCGACTTATTTTTATCATCATAATTATATTCAGGTCCACCTATTTTCCTATAAATAACGTTTTTGTTCTTTTTTATTGTGAATAATTCTCCTTGTGTTTAACATAAACACACAGAGACATACACACACACATAAACACATACACACCACATACATACAAACATTTCCTGTACATTACCCCACGCACATTAAGAGGGTATTTTTTTTTTTTTTGCATCTAGAATCTGCTGCTATTTGTGGATATTTTTCCCTTCTGATAATAGTTGTTTTGACTTAGATGAGATGGAATCTCAATGTAGATTTGAGGAGTAAAGGTGCTGAACTTTAAAATGTATTTGTTGGCTATTTGTACTTTTTTATTCGCCAATCCTAAGATTTGAACTCAGAGCCTGAGGACTGTCCCTGAGCTTCTTTTGCTCATGGCTAGTGCTTTACCACTTGAGCCACAGTACCACTTCCGGCTTTTTCTGTGTCTGTGGTACTAAGGAATCGAACCCAGGACTTCATGCATGGTAGGCAAGCACTCTACCACTGAGCCACATTCCCAGCCCCCCACTGGTACTTTTGAGAACTGTCTCATTCATTTGACCATTTATTGATGGGATTTTTTGATGTTTAATTTTTTATTTTGTTTTATATTATGGATATGAAACCCCTGCAGATCAATTAAACTACCTGAGCCTTTTCACTCATTTACTACAGATATATACCTTGATACTTATAGATCACTGGTCCTGCAAATTTCTATTTAATTTGTAAATCAGATATATTTCCATTTCCATTTTCTACACTACAATGTCACCCTTCCTTTTCTTTTATCTTTTTACCAAGTGTCAGGATTTTAAATCAGAGCCTATCACTCAGCTAGCAATCTACAACTTCTGTCACCCTTCCAGACTGATATTTTGCTAAACATTTTAGGAATCGAGTCTCATATACTTTTCTGCTTCGGCTGGCTTCAAAGTAGGATCCCTGAATCTCAGCTTCCTGAATAGCTGGAATTAGAGATGTAAGCCACTGGCTCCCAGTTCATCCTTCTTTCTAACTATGCTGCTATCCATTATTCCTTTCATGGTTTATGCAGCAGTTTATAGCGGGTAAATGTGCAGTTGATAGAAGGTAATTTGTCAGATTCCAATAGATTTTAAAACAACTGTTATTAAGAAAGGGCCTACCATTTCATAAGTTAAGCAATGAGTACATTTTCTCTTTGGGGAATGTCATCCTTCCCTTCCCTTTCCCACAGTCCAATAGATTTTTATATAAGAAACATAGTCAAAACAAATAGCAAGGAAGATAGAGTAAGTTTACTGCATTGCTACCTGAGTCTAATTTTAATTTGGGTCTAACTTGTGCTAGATCTTATTACAGAGGGCAATTGCCTTTCTGTTTTTGTCTGTCTTAGTGATTGCCTGTTTTTCTTGTTGCTAATAGTTTCACTGTTCTCTATTTTTAAATTTTAGACAGGGTCTTTCTGTGTAGCTCAGACTGGCCTAAAACTTGAGAGCATCTTGACTGACTCTTGAGTGCCAGAGTTGCTGGGGAACACCTGCTGTTGGTCTGTTAATAATCTGTATAAAGATGAATATTACGATCTCTTTGATTTGCTTACTATATGTATTTGAGCTTCCCCTTTAAGCCTAGCTGAACTGTAATGGAGAGTGAATACAGAGTGTGCTGTGGCAGATTATAAGCCACTGTGAGATGCGAACTTTAATTTGTGTCCTTTGAGACAAGAGCAGCTAACTCCCCAGCCTGACATGGAACTACAGAAACGTGTTACTCATTTGGAACAAGAGTTTTCTCTGGGTAGCCATGGCAGGGGGCTTCCATGAATGATTAAGTTTATTCCATTTTCCAATTAGGAAATTACCTTCATTTTCAAGATGGGCTGTGCCATATAACTGGCAAAGCTTTCTAAGAATTGAACACTGCCAACTGGTAGAACAAAGATAATTTTCTCCATTCAGGCTTCCTTCCTAAAGCCAAGATCACAATAATTAAGGTACAGAGGACAGAATGCCTCCAGTGTTATGAGTTTATTGGGGCACATTTTCAATATCTTCCTGACAATAAGAGTCCCAGCTCTGTTTCCTGGTTACCATGGCAACATCCCCATTTGATTGGTCCTCCTGGCACTCTCATAGGATTATCTAGTGGATGCCTCCTCAGAGTCTTCCATTTATATTTTCCTTCCTGCCTTGAAAAAACATTCAGTTGACTCAAATGTAAATTAATTCAGTTACAGTGCAGTTTTTAAGGCACCCAAGGCAGTACTTCAGTAGTTCAATTTATGGAGAGGTGATTTAGTAGGTAAATACTTGATAGGCACTCATGTGTCTCATTGTTTTATGACAACATTTGAAATCAGAAGTGCCCCTGAGTAGAGCTGCCTAGTTTATCAAGACCTGTTCTATTATGAGAGGAAAGGTTTCATTCAAACAGTGATGTGAAGTTCCACTGCTGGCTAACTTATTCTGAGAGAAAAGGCACTAAATAAACATGAAACGTACCCTCATCTGATTTCCCCACATGAGTGGATTTGTTTGCTTAAAGTAATCCTGGTGCTTCTGAAACCACCCAATAGAAATGAGTGTCTGCATTTTGTGGTGCAACCACAGGCAAGATTTAGAGTGAGCCAGAACTGAATAGATACAGTGAGAAAAAATTGGAGTCCTGTTTACTTATTTGCTAATAGACAGTTACAAATGAGAATCACATGACATTCTCTGTGTGAAGCAATAAGACTTCTAACTAATAAAGCACTCAAGGTGGGGGGAAGACATTTTATGTTTACATGCATACATGGGAATCACTTTCATTTAATTTGAGAGGAAGAATTGATGTGGACTTTGGAGTACAATTCTCAGGTCCAAACTACGGTTCTTTTATTAGCTGAGTGACCTTGGTTAAGTTATCTAAACTCTTCTGTGTCTCTGTTTCCTCATTAATAACGAGAGGAAAATGTCAACACCGGGGCCAGGAAGGGGTTAATGTAGGAAAGGATTTAGGAGGTGAGCAGATAGAAATACACTGCTCAGGCTTCTTATTTGCTCATATTTCTATTAAATTCTTTAATCCAAGGATTAGTTATTACCAACAAACTCTTGTTATTGATTTAAGAAAAAGTGCTTCTCTGTTCAATAATATTTTGAGAGCAGAAATATCAGGATTTAAATCTAAATATCTGAATTTAAATCTATTTTGAAAATTTCAGAATTTCCATAATTAATAAATTATGGGAAGAAGACATTTTCAAAATTGATTCAGTTGAATAAACACTGCAACCCAATGTTATACCAAGCTGAGTGCCAGTGGCTCATGCCTGTATCCTAGCTACATAGAAGGCTGAGATCTGAGGATCTCAGTTTGAAGTTAACACAATGGCATACCAGATTTCAGTATATATAGAGCCATATGGAGAGTACTGTGAAATGTATAGCTCCTCTATAAATTCCATATTATTAATATATAATTAGAGGGAATCACACAATAACTTTTATATTTGTAGAATATTTCTGGACATTGAGAGGTTAAGCTTCAAGTCACCTGTACTCAGTACAGGTATCTTTGATCCCAGTATAAAGTCAGGACAGGCAAACACATTCATGAGACTTGTACCTCCAGCAAACCTGCAAAAGCAGTGGAGCTGCAAACTTAGGTGGTAGGGTGCCAGTTTGAGCGGAAAAGCAAACTAAGAGTACATGGTCCTGAGTTCAAACTGTAGTACTTCATTTCCGTTTTTTGCAGAAGTTTTCAATCTTTCTGCTTGAAGATTAATTTTTTTTTGAGACTGGGACTTAAACTCAGTACAGGACACTTTCACTCACTGACAATCGTTCTACCCACTGACCCATGCCTCCACGTCAACAGGGCTGGTCATTTCTATTACTTTGTGTCCAATGTAGATTAACTTTTAACTATTTTCTGTGTAATCTTTTAAAGATTTTTAAGGTTGTGTGGCATCTTTGAAGATGATCTTCTGCCATCAGGTTTCTCTTCTTTTTCTTTTCTGTACTGATACTAGGGTTTGAACTTAGGGTCTGGGGCTATCCTTCAGCTTTTTCACTGCCATTTGAGCCACAGGTCACTACACTTATTTGGTGGCTAATTGAAGGCAGAAGAGTCTCATAGATTTTCAGACTTAGACTAGCTTTGAACCACAACCCTCTGATCTCAGCCTTCTGAATAGATAGGATTACTGGCTTAGCAGTAGATTTTTAAATCATTATGTACCAGGTGAATTTAGTGTGTTACTAAGGTTATGTTCCAATATGCACTGGAGCGCAAATTTTCAAGAAATGGTTTGAACAAACAGCAATTTATGACTAAGGCAGATTCAAAGCTGATGTAGTTCAAGGGATCCATGGAGGAAATATAAGGGAAGATATATTTTTTCTTTTTGGGTCCGGTTGGGGGGCCTGAACTCTGGGCCTGGGTGTTGTCCCTCAGCGCTTCAGCTCAAGACTAGTGCTCTACCACTTGAGCCACAGCCCCACTTCCGGCTTTTTTTTTTTTGCTTTAGTGGTGCTGAGGAATGGAACCCAGGCCTCATGCATGCAAGGCAAGCGCTCTACCACTGAGCCACCTTTCCAGCCCAGAAGACTACTTTTAATCAGTTCCCTATGTGCTCTGTAAGACCTTTGTGTCCAGTCTGTGTTTTTTTCTTTAAATTTTAACACTTTATTATGTCATAATTGCATGTTAATTGTACAATCTTCTACCTCCTCCTTCTGCTCCTCTTCCTCCTCTTCCTCCTCTTCCTCCTCCTCTTCCTCTCTACCTCCTTCTCCTCCTTTTGTGTTGCTGAGGATTGAACCCAGGGCCTCACACATGCTAAGCATGTGCTCCAGAGGGCATTCCATATATTGAAGGATTTCAGATGAATCTTCATTAGGTAGTCTCACAGTTATAAAAGCTTCCTTATTTTTCTTCTAATATTTGTTTTAAAGGTTTATTTTTAATCAGTTTTTGTGCAATATTAATAGGCAGTTGATTATACCTGGGCAATCTGAAATGGCTTATGTTTGCAAGACCTCAAAACCAAAGCTCCTTAAAAGCTACTTTAAGATTATATGTTAAATAGTTTTCAGAGGTACTACATGTAATAGTTTGCTATCAGCTTTCGTCTGCATTTTTTAAACTTTATCCTGTCTCCTTTCCTTTTCCTCTTTTTCAGGAAAGCAATTTTCATTTGGATATCAGTATAAAGTCACTGAAAACAGATCACCACACAAGATTCACAGCTCCAAATAAGTCACATTTATTGTCTCACAGTCCAATAAGTCAAGGAACAGGACAACTGGGTGCTTGGATCAGGGTCTCAGAATGCTAGAATCAAGGCCTTATTTCTAGCTGGGGCTGTGTTCTAATCTGATACCCAGAGTCCTCTTCCAAGTTCATTCTGGTTGTTGGCCATATTCAATCCTTCTTGGTTGTAGGACAAAGGCATCCTTCCTTGCTGGCTGTGAGTATGGTCATACTCAGCTCCTAGAGGCCTTCCTCAGATCTCTCCTAGGCTTCTTAAACGGTTGCTCAGCACCTAGCTGCCCAGCCTTCTCATGTCATGGTAGCTCCTCTCTTCACAGACAGCAGGTGAAGAGAGTTTTATATCATCTAAAGTTATCACAGCCCTGATTTCTCATCATGTTCTTGGGTCCTTTTCCCTGTAGTGTTCAGAGCTTGAACACTAAAGGGAGGGAATTTGGGAGCTCTTGTTGAATCATACTTTAAGCAGTTTGCTGTTTTGGATAACCAAAATTAAACTGAGAGCCATTTGTGTTTTTCCTACACATAATATAAATGATAAAGTTTTGTTTCAACTGAGAGGAACAATATGTGCAAGACCCATATTATGTACATTTGAGAAAATGACACAGGTGCCTTGTTCCATCATCACAGAAGGGATCAGGAGTTTTGAACTTAGCATTCCTCCCTCAGCTCCAGGGACGAATGCCAACAACAGTCTGGTTTGACTTGCAAAATAGTGTTTGTTACACATTGGAGCACAATAAAGATGTCTGGTGTTTTATAATAAAAAGTTCATCCAAGCCTAATATCTGCTAATATATCACATAGATAATGTTGTAGATGAGTTCCAGAAACATACAATGAAGTGAAAAGTTCAACTCAATTTCTAATGCATTGTTTGAAAAAATAAAACAGATCAGAGTTAAATGTGCTACAGTATTCCCATTGGATGCTACTCCGTAGGAGAATATGAGTATTATTTTATTTTCTTTCTTTTTTATGCATTACATAAAGAGTAAGTAGATCACTATACGTATGCTGACTCATCTGTGCTAGGAATCTCTTTAATACTTTTCATTTTCTTGCAAATAAATAGTATGCTATGTCTATGTAGTTAGTTGCTTATGAGAAAATACTCCAGCACTCCAACTCTTTCAGTGGTGCATAAGTTTCAGAGAATACTCAAACCTACCCATTGCTCCCTTCAGTGGTCTTCCACTACTTGGCTATCTAGGTCTATCTTAAATAGAATATCAGATCTTTCTAAGGCAGAGTGACTTCAGGGGTAAAACATTTATTGAGGATGCTCTCATGCAAAAAGGAAATTATACCTGGTTCATTGCAACAGGCTTTCATTAAAACCTTATCTCATCAGATGAAAAGCAGGTTGCAGAGCTGATTCTCAATAGTGCTTTGGGATGTTGGGTTGATTTATGATGCAAACAAGGAATCATTTCCTACAGTAGCCCACCCTAGTGATTGTCTACCATGAAGTTTTCCAAAGTATGTTCTCAACAGCCATTACTCTGGAAAATTCATAGGAATTCCAACCAAAACTTTAAACTAAAAGCTTTCATAATAAAATTCAACTAGGAAATCCATATCTTTATTTCATCCCAGAAGGAAATAATATGATTCTTTTTCAATTTTTTTATTTTTATTTTTTTAAATTTTTTTTATTGTGAACATTCTGTACAGAGGTGTTACAATTACATGGGAAAGATAATGAGTACATATCTTATCAAGCATTGCAGCCTCCTCCTTTGTTTACCCTTCACATCCCTTCCCAGCCTCCCCCCGCCCCCCAACCCAACCCTCCCCTCCCCCCACCAAAGTTGTAAAGTTCGTTTTCGACATGACAACTTGTACTTCTCATTGTTGCAACAGGTCCACCTGTATCCTTAAATGACTTGTTTTTCCCGAAAGTATTTGATCACAAACCTTTCTTTGCAAGGAATCTTTTCACTATTTTAGAAACATGTTCAAACAAGATTATCTCTAATTTTAATACTTCTTGCACAGCCAGAGAGCAAACTGATCTTTCTAAATGTTATGATGGGTCCTTATTACTTCCAATTCACTAGCTCTCAAAGACTCCTCTGTTAGCTCCGATTCCTGTCTGGTTGTTCCTGAATGCCAGAATAGAAAAGTAAGGCTTCCTGATTCATTCTTTCCTCTGTTGCTTGAAAACAACATTATATGACATCATAATACCTTGGCTTTTCCCTAAGAGCACTCTTGGGGATCTTCAAAAACTTTCCTGCAGCTATTACTTGAGCTGATATAAGAACACACTGAATGTCACATTTGTTGTGTCAAATCACAATGAAATTGTGGAACCATAGTCAGAAAAGCATAATCCTACTGAAGCTGAGAAATGGCTTAGATGTAAGAGATAAAAGGCCTTTTTTTTTCTTTTTGGCTTTCTCAGCTTTATCACTACTGGCATTGTTTATCAGGTACTTTGCTTTAATGGGATAGGGGAATATGGGTGGAATTGGCTTGTACATGATATGAACTATTATTACTAGCATCTATCTGATAAATACCAGTAGGAAACACCTTCTCAAAAGAGGAAACCAAAAATGTCTTCAAATATTGTGTGCGTCCTATGGAACAAAACTGTCATCTGACTGGGACTCATTGAACTGGTAAATAATGGGATAATTAGTGGTTAAAAGGGACTGTCCAGCAAGTGCTTGTGTCTCATGCCTCTAACCCTAGCTACTTAGGAAGCTGAGATCTGAGGATCATGGTTCGAAGCTAGTTTAGACAGATAAAGCCTCCAGAATTTACCTTAGATTAACCAGCAAAAAAGTTGGAACTGGAGGTGTGGCTCAAGTGGTAGAGTGCCAGTTGTGAGCAGAAAAGCTGAACTAGTGTGAGGCTCTGTGTTCAAGCCGAGGTGGTATACGATGAATAGGAGAATGGTAGATTAAGACCACAAGAAGTTGTAGTAGAATATCCAGTTAATTTGGTGTGGTCTATTGCTGTAGCAAGAACTTCCAATGAGGCATATCTTTCTGTATACATGGCTGTGCAGTTCCCTCATACATGTGCTCAGAGCTTGCTCAGGTGACTTGCCATGGCCGATGAAGTATCAGCAAGTACAAGCTGAGATCTGAAACGCACTCTTCCCCCCCCACTCCAGGAATACTGTTACCTTAGGACCAAGCCTCTGCCAGTCTCTGCCAGCCTCTGCCAGTCTCTGCCAGCCACTGCCAGCCACTGCCAACCTCTGAGCTATGGCCAACCTACTACCTGAGCCCTGCCTGGATAATGATGAGGGTAATGAGGACATTACACAGTTGCTGTGTCCACACTGTGTGTGATGGCTTGCAGTGGCCATGGACGTAGGGGTGGAGTAGACAGACACAGGTGGAGAGGTGGAGATAACTCACAACATTTGTAAGCCGGCTTCTCCATGACCTCCAAGGAAGGGCCCCGGAGAAGTGGTGTAAAAATCCAGAAACCAGGGCAGAAGGTGGAGTGGAGACTTGGACTGGAGGTTGCCAGACCAACTCTGAACCAAGCCCGTAACACAGTTTAAAACATGAACTTGTTTGGAAAGACTCCACTGTGCATGTCAGATGGGGAATGTCTTTAGTAATAATCTGAGGCAGCTAGAAAGGCCTAGGGTTAACAGGTGCACTGAAAAGCCACTTATAGTGTGTGGAGAGACCAGTTCTGGATCTGCAGGAAGACACGGACTAAACCAGCCTCCGAGAAGGAGTTCCAATTCACCTTGGGAGCTGATCCAATTCATCTCATGAGCCGCCCCTGTCTGAGGACACTCCCTCTGACTCAGGACTCCACAGTGATGGCTGGGGCAGCCTGGGGGCTGGGCCTGTCCTGAGGCCAGGGAGCGCTCAGACCCCACCAGCGGGAAGGAGAGCCATGGAGCCCTGCCATGCGGCAGTTGCCGCGCACCCAGGACCACAGCTGATTGAACTGTGTGGAGAGTGGGACTGCCTGAGCTGCCTTCAGGGTTCCAGGACAGCAAGGCCTCCTAGTTTCTGGCTTTGCCGAGCCGTTCTGCTCTTGCTAGTCATCCTGCCCAGGGAAGCTTGGCAGGCCCGGCCCGGCTCCGCCCCTGGGCCCCAGCTCAGCCCCCATGCCTGGCCCCGCCTACCTTAGCCTGTCCCACCAAGTCCAGGAACGTAGAAGCTCACAGCTGGAGGTGGAGGGTGAGTCCGAGCCGCCATCCCCGCCTTGGAGGGCAGAGCCAGGTCTTGTAGGGTGAGCGGCCAGTGCTGCGTGCAATGAGGCATATCTTTCTGTATATATGGCTGTGCAGGGCACATCACAACGAGTCCCAGGGTGGAAGCCTCCCCCTCCCCCCAGCTCACCATGCCCCAGTGATCAGCCTGGATGCCTTGCCCCTCCAGGACACCCCCACCAGCAGCTAACCCCCACCCCCCATGGCCACTTTTTGTGCAGTCCAGCTCATGGCCAAGCCCCTGGCGAGGCTACCGGCACAGCCCATGCCCCGGCGCAGCTCCTGGTGAAGCTCCTTGCACCTTGCACAGCCCCCGGCTGACACGGGTGACAAGGATATGCACGGGCCCCGAGGAGCAGGCCCTGGCATGGCTGTGCTCGGTCTTCACTGCCTGCGATGTAAACTGCTCAGGCCACATAGTGCGCTGTGCTGTGAGCTGAGCCTGTAGCCCACAGACACCAAGGCCATGTTCCAACGCCTGGACTCTGACCTCAGTGAAGCCATCAACTTCCAGGAGTTTGTGTGCTGCTTGCTAGTTCAGCAGAGGGCCGAGGGCTGGGCACGGGGTCGACGACCAGAACCACGACCACCACCACCATGAGGACAAGGAGTAGGACTATGAGGATCAGGACTGGGCAGCAGCCATGATGCCCTGGGGAGCCTGGCAAGGCCCGGTGGCCATGCTTGGCTGGACTTCCAGGGAAGACTCTGGCCAAAGCCAGGTTCATTCCAAGGTGGCATGTGGTGTGGGTGGTGGTGGTGTTGGTGACTTTTGGGGTGCTCATTCTTGGTCCCTCTCTGGGTCCCTTTCTCCTTCTTGCTTGGCTTTTCCCAGGAGAAACTCCTGAGCTCTCCGAAGAGCCAGGTAACAGGCTGACCCCTGGCAGTGCTGTTGGGACTCAGTGATTCACAGCTCAGGCTTCAGCCCAGTGATCCCACTTGGCATATTCCAGGTCAGAGGATCCTGACCAGGTAGGCAAGGAAAGTTGGTTGTGCTTAGGCCCAGATTGTTCACAAGTGCCCACTATACACCAAGCGTTGTATACAGGTGTGCATGAGTTCCCACAACACTCTGTTCTTAGGAACAGAAGAACTGGATTATTACACAATTGAATAAAATAACAAATCTCTGTCTATGAGAGAAATAATTTTTAATACCACATTTCTCATTTAGTTCCCAGGAGGGAAGGGATGCAAGCAGGCCAGACTATAGGACATCCAGGGAGGAAGGAGGAAGAAAAGTTTCAGCTTCATCTGTATCAATCCCTGCCTTGGAGTCAGGTCTCCAGTTGTTAGTTCTACTATTTATCCCCATACACACACCCCCACCCCCGATTCAGTTAATGCTGAGCAGGTTCTTCTGCTTGCTGTTTGGATTTTTAGTTAAAATTGTATTGAGCTTTTTTTGTTATTACTAAAATTGGAAAGATAGTATATTGGCTAATGGTTTGCCTGAGTCTCAGAAAAGAGCATCTTGTTCCCTTGTGTGTCAGGGTACTTACTACTTACTGGCTTTGCACCCCACACACTTGTAAGGCAGGGAGTTCTCACTCCCAGATTGGAGGTTGGAGGGGGGAGGGAGGAGTTCCTCCTCCCTCCCAACCTCCAGTCTGGGGAGTACAGAGCTGTGGAACTGGGTCTAGGGAAGGAGCAACTAACTCATAAGAAGGCTTGTGTAGAGAAAGTGGGTGTGGCAGTTGATCTTTTCTATTTACAAATGAGATGAAACCAGTGTCTCCTCCAGGGTGTAAGGAAAATGTAAACATGGCTGGACATTCTGCTCTTTCTTTGAATCATCTTTCAGCATAACTTTGTCCAGCTAACTAAGAATAATAATAATAACATAATAATAATACTGTCTTTGAGGATTCATTCCAATAACCCTAGCTACTCAGGAGACTGAAATCTGATAATCATATTTCAAGCTAGGCTGGGAATAAAAGACCATGAAATTCTCATCTTTAATTAAATCCACAAAAATCTGAAAGAATTGTGGCTTTGCGCAAAATAAGCAAGGGGACAGTGCTCGCACCCAAAAAACAACAAAAAAATCGTAACGTAGTTTTAGGACTGAAGTATTCATACTGTCCATATTTGTGTACATAGCATCTTTTCATAGTTATCCAGTATAGGAACAGATTGTTAACCTTTAAATGATTATTGACCTTTTTTTATTTTTAAAGATCATTCCACCAATCAAGACTTCATATCATTGGTAGAATTATTACTATCACTATGCCTTTCCAAACCTTCATAGGTTATTACATTTAATGAGCACCAGTCTCACCTGGTGGACTTGTCTCCTAAGCCTCACCTTTCAATGTGAGATTAACAAGTACAAAATTTGCTTTCCTGAACTTGTCAAAGTAGAAAAGAACTCCACTTGAGTTGATTTACCTGAATTTACCATGGCAGCCATTGGCTATTTTGGTAAATTGGATTGCTTTCGCCCATTTCCTGTTGTAGCTATTTATCCACCTATCCTTTCAACCAAAAGTGATTTTAACAAGTCTTTTGTTACTGATAATGTGGTCATTATGTCATTAGTTCTGCAAACTTTGCTGAGTGACCTATTTATACCAGATACTATCTTAGCTACTGTTGTATGTTCTTGGGGACAAAAACAAAGATAAGATAAAGTACAGAGTATGGGTGCAACATTTCTCTGAAGTTTCACTAAAGAATATTTAAAGACAATAGGATTATTTGCAGGAAGTTGCGATATTGTGGATCCTCTTAAGTAGAAGTTTTTTTTTTTTTTTTCTGTATACAATACTGCGACTTGATTTTAGAACCCTATGCTAACTAGGCATGTGCTCTAGCATGCCTTCAGCCCCTTCTGCTTCAGTGTTCTTTTTTTCTTTTTTCTTCATTTATTACCTGGTTGTTCTGTACTTTAGCGGGGGAAACAGGCACCTGTCACTAAACCTAGCTTTTTATTGGGAGAAGAAGTCTCAAGATTTTTTTTTGTGGTGTTGTTCAGATGGGATCTTGGGAGCTTTTTGATTTGACAGATGGAAATCTTGATTATCCCTATCTCTACCTAAATGTAGCTAGGATTCCAGATGTGAGCCACTTCACTGGTCTTTAAGTTTTTACATATAACTACTTGTTCATTTTATTAAAAGTTAGAGAGAGAGAGAGAGAGAGAGAGAGAGAGAGAGAGAGAGAGAGAGAGAGTGTGTGTGTGTGTGTGTGCATGCCAAAACTGGGGCTTAAACTCAAGGACTGGGTGCTGTCCTTTAGCTTTTTCACTCAAGGCTGGCACTCAACCACTTGAGCCTCAGTTCCACTTCTGGCTTATTGCTCTGTAATTGGAAATAAATCTCATGGACTTAATCCTGTCCCAGGTGGCTTCAAATAAAATCCTCCAGAATTCATCCTCCTGAGTGCAAATGATGATAAGCATAATCTTAATGACTAGCAGGACTTATTTTAACATAAAACATTGTGTCTTCTTCTGAGGCAAAAAGAGTCTGTCTAGGAGAGTGTACTTAGTGGCTTTGTTCCCCACCTCTTATCAGATAGCTCTCTGTCCCATGCCTGTCCAGTTTGAGAAGAGTGGTTGGTAGATTTGATTGTTTCCTTCTTGTAAGAGGTAAAGAATGGTCATTTTGACAAGATTTCCACTTCAAAGATCATTAAATAAGATTCAATATTGAATCATATTATTGAATGACTTTGGATTAAATTCTCTAATCTCCAATAACTGTGAGATTATCGAAGAAATAAAATCATGTAGTAAGAGGTTGAAAATGGCATTTGTGATGTGTGTCAATACATTTTTCAGTTTGGATTTCTTAGGAAGTCAGGGACTGCTTTCTTCAGGCTGGTGAGAGAAGTGGCCTAGAAGGCATGGGACCTGTCACCTTATGTTTTGCAGGTGTAGATGGTCTACATGTTCAGTTTGGGCTTACCACTTCCTGTTGAGCCAGAATCAGATTTTCCTTATTCTGTCTGCCAGATGAGACAGAATGCCGGGTGGAAGGGGATACCAGTTCAAGCGAACTTCTGGAAATAGGAATTGTGTTCTGGAGGGTGATGCAGGGAGGCAAGAGAGCAAATTTACAATGCAGCCTAGCTCATGTCTGGCTCTTGGGTCTTTATCATGGTGAAAGGGAGTTTTGTACATAGTAAGTATTCAGCAGATGTTTGCTGAGAGAATCAAATAATCTATACTCTTGGATTCTTAGCTTCTGTTACTGGATGAAGTGTTCCTTTGGCTTCCCAGTTTATATGAAAAACCAAATATCCTTGAGATTCATGTATAAAAAGCATTTTATGAAATCTCACAAACAGGAATTTTATGAAGAATTCATTTTTTGTGACAGAATGAAGCAAGGAGAAGTAGACAAAAGGAGGCCATAAAGATAGTGGACCTTGACTATGATCTTTATGCTTTCTGAGCTGGAAGACTATCTCTAGCGACACCCAATCTTTAGAAAATGCTTCTAGATGGGTAAAATGAGTCAGGTCTATTCAAAATGTATATAACCTTCAGGACACCCTTTGTCAGGACATGCTGTTAATTCTTTCTGTCTCTTTATCTATTGTAAAGTCTTCAGAGCACAGCCTTTTGATCATCTCAAAGAAGGCATATTTAGATAGCCTCTTTATGTCTCCTAACTTGCCTAATTTCCACCAACCCTGAACTACATCCTCAGCACTGGAGAAAATAAACCTAATCAACTAATCAGCCAGCCAGCCAGCCAGTCAACAGGTCAGCCAACCAATCAACCAACAAAACAATTTAATTGAGAAGAATCAATATTATGCATGTGCAAACTGTATATATTAGCTCAGTCTACCTCTGCCAATAGAAGAGATGACTAAATTCAAGGTGAAAGGCTTAACAATTGTAAATCAGTTGCACTCAGTTGTGATACTTGAAAAAACAAAGTAGCAGGAGCTAAGTTTCCTTAGTGGTCAGGGTTTCTTAGTATTTCTTCTTGGTTTCCTTGTTAGGCCTTTCTAATGGGGAAAGGACTGAAGGAGCACTTCCTTTGTAATCACTTTCTGTGTAGTCACTTCTCTTCTCTTTTTTGGCTTGCTTATTTTACATGACTTGGCAAAATGGTAATGGAAAAGAGTGATGGAGGCAAAAGAAGACACAAATCCAGCAAGGAATAACAGAGGGAGGGGCTGCATAGTGAGAAGCAGCCAAAGACTGATCAGCAGAATGTTGGACAGAAAGAGAGACAGGCTCATTGATTCCATCTTGCTTCAGTTTCCCCCATCTTCCACCTAGTGAGCTTTTAGCTTTGACCCATGTTGAGATGACAGAAGTAAATCTACTTTTCTCTCTTTGGTCTCCACAGGTGAGTATTTCAGAATTCAGAGTATTGTTGTAGAGTTAAAAGATAAATGTATATTTTAATGTGCATGTACTGTAATATTTAATTCTTTCCCAAGGAGATACTTATTCCAGACTTGAATCCCAAAGGTGCCTTGCACTCCAGTCCTGGTTTAAGAGTAGTTTGGATGATGGGTTTTAACACCAGATTTCTGGGGGTATCTGTGCCTTTTCTGGATCTGAACCATGAACCAGTATTCTGCCCTCTCCTTTACATTTCTGCTGATGTTTATATCTGTCTATAGGTATCTGTATCTGTATCTAAAGCTATCTATAGATAGCTATATGTAGATATCTATAGATATAGACATAAGTAGATATAGACATAGATATAGACACAGGCAGAAACATATATTTCTTTGATCTTTTAAACTGTTGCTGTTCTTACTCTGTTTAATAAATATTCTACTATAATCATGTATATCATTGCCCTGCTGAATGAGAGAAGCAGTGTGTTAAAAACTACAGCTCTACTTTTAACCTTTTGAGTTCCTGGGGCCTTTTCACTATGTGCATAGTTTAGATTGTATAGTCTGTACTTGCTGGTGGTAGTCATTTTGCATTCTAATATTTGAGTGCAATCTTTTATGGCTGTATTTGGATTGTGACCTACTCTTACCCTCAGATCTCACTGTCCAGAGCTTTATTCTCAGAATTTGAAGAGAGATGCTTATTTTGCTCTTACAGTTTAGTCAAAAAGGAAATAAGCTGCTGGGTGCCAGTGGCTCACGCCTGTAACCCTAGCTACTCAGGATGCTGAGATCTGAGGATCATGGGTCAAAGCCAGCTAGGGCAAGGAAGTCCATGAGAACCAATAGAAAACCAAAAGTGGTGCTGTGGCTCAAGTGGTAGAGTGCTCGCCTTGAGCTGAAGAGAACAGGCCCAGAGTTCAAACCCCATGAACAACAACAAAAAAAAGGAAATAAACTTTAAACTAAGTGTCTTTGAGACTATAAGAACTACAGACACTTATCTAGGTTTTCTTTTTTTCCATTTGAATGCAAATAATGAGCCTGGAACTATAACATACCAGTAAGTAAAAGAGACAAAATTTATACCTTTACAAGGCTCATAATAGCAAGGATATTACTAAACAAAGTGAATATTAGGATTATGGAGGAAGAACAGCAAAGTTTAGGGGTGAGAAAAGGCTTTCCCTTCTTGTGTCTGTTTTCTGATATGGGTGCCTAAAATCAGGGCCTTGTGTTTGATCAGCTTTTTTGTTTGGCTGGCACTCTACCACTTGAACCACCTCTCCAGAACAGCTTTTTGCTGATTAATTAGATATGGGAGTCTCAGACTTTTCTTCCCTGCCTGTATTCAAATTGCTGTCCTCAGATCTCAGCCTCCTCAGTAGCTAGGATTACAGGTGTGAGCCACTGGAGCCCAACTTCTCTTTGTGTCTTAATGGAAAAGTTGACCTTAGGAAGGTCTATAGGTAAGAGTTGCATTACTTTGGGCCATAAGAGCCCACAATAAAACCTAGGAAGTAAGAAATAAAGTCACATGCTCAGGGAACTGCACACTGTTTACCAATAGGTCTGGCATGTTAGAAGCTCTGACTATCTGCTGAATGACTGACTGGATTCTTGCTGGAAGTGAGGGGTGGTGGAGGTGAGGACCACAGCAGCCACATTGGCAAGTCTGACAGCCATTGAGAACCTGCTGCATTGGCTATTTTTCTGCTGGCCCAAATCTTGTTCTTCATGTTCTTATTCTTGTTGTGGATGGTATAGGCAAGAATTGATTGTTCCAGGTCAGTGGGCAGCACTCCTCTCATGTAGGAACAGGCAACTTCTCTATGTGGTTCTGCCACACCTCAGGGACTTATAGTAATCTGATTGATTGGCAGCCAACTGGAAAGTTCGGCTTACAGAGAATGGAGTCATTATTTTCCTCGGCAAGATCAGTTGCAGTCTGGCTACTCCAATCTTAACTTAGAGCATCCCTGTGCTCTCTAAGGGAGGTCATGCTTGAGTTGCTGAAAACCCAGGCTGCTAGAGTCCCAAAATCCTTTCTGCTTCCATGGCCTTCTAACTGGCAAGTGACTGCCTTGAGCAGCCTGGGGCCTGTGGGGGGTGGGGGGCGGGTGGCTTTGCAGCCCTGTTCACACTTTCGAAAGAACACTTGTCTTCCCTGTGACCCCCAAGTCTGCCTCGCAGCTGCTTACAGGAAATGTTTGGACACTGCCTGGCCTCCATAGCTCCTCTTTTCCAGCAGGTGGTTCTGGTCCTTTCACTCCTCTGACCCCTCCACCGAACCCCTCCTCCCACCCAGGTTCAGATGCTCACTTCACCCATGGACCTTGAACCTCTCTTCAGTGCTGCCTCAAAACCCACCGGGAAAATAAACAAACCTTCTCAGCTCACTTGGCTGCTGCGCCAGGCCCCGCCCCAGCCCCGCCCCCGCCCTTGCTGCAGCTGCCCTCCTAGGTTTTCTTTTAACATAAACTTTTCTCCCAAATTATACCTCAAATTCATGGTTCTATTAGTCTTCTTATTTTAAGCATTTAACATCTTTACTATTATCATCCTTTTAGCCTGGATTACTTCATCTTTTCCATCACCTCCATCCTGCTGTTCTACTTTGAATAGACAGGTGGATCGATGAAAGGTGCACTGTATTTTTTATCAGTTGTGGGCTTGAACTCAGAATCTGGGTGCTGTTCTCAAGCTCTTTTTACTCAAGGCTAGTACTCTACCACTCTGAGCCACAACTCCATTTCCAGTTGGCTGGTGGCTAGTTGGAGATAAGACTAGTTGGACTTTCCTGCCTAGGCTAGCTTTGAACTGTGATCTTCAAATCTCAGCCTCCTGAGTAGCTAGGATTACAGATATGAACCTCCAGTGCCTGGCTTGAAAAGTTGGAGATGTACTTACTCTTTCTAGCATTAGAGGGTAGATAAAGTCATCATCACTGCATCACACATAACTGTGTACAATATAGGTGGCACTTGAATATAGGATGCAGTTGGAATGAAGTAATGGTATGAAATCACTTATCCTGAGTTCAGACTGCATTCTTCCACTGTACTGATTTTGCATCAGGTAACAAAATGGAAAGTAAACACTAACTCCCAGTGGAAAATTGTGGTGGTGAAATCTCTCTATGATGTTTAGCATTTCCTTGGAATCATTTTCTTGAACAAGTTCATTGCTTCATCTTGTAAGGATTCAGGATCTTCTAAGTGAAATTTTCTTATAATCTCTTGATTATAAAAGGAGAAAATCTAATTTTAACCCTTGTCCATTTCCCCTTATAAAAACAGGATAGCTGATTCTATACTACCAACACAGTTCTCTAATTCTTTTTCTGGTTCACTATTTTTTGGTCAGTCGTTGGGCTTGAACACGGCCTGGGTGCTGTCCCTATACTCTTCAGCTCAAGGAGAGTGCTCTACCTTTTTGAGCCACAGTGCCACTTCCAGTTTTCTGGTTGTTTATTGGAGATAAGAGTCTCGAGGGCTTTTCCTGCCGGGGCTGACTTTAAACCATGGTCATCATGAACCCTGATCCTCAGATCTCAGCCTCCTGAGTAGCTAGGATTACAGGCATGAGCCAGTGGCACCCAGCCTGATTCACTATTGACATTGACTTTGACATAGAACTCAACGTAGAACTAACCTTGACTTCAACCTTTTTAAATACTTAGGAGTCCCTGGTACCTGAAAGACTTGGGATACAGAATAACAAGTAGAACATTGATGCTTTCCTTGCATACCACAGTTTGGATACTCTTGAACACATCTCTGTCTATTCTCAAATGTGACATCAAAGACACTTCAGGATGATTACCTTTGTGTTGGAGGGTTTTTGTTCTAATAATAATCTAAGACAAAATAGTAAAAGCACATCCTGATTTCTCTTTATGACTCCTGCATTTCAGATTTGTATGCACAGTTTCCAACCTTGTCTTTGTGTTTGCATGGCATTGTTTGTGTTGTCACAGGCTAAGAAAGATGACAGGAAGGAACATTTGGTGCAGGCCTGATGTATTCTCATGAACTGAGAAAAGCACAAAGGGTTGAATTTTCTGTGGTATCCATAGGAAAGTGATGAGAGGAATGGGTTTTGTCTTTGGCAGTGTGCTCCAGAAAGTCACCTGCAAACTGCCAGTACCATCCTGATATTGCCATTGTAACTTTTGTCAAGTTAGCTGGACACTGCTAATTCCAACTGCACTGATTTTTATAAATGTGTATTGGCAATACAGCATAAAGATTTTGTATTTGGTTATTTGTTCATTGAAAAGAAATGTGATAGAAAATTAAGCCAACTCTGCAACTTTAGGAGATACTTCTTTTCATAAGTTCTACATGTTGATCAGGGATAAGAGATATTCTTCTAAAGGGACTTGAAGGCTTCAAGAACTGTATAGATTTGACATTAATCTAATTTTTGTCCAGCTGTATCATCTCCATAAATTGTGGAAGATGTTTTTCTTCAGCTACGAAATCATAAACAAAGAAAGTATCTCTTCTCTTCCCCCAGAAACTCTTGTTTCATTTGCTGCTTTTGTTCATTCATTCATTCATTTCCTTGCTTAAATTCGTGTGTGTGTGTGTGTGTGTGTGTGTGTGTGTGTGTGTGTGTATCTACTATGAACCTGGTATTGTACAAGACACTGAGTCCTTAAAAACAGTATCCTGTGAAAGGTCAAAATTTGAGCGGGATGCTAGTGGCTCACACCTGTAATCCTAGTTTCTCAGGAGGTTGAGATCTGAGGACTGTGGTTTGAAGCCAACCTGGGCAGAAAAGTCCATGAGACTCTTTTCTCCATTTAATCAGAGAAAAGCCAGAGTGGTGCTGTAGCTCAAGTGGTAGAATGCAAAAAGCGTAAGGACAATGCCTAGGCCCAGAGGTCAATGCCTAGGAAGGGTTGGGGGAAAAAGAAAAGAAAAAAAAAAAGAAAAATTGCCTGGAAATTTTCTCTCTATTCAGAAGGTGACAACAACAGCAAGGAAGTCAAGTGGGATGAATCACAGGAGGGTATGGCTTGGCCCAGCACGTATTGGTGATGAGGAATCAGGCAAGATCCGCTGATTTTAGAGTTTCTTTCTTCCTATGAAAGAGAAATGACATCTTCTCTCTTCTCTGACCCAGCCACCTTTCCCTATCTTCCTGTGGTGGCTGAAGAGTTCCTTTGAGAGGATTTCACCACCTGTGGGCTGCACTTGGTGCAGTGGAACTGGATAGGCCTTATGCACCTGAAGCCTAGGGACAATTGCCCTTTGCCTGAACTCAGGGCTTGGGTGTTGTCCTTGAATTTTTTTGCTTAAGGCCAGCATTCTACCACATGAGACCCAGCCTCACCTCCTGTGTTTTATTTTTAATTTTGGTTATTAATTGCAGATAAGAGTCTTAGGCTTTCCTGCCAAGGCTAGTTTTGAACCATGATCTTCAAATCTCAGCCACATCAGTAGCTAGGATTACAAACATGAACCACTGGCACCTGGCTAATGTTTTAACCTACAATGTTATTACTACTTTCAAAGTCATTATTTGTCAAATATATTGACACATTTCTCAACTTCATATAAATGAGACTTGGCAAACAAAATGTGTCTGTGACAATTCTTAGGAAAGTTCCCTACATTTAGATGCTTCAAAATTATAAAACATATCATTCTGATATAAAATACAGTATTCATTAGCACAAGATAGGGCATGCATCAAGAAAGGCTTGTTAGTTGAGATATCCCTGGTCACAAGAGCAGTTCGATGGTTAAATTGTACATTGAGTTCCCATCATTAGATCTTGTAGTTCCTCTGTATCTTTCTGTTTTTCAGTTGTTTACAATTCTAATCTACTTCAGCTTTAAGACCTGAAGGTAAACTTGATAATTCTCTTTGTTGAGTGATATAAGCTTTTCCAAGTGACTCTGAACAAAATGTAATAAAAATTTAAGAAGACTAATTTACAAACAACAAAGATATTTTGGATCTTTTGTTAAATAGATTTTCAAAGATGCAAACAAAAACTTCCAGAATCCCAGTAAAGAAAGAACACGTTTAATGGACATATTTCTTCTATTTATTTAACATGACAGTTATAGCTTTTAGTCAGTTGGTAAAATATCAAGTGTTTAAATTAAATTATACATATTGTCAATTCTATGTGCCATTCTATGATTTTATTTGTATTTTTTAATTGGACAAATTTATGGGGCACGGAAGGACAGTTCAGCACATGTACATGGTTGTCATGATTAAATCAAGATAATTTGCATTTCTATATCATTAATTTTTTTGGAAACTAATGTGTAATTTTTTGGGTAAAATTTTGAAGAAACCTCAAAAGCAAGACATGGTTATTCCCCTTCAAATGTTATTTCCCTTGAAAAATTCTTTAATTTTATTGCCAAGGTGATGTACAGAGGAGTTACAGTTACATAAGTAAGGTATTATATTTCTTGTTGAATATTGTTATACCCTCCCTCCTTTCTCTCCCACTTCTCCACCTCTCACTACCCCCCACAACTTATGAAATTCATTTCCAACATATTGTCTCATGAGTATCACTGTTGCGTAGGTTTGCTCTTTGTCTTTTTTCTCACCATTTTGTTGTTCCCATTCCCTATTCAGGTAAACGTACATACAATACACAGATTACCGAAATCAAATAGAGTGACAACAAGGGATAAACCATAGGGAAAAGTTAAAAGAAAAAATCATAGCACCTTAAAAAGAACACCGACAAAGAAAAACCTCGTTTCCACATCTTGGAATTCATTTCACTTAGCATCATCTTATATGGTCCATATGTACATAGCTATTGAGCTGTTGTGATCCTCTTTTAGGACTATACTAGACACACACTAGTTATTACCAATGAGGGAAACCGTGGAGTCTGTTTCTGTGGATCTGTCTGACCTCATTTAATATGATTTTTTCCAACTCTTTCCATTTCCTTACAAATGGGGAGATGTCATTCTTTCTGATGTGGGCATAGAATTCCATTGTGTGTATATTCCATATTGTCTTGAGGGGCATCTGAGATGGTTCCACATCTTACCTATAGATCATTAATTTTTTAAGTTTGTTTAGCCCATATGTACATATTTGTGGCATATGGTCTTATATTTCAATGCTTGTGAACAATATGTACTGATTATGTTCTTATTACTTTGTATTAGGAACCTTCAAATTCCTCTTTGCTGGTTATTTGTAAATATTGACTATCTGGTTGTTATTATTGTTTTGTAAATTATATTTTCTTAAAAGAATAGCTTTATATAAAAGCAAAGTTGGAAAAATAACCCAGAGTTACAAACAACCAGACATTCCTGCCCAGGGTGGCACTGAACCACGATCCTCAGATCTCAGCCTCCTGTGTAGCTAGCATTATAGATATGAGCCACTGGCACCTGGCTAAAAGTTCCTATTTTTGGTAACAAATTAGTTTCTTTTAAAAAAATTGTATGTGTGTGTGTGTGAGAGAGAGGGGGGGGAAGGAAGGAGGGAGAGAGAGAGAATGAAAGAGAGCATTGCTGCCAAAAAGTATTATTGAAGAATATAAAAACATTAATGGCTAATAAGATAGTAATATATTTAAAGCACATGGAAGTGGTGGCATCACTGTTTCTCTTTTCTGAACCCACAGTGCCTGTGCCTCCTCAGAGTTGTCCTGATCTGTTTTGTTGTGCAGGAGACAGCATAACTGGCCAATGTTCCAGATTGCAGGCCGCGGCCACTGCCTCCAACCTTTCTCCACCACCCGCTGAGCCGTGAAGAAATAGTGTGTATCAAATTTGTCTTGTTTGAGCTTAATTAATTTTATCAGTGTGCATACTATTTCCTGCTCCTGAAAAGAAGTCTCAGTTACATATTCCCTGGAAAGGGTCAGGAGGAATGGGCTTATCACGGATTGCCTTCCAACATCGCCAACATATTCCTGAGAGATCTTCACACCACCCTGCACATGGAAGTCCTCACACTCATTCTCCTTCATTTGAATGCATCTGTGATAACTTTAAATTCAGTGAGTATGCAGTGTAAAAACTCAATGTAATGCTTTGATGACAAAATGAGCCACAGGTAATCACCCACATTTTCACTGTGTTAGCTATCTCTTTGATGAGAAAATAATCTTGCCATGCAGATGCAGATCACTTATACAAGATGTTTGCCGACAATTCTTGTTGTTATATTGCATTTCTCTTCCTCCTCCTGTCTCCTCTCCTCCTCCCCCAGTCTTTTTTCCCTCTTCCTTCACTCCTCTCCTCTTCTTCCTTCCTTTCTTCCCCTCCTCCTCTTTCTCCTGATCTACCCTTCCTCCTCTATTTTTGTTTCCCTCCTCTCATCCCTTCCTCCCCCTTTTCCCGTTTCTCTCTTTCCTCCTCTTTTTCAATTTCTTCTACTTCTTTATGATCCTGGGGCTTGGTCTTAGGGCCTATGCTCACTCAGCTGATGCTCTGCTGCTTGCTACAAACCTCCAGTCTGTACTTCATTTCAATGACACTCTATTTCTGATTTTTTTTAAAGTAGAAAACCCAGCAAAGACTTTTGATTCAGGATTTAATTCATTGTATATATTCTACACCATAAATATGTGATGTTTCATACATTGTAGCTAATAGGTTTTGATTATGCTTTGGGCTTCTAATGTGATCCTGTGTTATTCCCAAATTAATGAATTTGGTTACTTTGCATCTTGCACAAGTACTTCCATATTGTTCCCAGTTTAATGAACTGTCACTTTATGGTAGCATCACAGTAACACTAATCCAAGGATTGCTGGGGATCAGAAGATTAAGTCCAAACAGGAAAATCTATGAGATATGTATCTCCAATTAACCACTAAAAAGCCAAAAGAAGACCTGTGGCTCAGTGGTTACTGCCATCCTTGCACAGAATAAGCAGATGATAGGATCCAAGGCCTGAGCTGAAGACCTGTAGTGGGTACATGTTGGGAGCCGACAGAAAAGCTCAAAGGTCATCTTGACCCTTGTGCTCACTTGAAGTCACATACAAGAAACTGGCTTACTTGAATAACACCAGGTGCCTGGGATTGCTTTGCTATGTCTGCAGAGTTTGTTTTACATTCAACCAGTTGACCTTGTCTAGTTTTTACTGTACTCTGTTTTTACCAAAATTTTTCTTATTTTTGTGGACTGTAGTAACCTTATATTACCTCTTGACTTCTAACAGTATATATTAGGAAAAGTTAAAAATAAACGGTGCTTCAGTCTTGAAATGCAGACATCTTGACCCCATCCTTTGTCTTATGTCTTTTTTTTCCCTCATCCTCGCCCCCTAAATCAGGATTCCTTTTAATTGCTGGCAGGCTCCGGCAGGTACACACACACACACACGCACACACACATACACAAACACACAATTTCCCAGCTAGAGCAAGTAGAGTATCTGTTTTCCCAATAACATGTCTAAGTTTCTATCCTATGTGTTTGGACACTTTTGAAAGCTTCATCATCACTTTTCCTAATTTGAATAAATGACTCCCTGTTCACTATTTTTTATTCCTGGTTGGAAAATATTTTAAGCCACTTTTTCATGTAGAAAATTGAATTTTCTCCAACACGGTTACTCTCTTGGATTGTAAGAACATAAATAATTGTGTCTTTAATATTAGCTCATTAATTAAGTTAAATGCTTCTGTCAAGAGTTAAAATGTTGCTCAGTGGGAAGAGTTTGAAGTCACTTGTCTGAATTTGGAAGGTCGAGTGAGAGTTGCAGAGAAGTCTAAGGTAGTTAAGACAGAAGACAGATGAAAAGAAAAAGAAAATGAATTTCAGACTCCTCTTCAGACTAGTTATCTTTCACAGGCTTGCACTTGAAATCGGTATGAAAAGTCTTGCTCATTATCAAGCACTCTCCCCACTGGGGCACATTTCCAAGCCCTGAAATAATTCATTAGTGAGGAGCATCCCTAGAGGTTGAAATCAGGGCCTATACTCTGTCCTTGAGGTGCTTTTTTTCAAGCATTCTAGCACTTGAGCCACAATTCCATTTCTGGCTTTTGGTAGTTACTTCAAGCTAAGAGTCTCAAAAACTTTCATGCCCAGGCTGGCTTCAAACTCTGACCCTCAGATCTCATCTTCTGAATAGCTAGGGTTTTATGTGTGAGTCACACCCACCAAAAGCCAGTCATTTCAATTTGACTCCTATTCCTAATAAGTCTCTAAAACACACACACACACACACACACACACACACACACACACAAAGTTGAGCTATTGCTCATGTGTTATAGAGAATGTTAACCTGGAGCAAAAATACCCTGGGATAGTGGCCAGGCCCTAAGTTCAAGTGCTAGAAGCAACAGAAAAATAAATTCATTAATGAAAATTTAACAATGTCAAACAAAAAATAAAAGGAAATTTGGAAGAAAAGAGGCATTAAGGGGGTGGGGAGGCCTGGCTAAATTAGTAGAGCCATTGAATGAAAGCATAAGGTGGCCTGTGGGAGTCCTGGTCCTAGAGGTAAAAATATGGGGAAAAAAAGGAATTAAGGCTTCTAAAATGAGACAGGAGGTGGTGGCTCACATCTGCAATCCTAGCTATTTAAAATCAGCAATCTGAGGATCTGGATTCACAGTCTGCCCAGAAAGAAAATCCTCCTCCAACCAGCAGACAGGCAGCAGCAGCTCTATGCCTGCAGCACAGCTGGACCCTGCCTAGCTGCAGACAACCTTCCCCAGCCAACCTAGAACCAAAGACAAAATCCAAGCCTTCCCCAACTGGATTCAGAGCCTAGAAGCACGTTCTTTGCTCCAGGTACCCCATGGTTTGCTGCTTTACGGCAACATGTGGAACAGACCCTTACATCAAGACTTTACTCTACCTTAACTTGCTGGCTCCTTAGGTCTAGGTGCCCAGCCCAAGCTCCCTTCCTGCCCTACAGAGGCAGAGACATCAACCTTATTCTTAGCTCCTACATCACCTGCCTCCCTGGAGCACTAGATGCCCCTGCAGAAAATCAACTCCTGACTCACTTTCCCACTGAAGCCGGGGTTTGGGAGCATCTTTAAGTTTCCATAAACCCAGCAGTTTCTTCCTCCTCCCCATCTCGCTTGGCCTGCCCCTGCTGTAAGCCAGATGGTGAAGGTGTGGGGTGGCAGGACCCACACATGCCCTAGTCAGAGCAGGACTCCAGCTTGGTACCTAGTGCTCATGCTCATTTGCTAATGCTCAGCAGTCTTAGTCACTCCTCAAAGCCCTAAACATTTTAATGTATTTATTTAATTGGGAAAGGCAGTCCCTGAGATAGAATTAATGATCACTGTGCTTCTTTTGCTCAAGGCTAGCACTCTACCACTTGAGCCACAGTTCTACTTTTGGCTTTTCTACTAATTTCTGATAAGAGACTCACAAATTTTCCTGTCCAGGCTGGCGTCAAACTGTGAGCCTCAGATCTTAGCTCCTGACTACCAAGTTTATAGGTGTGAGACACCTACAGTGGAAAGCCATTATTTATTTATTTATTTATTTATGTCTCAGAGCTTGAACTCAGGGCCTGGGTGGTGTTCCAGCACTATTTTTGCTCATGGCTAAGACTCTACAATTTTGATCCACAGCTTCACTTTCACTTTTATGGTGGTTAATTGGAGATAAGAGTCTCACAGACGATTCTATCAAGGTTGGCTCTGTCTCACAGACGATTCTATCAAGGTTGGCTCTAAAGTGCAATCCTTAGCTTCTGTTTAACTAGGATTAGACACATGAGTCAACAGTATCCAGGAAACCAGATATTTAAAAGATAGTCTCTTATTTCCAATAACCCAACAAGGAAAATAAGCCAGAAGTTAAGCTGTGGCTGAAATGTTATTGTGCAGTTTCCTTGAACAAAAATGGTCTAGGATGGGCACCAGTGGCTCATACCTGAGGTCTGAACATCATGGTTCAAAGCCAGCCTGGGCCGAAAAGTGTGTGAGACTCAACTACAATTAACCACCAGAAAACCAAAAGTAACACTGTAGCTCATGTGGCAGAGCTCTTGCATTGAGCTGAAGAACTGAGGGACAGTTCCCAGTCTCAGAGATCAAGCCCCATGACCAACAAAAAGAAATGGTCTTGGACATGGCCAGGGCCTGAATTCATGTCTTATCTAGAACCAAAAACAAAATAAATAAATTCATTAAAAAATTAAAATACAAAACTGTAAAATAAAATATATGTTGAAAAAAATAGACATTAAGGGAGTTGGGAGGTATGACCAAGTTGGCAGAGAGCCAGCCATGAGATGAAGCCTAAGGCAGCAGCAACACTGGCCTCTCCCACACAATCTTTTTCCTCATTGACTACTTGAGCTGGGGACTGGGGGCATTGGTACTATTCCCCAAAACCAGCAGCCTCTTCCACTGCCAGCAAGTCAGGCCAGGCTGCCCATCTGCTTAGTCAGAGAAGGCTGGAAGAGGGAGGAATGGAGGCAGGGCCTGCTTATGCTCTGTGACCACCCCCCAGTTATTATTATAATGTCTGTTTCTTTGATTTTACTTTCTGTTTTTTCTTCTGGTCTCAAACCAGGACTTGAACTCAATACTTGCCATTTTCACTCATTGACTAGTGCTCAATTGACCAAACCACAATCTCCAACAATTAGAGATATTTGAATTCTGGTTTGGGTGCTGTCCCTGTGCTCCTTGTATTAAAGGTTAGAACTCTGGCATTTGAACTTCAGCTGCACTTCTGGATTATTGTCATTAATTTGACATAAGAGTCTCAGACTTTTCTGCCCAGGCTGGCTTCAAATGGGAACATTCAGATCTCAGTGTCATTAGTAGCTAGGAGTATAGGTATGAGTCAACTGCACCAGCAATCCATAGTTTTTTGTTTTGTTTTGTTTTGTTTTTGTTGCTTTTTTTATTTTTTGATTTTGGCTTTTGGTTTTTGTTTTTGCCAGTCCTGGGGCTTGAACTCAGGGCATGAGATCTGTTCCTGAGCTTCTTTTGCTCAAGGCTGGTGGTCTAACACTTGGGGCAAAGTGTCACTTCTGGCTTTTTCTGTTATGTGGTACTGAAGAATCGAACCCAGGGCTTCATGCATGGTAAGCAAGCACGCTACAAATAAGCCACATTCCTAGGCCCCCAGTCCATGGTTTTATTGAAACTCTTAATTTCTAAAGAATCATCAAGATAAAAAAGGTAAAAAGGAAGATGAAACAAGTCTTAAGCTGTAGGCTGGTGGTTTGAACCTGAAACCCTTGATTCTGAGGAGAGTGAGAGCTGAAGGATATGGGTTACAAGCTATCAGGAACAGCCTAGATTTTGAGAAATGATTTGGAAGATCACCAGCATAAATTATAGTAGAAGTCGGCTGCTGCTAGCTCATGACTACATATGTCTAGAGGTTGCATCTGAGAACCGCCATTGGAGATCACTTCTGGCTGGAAATTGCATGAGGTTTGAAGACTCCAATAAAGATACAAAGGCAAGTAAAAAATGAGACCTTATCTCTGGGTTCATTTCATTTATCTGACCATTTCTGCTTGTGTCAGACATATATTAATTATTGCAAATAAGGGAAACTATGGGACGTGGTGGGGATGGGATGAGGAAGAGATGGGAATGGATGGTAAGGAGGAGGCAACAATGCTTGATATGAAATGTACTCATTACCTTGCCCATGTAATTGTAACCCCTCTCTACGTTATTCTCTCTCTCTCTCTCTCTCTCTCTCTCTCTCTCTCTCTCTCTCTCTCTCTCTCTCCCCCCCCCCTCTCTCTCTCTCTCACACACACACACACACAAGATACAAAGGCAAAAAGTAGGGATGTGGGCAAAAAGAGATGATGGCCAGAGCCCTTGTCTGGACTTCAGTCTCTTAGAATAGATAAGAAAAAAATGAACCAAGAAAGAAAAATGGAGTGGAAGTATGACTGATGATGTCCTGGGTTACAAAATACAGTAATGTAAAAATGAAGCTAAAGCCCAACAACAAAGGAATAAATTTATTTCTTATAGGTATATAGAGATATATTTAGTGAGAGTATAGGACGAATGTCAAATGTAAAAAATGCTACAAAGGATCTTTTTTACTCTTTCTTCTTTGGTTCTAGATGAGGACTTGAACTCAGGACCTGACCGTTTGGTTCATTGGCTATCAGTCTACCAACTGAGCCACACCTCCATCACCACATTCAAATGGTCTCAGCTTCTCATACTTCTGTTCAGCAGCACAGGCATCCTTTCGAGTGCCCACTGGGTTTGTATGTAACTTTCCAATGACGGCTCCAGCTGCAGCCTCTTGAAGAGGTAGGGATCATTAGGGGCCCACTGCAAAATCTCTTCTAAGCTGAGTGGGGTGCCTCTTGACTATGCTCTTGCTATAGAGGAAGCGAGGTGTGTGGGTGATGGTAGGAAGGCAGCTTAGACAGGGGGAAAAGAAACAACAAATTTTCCTTGTCAAATGACTCCAGGGCTTAAGCGACCATTATGTGTACTTACCTTCCAACCACTGGGCCTCTGGACTGACCACTCTCAGCCCTCAATCCTCAGTTTGTACCGCCACAGCAGTCTGGACGTTGGCTTCAGGATACCCAACTTTTCGTTGCTCTGTGCATGCTAATTGAGCTCCCCATGAGCACATGAGTTCCAAAGGTTGCAGTGACCATGCTGTAGCCCTTCGGGTTTCAGGCTGTGACTGTAGCCACTGTTGCAGCCTCCCCTAAATTTACTGCTGCCTTTTTTTGGCTTTTTGCCTTCATCCCTGGCCTGTCAGTGCCAAAATGGTTCTCCAGGAGAACCCTTCCACCCATGTACCAAATGTACCCTGGACTTCCAGTGACTCCTGGTGGTCAATAGGACCTACATGACCACAAGAAGAGCCTGACTATAAATGTTACACACAGACATAGAGAACTAGTACGATGGCTTGACATTCTAGGCCACTGAAAATGGAGGTTTGATCCCCATAAATTTTGCTTCACTATGAATTTTATATTTTCACACTGAACAATATATAATTTCCTTGTGCTTCCTTTATTGGGTTTTGTCTTATTCTTTCCAAAGAATTATTCTAGCACGAGCTGATACCATGTCTATGGTGATGGCACCAACAGACCCAAGAAGAAAAGGAAGTGGGACATAGAGTATCCATGCTTTCAATAAGAGTCCACCACAGGTCAGAAGTGCAAGTCTTAGGACAGTGAGCACAGCTGCCACCCTCCCTCTCTGAAGCATGGCTCAAGTTTGGAGAAGGATTTCAGGACACCTGAAATATTGAATTATCTCCGAGACCAAAGAAACAACCACATCTAGTACATTGAGCTCACAAATATACCATGGAGTTACAGTGAAAATGATCACTCAGATGAAGACAGGACACTGTTTAAAATGCAGAGAAACAATGGGAATGGCACTAGAATAGGCAAAAATACTTTGTGTGCCGATGATAAGGACAAGGGAGATGAATTGCAGTTGATTAGCTGGGAAATGGATAGTGACAGAGAAAAAACTTAGTAAAGGCAATGAATGTGAAGACGGAGAGGGTGCCATGGAAATCTCAGATGGTGCTTCTCATGCAAGTAGTTTTTCTTTAGCAAGTGATGATAGGAAACCTGAGCTTCATAAGGCAAGACCTTGCTTTATTGCCAAGCTGGACTAAAATTGAAGATCTTCCTGCCTCAGGTTCCTGAGTTCTGGAATTACAGTTATGCCCTACCACAGTCCTGTTTGAAACATTTATCTTTTATTCTAGATTATTGCCTTTTTTCACCTGTGACCTTCATAAGTCTCACTTCGACATTTCTGGACCTTGCCATGAGCATGTGACTGTTTGGATTATGAGGAAAGGATCATTCCAACAGCTTCCCATACTGAAATACCTACCTTGGGTACCTGTCAACTCACTGTGCTCATCTGGCCTGTGTGGAGACTGTCCATTCTGCTCTGCTCCTTAAGAGGTCTGCCAGATTCTCATTTGTGTACCAGAAGAACACAGAGGTGAAGGGTTTAAGATGGCAATGAAAAAGAAGAAATTTACTTCTATGAGACTTCTGTTAATTGCCTTATTTTGGTTGGTCATGTTTACCTTGCTCACAGATTACATTCTTTTCATGGTATGATGGAGTAATACATTTATATTCTTCAGCATTTAAGTTCAGTTGTTTGTTTTCATTGAGACAAACTTCTGAGAAAGAACAAATAACCTCATGCTCATTTCCAGAAATGTATGTTTATGTTTTCATATTCCCTTGTAAGAAAATAATTCTTGGTCTGGAAAGTCAGGAACTAGAAATAGATTAAAACTTTTAACAAGACACATTTATTTGTGATGTCAGTAGGCTTTGGATTTTTAGTCTCAAAAATGTGTGTGACTATGTTTAGTCTGGCCCACTGCAGTGAGAGCACCCTTCTTTCTAAGATATTAACAAGTGAATGGATTGCCTGACACACTTTTGGATTTTTTTTTTCTTGCAGACTATTAAACATTTCCTTAAAGGAAAAAATATTTCACTATTTCTGCTCTTCATAGAGTCCATTATATTTCAGTTAATTCATCTGTCAGCATTAGCATACAACCCAGTGTATTTGCTTCTGGAATTAGTGGAGCATTGTAGCTGCCACAAATAAGGGAAACCATGCAGCCTGTGTTCTCTGAGTCTGGATTACTTCCCGTAATATAATACTTTCCCAGTGTTTCCACTTTGTTACAAATGGTATTTATCATGCTCTCCGATGGATGAGTGGGATTTCTGTGTGTGTGTGTGTGTGTGTGTGTGTGCAACTTCATACATATATACCACATTGTATCAATCCATTCATCATTTCAGGGTTTTATATTTATTGGAAAGTGAGACACATGATCCTTATCACCCTGTTTGTGGGCAGAGACATAAGCTCTTGGGGCAAAAGTCCTGAGCCTTGTTGCCCATTTTTTATGGCCTTAAGTGGCAATAGCCGATCAACTATTAATTTATTCATTTTTGTAAGTTCTGGGGCCTGAACTCAGTGCTTGTGCACACTAACACTTGAGCCACAGAAACACTTCTGACTTTTTTCTGGGTCTGTAGTTACTGAGGAATCGATCCCAGGGCTTCATGCATACTAGGCAAGCACTTTATCACTGGGCCACCTTCTCAGCCTAAGATTTTATTTTTTAAACTAACATGTAAAAGAACCAACTAAGGGAAAAAACAAATTGTTTAAATAGGGATACAGATGTATAAGATGTTTTGTCAAAAAATGAACTTTACAACTTTGGTTGGGGGGGGTGAAGGGGAAGAGGAAGGGATGGGAAATAAAATAAACAACAAAAAAAACATGAAGGAAAAAAGAACCAACTACATGAACAACTGTATTACAGGAAGCAAGCTCCTTGATTAGAACCATGACATCCTTGGCCAGAAACCTGGGACATCAGGCATTTTCCATATATCTCCTGTGCGGTGAGCTTCCATCCACTGATCAACATTTCATTGGCCTGAAAGAAAGCAGAGTGATGTGATGTGAAACATGATGCAAGCAGACAGAGGGGGCCTCATTCCTCAATGTCAACATTGAGGATGGGTACTCACAAACCCCCGATCCTGTGGGGGGGGGGGTGCTAGTAGACACCAAGTATGAATTGTGTGGGGTCATGATCCAATTTGCAGATGGGCTGGGTGATTAAGAGAAAGACATAACCTCATTGATAATCCAAAAATATGAACTAAAAAAGGTCTGCTTTGGTTTGAGGTTATTATTTTAACTTCCTTTATCTGCACTCTGTCCTCTAATGCCAGCTCCCATGTGTGAACTCTTCATATGCAAGACAATGAGCCATTAATAATGCCAAGTAATTGTTAATCTTATGGAAGTGAACCAGGCATGGAATGGCTCTCTGGGGTTTCTTTTCCTCTCTGAGTTACGAAAAGTGACTTGTTCCTGAGACACAGAGCCCATGTTCTAATGGCTGAGGCTCTTCCTGCTGGATATCATCTTAGACATCACGTTTCACCATATGGATATAACTATAAGAGACAAAGCAGCCAGGACTTTGATGTTCCCAAAATTATTGTCATGCGGGGTGAGTCTGACACATGACTTCGAATGATTGCATGAAGGAAGTGAACATTCTTTTGTTTTTACAACATGTAATAGTGTATACATCAATGCAAGCTTATTCACATTACACTGGCTTTAATTTTGTACCAGGTTTTCATTTTGGTTCCAGAGGAAAGTGTGTGGATTGCACCATTCCAGCAACAGGCTCCCAGATGCTCATGAAGTGTGAGGAGGGGAGAATGGGTTGAAATGATGACTTCCTTCTGTGTTTCCCTGGCAGTGCTGAAAACCAGACCCAGGGCTTCTGGGCTTCAGGTAAACAAGCGGTGGATAGAGTCTCCCTTCTCAAGAGATGCAATCTTCATGAAAATTGCCCAGAGGGTACTACAGTTTCCACTGCTTTTTTAATTCCACACAGTGCCCAGAGCACATGAGCAAATGCTGGAGGGCACAGGTGTGGCTGACTCACCACCCTTCAAGAGAAGCAAGCGGGATGAAAACAGTCGCAAGGAACTTGTTCCTCAGCAGAAAGCCTTGCAAGATTCCACAACATCACCCTAAGTGAGGCTGGCATTTAAGCACAGTCTTGGACAGGTCATGAGCTTCTGAAAATTGTGGAATGTCCTGCTTAGCCACAGGTTGACAAAGTAACATCTTAGGGTAAAAAGATGGTGTATAAGTAAACACTTATTGGAAATCTCACTAAACATTGTTCTTTTTATTAACTCGGTGCTTCAAGGCAGAAAAGTGAGAGTGGATAAAGGAGAGGGGCCCTAGGACCACTGAATTTGCCCATCTTAGAGCATCATTTTCTTTCTCAACATACACTAGAGAAACCACATCCTAGTCCCTCCAGTCAAGCAGGAGGTATATTCTCAACACAGTATATGGCAACATGTTCAGGTCCAGAGAACCCAGTGATAGTGGTTCCACTCTGTTCTCCTCAGTCACTTTTCTCTTTTTTTAAGATAGGGTCTAAGTAGGCCTTTGGGCTAAGCTACATGTGTATGCGGATCATAGGCACGTACCCCATGCCTAGTCTCATTACTACTTTTTATGTTTTCTGCCCTTGTCAGTCAATAGCTCTAACATGGCTCTCTACCATTTGCCTTTATTCATGCCCTTACCTGGTTCTCTTCATCTGGTCTCACTGGAGCCATCTGTTTCTAGCCATCATACTGGTATGGTGGCCCGTCTTGCTTCTTTCAAGCTAGCTCCATACACATCTGTTTGTTACTAGGGAGTCATTCCTGACTTGTGCTTTTCTCTTTTCCAAATGGCTGGATGTGCAGGACAATGAAAGGAATTCCTGAATTTTCCCAAGAGTGTGAATGACTGATTCAAGGCTGTTAACCGTTTCCCACTTAAATGCACAAGCAGTAGACCAGGATTGGTGGCTCACACCTGTAATCTTAGCTACTAAGGAGGCTTAAATCTGGAGGATGGTGGCTCCAAGTCCAGCCTAAGCAGAAAAGTGTTGAGATTCCACCTTCAAAATAATCACAAAAAGGGCTGGAAGTATGGCTTAAGGTGATCATACAATCTGAGCAACAGCTGTCATAGTATAGGTCACTTTGTGCTTCGTGTAGCACAGGCTCTTTAGTCCCAGGTCTGTACTAATAGCCTCTCTACAATTCCAAATTTGTGTATGTGTGTGTATGTGTACAATTTCATGCACTCATGCACTTTTTGTGTACACTGAATATTAATCAAGGTGCAGGTGCTTATACTACAGAGACTTCAAACAAATTTGAATCTTTCTAAACACAATGAACTATCAAGAATTCTACCACTGTCAACATTCAGTACAAAGATTCCACTTCCAAAATGCCATTTGGCTAGATGGTGTTTATCCAAATTTACTTAGTCTTTCCTCTACTTTACCCTCATCCTCCCATACCATTGCACATCCACACACTCCCCAGATTATTGCTTGCAATGATCATAACCTGTTCCTGAAATAAGGATTCTTTAGTGAAAGAATTAGCATTTAATTGTTAGCAAGTCAACTTCTTCAGTAATAACTCACAATGAGCTTAAAGATCTACCCTTAATTTGGTCGGGCCAGGTGCACACAGCATAGTAAAATGGACAAAACAGCATTTCAATGTCAGGTGGAGCACTATGGGACCTACCCCCATTCTGTCATGTGCTTAACATGGTCCTCACATGTGAGGGCAGAATACCTTCTTGTCCTTGTGGGACTCTTGGATTTCAAGGAAGCAGGAGGCTGAGACTGAGCCCAAACTTTACACTTCTCAGTTTGCTGGCCAAGTTTCAGAAAAACTTAATAATCTGCCCAAGGAAGGTATGTCAGGTTACAAGTGAAGAAAAGACAGGAGCCTAAAACTTGGCATGGAATTTCTGAGAAGACACCTTTATACTAAGAATTTTAGCTTTTAGAAATGGCTCAGGATTGGTTGTGTTCAGAGAGTGTGGGCATGCAGGCCAATGAGGGGACTGGTAACTTTTTACACTATCATCCTATAGTGACAAAAAAGAAAATAACCCCAAATGGGGCTGCACTGGACATTTAATTGATGTCAAAGTATTGGGTCTGAACAGTACTGGTTGTGAACCTGGACTGCTAGGCGTAGGGTGTAGGATGTGAATTGAGTTATAAATGGAGGGATGAGTTGATGGAAAGAGTTGTCAATTGCAACAGTACATTCACATCTACCAGGGATCTCTCATAAAGGGACAGTACATTCAACTTTATGATCCCATTGACACTGGTCATTCTTGGTTGCTGGCCAATCACTTCCTGGCTTATCAGACAATACACCAAGTGGCCATGGTTTGGTGGGCACAGAGGGCTAGCATATAAAGGTCAGTGAATGCCTGGCATGTTAGCAGGGAGTACCAAGGTTTAGCCACCCTGCACTGCTCATTCCCAAGGTTCTCAGCCTGTTAGCTCCTTGTGGAAAACTCACTGCTCAATGGGAACAGGTGCTGCATTCCAGGCCTCTCCCTCCAGGTCTCAGAAGTCCTCAAAAGGCTGTTCTGAAGTTGTCGGGGCCTAATGCAGGCAAAGCTCAAGTGTTGTAAGCTCCAATTCATAGCAATGATAGGGTGCTGCAGAGCTCTGTAATGTGTTATGCCTCCAAGGGAAGGAGGCCCTGTTGGTACATGGTGCAACAGGGCTTCCTGATCCTCCCTGCCCAACAGCAGCTATTCTGGCTTGAGCAGCACAAAGGGACGGGGCATGAGGCACCCTGGGGACAAGCACCCACCAGTAGAAGGGTGGATAGGGCAGGTACATCTACAGAGAACAGTGCCAGTACTGGGGGGCTGTGTGCTTTTTACAACTTCTCCACATTTCAGTTTTCAAAAACAACTTAGACTTTAGAGTAAGTTTCAACCTATGGAAAATTTACACAAGTGTTTCCCTGGACTACCCCAGCTCTCCCTAGATGCACATGTCATAATCAAAGCCAGAACATTTCCATTGAAGTCATATTAGTCACTAAACACAAACCCCATGCTAACCTCAACATTGCCTCCCTCTGCCTTTCTCTCACTCAGGAGTCTGTCTGGTCCTGCAGATCCCTGCTCTCTTTTCCTTTCAGGAACAAAAGTGCCCACCAAACTTCCATGCTTAGACATCATGAGGGGTTCCACTCAGCATTTGCTGTCTTGGTAGGCATAGATTGAGGGATGTGGAAGGACTCTTCCTCCTTGCCAGGAGTCCACAGAGCAACAGATGCTACAGCCATCTCTGTGCATAACACTGAGACACCGAGGTCCCCAACCTTATACTTGTTCATGGTACACCTGTTAGAAGTCAGTGTCTTGGACTTGGTAGGTAGGTGAGCTACACTACTATTTTGTGCTGGTCATTTTTCAGTTGTGGTCTTGCTTCCTATCCAGGTACATTATAGGGCCT
Organism: Dipodomys spectabilis; assembly: GCF_019054845.1. Lineage (NCBI taxonomy): Eukaryota > Metazoa > Chordata > Mammalia > Rodentia > Heteromyidae > Dipodomys > Dipodomys spectabilis. The sequence goes on along the minus strand of NW_024871307.1, from coordinate 222,946 downwards.
GGACTCACCTATTTTAGGCTTCCTATTGTAGTGAAGTTGATATGCATCCCTAGCTTAAGAGGAGATGTCACCCACCTTTTGGCCTGGACTGGTCCTGAATAATGATAGTCCAAATCTCAGCATCCTAAATAGTTAGGATTGCACAGGCCACTCCCAGCTCCAATGTTCCTTCCTTCTCAACCCTACCCACTCAGCAGTGACTGACAGCTCTCTCTCCTCAGTTACTCTTACCCTCTGAAATTTCAGAGAGGATACACACATTTTCTTCTTCATTGTACTCTCATTGCTCCCAAGACTGCCTGAAATTGTACTGTCTATCTCCTCTCATTGTAGGCTCCCTAAGGAAGTGATACCCCCAGGTCCTGGATGTTTCTGCATGAGGAGGTAGGTCCCAGTGACACAGAGGTAAACGTAGTTATGAACCCCAAAGGGAGGTACTGCTACTCCAGCTGTGGGCTCTCAGTTCCTTCTGCAACTCCCTCAGCTACAGCCATTCTCCATGATATAGTGGTCTTCCAGCACTCCCCACATTGATGGGTATGAAGACAGCATCATGATAATTGGCCAGGCCAAACTATGGGCACTCAATGATGGAGCTAAAGGAGTTTCACTTGTTCCTCTATCCAATCTGACATCCAGTCCCTCCCTTCAACAGCGTGCAATCTCTGTGGATGCCCTTCTCTACCAATTCTCTCAGTCTCTCTCTAGAACTAAGGAACAGGTGTATGTAATTGAGAAAATGCAAATACAATCTCTCATCATGATTGGGCTAATTTCAATAGGGAAAAAATGAACCACAAATTTATACTGAACCCATCTCCTCACTTCTTTTATTTATGCAAGTTTGATCCCTAATTGCTTTTGTGTGTTTGTTGGCAGAGGTGTATTGGTACAGTTGCAGGGGGTGGCGTTGTGAATACTAGGACTTGAACTCAGGTCCCTTGGCTGTTAACCTGGATTATTTGTTCAAGGCTGGCACTCTTACCATTCCAGTCACTGGTCCACTTGTGGCTTTTTCCATTCTAACTAAAATAAGAATCTCTTGGTTTTCTCTGCCTATACTGGCTTCAAACTGCATTTCTGGTATCAGCCTCCCAAAAGGCTAGAATTACAGGTGTGTGTGAGCAACTGGTGCATGGCCTCCCACTGCCACTTTAAAAGGGCAGCTTTTAGCTTGTGAAGTTAGAGAACAATTCTTGATTGAAAACTGGATATCAGTGTGATTTATGCAGATCTGGAGGCTCCTCATGGGAGGAATGGCCTTCCCCTGGGAAGGATCACAGCAGTACATCAACCAAGTACATTGATGAAATGTTCCCAAAGAACACACCGGATACTCTGAGTAGAACAACATCCAAACCATAGGTCCTTAAGACATTGTCTAAAATAATTGTTCAACGAAGGTACTCACAGACACGCCTCCCATAATCTTGGGAAAAATAACATTACAGCCGCCATCTGGATCCTGTCCGGGGGTATAGGGTGATTGGAACCAAGCCTTTTCAATAGCCCAAACCACATCGCAAAGAGGCAATATGGATGCTCCTACTCCAATGGCTGGGCCCTTTACTGCTACAATATTAGGCTTCTTAAACTGAATTAAAGTATTCACCAAGTTTCTAAAGTTAAAAAAGTAAATGGGGAACAAGTAAAAACATTGCATGTGTGAGCAGATGACAAAAATCTATTCTAGATTGCAAGTTGCCAAAGAGAAAATTTGCAAATCATAAAAACTAAGATTTTTTAAAAAGCCTCCTCCAAGAAAATGTAGTCTGTCGATCTACTTGCTGCAGGTTTCAAAGGCTTACCTACAGCCTGGATATCATACAAGGGTGACTGCTGCCACCGGTTGTAGGTGACATAGCCAGAACTGCTTTGGTATTTACAGTGCCTCTAGGACATTCTGATCAATATATGTAGCATTTCCAACTTTCTCTCTTTGAAGACCCAAGCATCACAGTGACTTGAGGGATTTCTTGTGTCCAAGAAAGGGAAAATTTAGAGTGAACTTAGCACCAAGATTGTCTGGTACTGACTGAACGGTTATTGACTAACGGATAAAACCTGCCCCTGCTAGGAGACTTTACACATTGAATCTGGAAACAACAGGTATTTTCTAAGGTCTTATAAACTGGAGTAAATTAACTTAGGGATATGGAGCCAGACTAATTTAAGACATGAGGTTGGAAAGAAAGATCAGCAAGCATCCCGTTGCCGGTATCCCATTATGTGCTGGTGGATGCTACTGCCACAGGAAATTGGAGAGCAAAGCAGCCATGGGGGGAGGTGGTCTAAGCAGGGGACAAAAACTTGCCATAAGGCGCAGCCAATGCTTTGCTGGAGTTTATTTTTACAGGCTTTGTAGTTCCAGGGAGGTTGATGCTATACTATATAGGGAATAAGCTTCTTCCTCAGCCTCCTCCCATAAAGCTGATTCTGTTTTCAAAGGTGGTTTCTTGTTCTGATTTCACGCAGTAGGCCAAAGCATAAATTTATTCCTACCTACATACAAAGTTATTCTTTTTATGTAGTTTGAGTCTGACCACTGAAGAACAACTACAACTTTTCATACACAGAGTTCTAAGCCAGGGCTTGACTGACAACAGTCATTGAGACACTTCCTACTAGTTCTCCGTCCTCTGAATACTATCAAGATGGAATATAGTGCTGCCTCTCCCCTTACCCCCCAACCCCCTACAAGTCCTGAGGGTTGAACTCAGGGTTTTCTGTTTAGTTGACTGGCACTTGGCTATTTGAATCACACTTTCAGTCCTGTTTGTACTAATCACTTGGAGGCTCAATTTTAACAGACTTTTCTAATTGAGCTGGTCAAGATTGTATGGATGGATTTCTGACTTTTGAGTAGCTAGGATTACAGATGTAGACATCTGCCTCCTGCTAGATTATATTGTAATGAGGGAGGTTGGGAGGTTTGTACATAACACAAGACAACAGGGCTTGCAGATGCAGATTCCAGCAACTGGTGTGAGGTGTAGTCCATTAGGTGAGGCTGACCTCATCGCAGCCTTGTCATTTGCCCCCAAGGTTAGTAATGTTTTTGTGTTATGCGAGAATTGATTCCTTTAAATGAGCAAGCTACACTAATTTCTCATGATTCTAAATGAGATATCCCAAGGCATTGTTAGAAAGCTGGGGTTTAATGATAAAACTGTTGTACATAAACACATAAGAATCAAAAACTGTCCACTATTCCATGCTTATCCCATGATATATTTGTACCAATATAAAAAAAAAATTCTGGTCTCAAAAATCTATGAAGAAAATCAATACCAGGTTTTCAATGGGATTGATATAATGTTTTACAGCTGCAATTTATATTTTGCCTGGATTAATAATAATGCCAAATGAAATTATGTCTGTGTCTCAGAGATCCATGCTAAATTCACCAGCAGCCCTGCTCAGAGGAACGGTGCCATGATGGTGTGTGTATTCATTTGTAAACATGAGTTGAACAGGAACTCAGTTTGTTAAAACACAGCCACCCATCAAACTTTGTAGAAATGACCTGTCAGGAGAGACCTCCCCAGGCCACAAAGCTGGAGAAACATGAACTACAAAATTCCAGCTGCAGTGTGTCTTGTGGTAGGAGATTATGATGGACCTAAAGAGGAAGATGTGTAAAACTTTGTTAAGTATATATAGGATTTTGTTTGCTATCCATGGTTCTTGAACATAGGGCCTGGGCACTGTCTCTGAGCCTCTTTGTGCTCAAGGCTAGTGTTCTACCAATTGAGTTCCAACAATACTTCCAGCTTCTTCTGAGTAGTTTATTGGAGATAAGAGTCTCATGAACTTTTTTGTCTGGGCTGACTTCAAACTGCAGTCCTCAGATTTCAGACCCCTGAGTAGCTAGGATTACAGGCATGCACTAGCTGGCTCCTGGTTTTTATATATAACTTTTAAAACTTACAATTAAAGCCCATAATCATTAAAAGATGTAGAATGCAGCATACTCAATTAGTATTTGTTCCCACTGGATTATCTGTGAACTGAGTTAAAGATTTGCCACAAAGTTAGTTTTTGAAGACAGAATTCCTTCTGAGAAGACACTTGAAAAGGTCAGATATTAAGTCAGACCATCACAGAAGGGAGTAGGAATTGTCTAGGAAATCCAGGCAACAAGATCTGAATTAGGTAGTAGTGTGCTGCCTTCCTCAGCATACTCAGCTTTATTATCTGAAAGAGGAAGGATTGAGTGGGAAGAAGTCAAGTTCTAGGGGCAGTTTATGGGTTTGTTTTGCTCTCTCTCTCCAAATTCTCTAATATAGGAATGCTGAGTAATAGCCTCTTCCTTTGAAAACTTCCCACACTATCTCACTGTATCAGGAGAGGATACCTCACTTCTGTGCAGAGGAGCTTGCTTTTGGGTCCTTCAGACTCATGCAGACACCAAAAGCCCAATGCTATAATTGGAACCCAAGCTACTCAGTTTTATCAATGATGTAAGGGCTGTTTCATGACAATGAATCTGCAATCTGGCCATCATCAATTCCAATAGTGGAAATAGCAGCCCCAGACAGTGGACAATGTAAGATATTAGTTGATCTCCATTCTCATTTCCCTTCCCTTCCATTCTGGATATTTGCAACAATGAGGATCTTAGTGTCAAAAAGTTTAAGGAATTTGAAACATGACACCACAGAAAGAAGCAAAAAAAATATACATAGAAAGATGGTTTTGTGTAATGTCCCTCTTAGGCATATAAGTTAATTTAAATAAACTGAGTAAGAAAGAAAAAGGTTTTAAGTGAAACTGCTTTAAATAATTATTTTTTCTGATTCTCCCATATTCCATTAAGAAAAATTCTCATGACAAAAATAGATTCACTCAAAGCAGCAGCAATGCAGGTTTTGCAGAAGCACAATGTTTTTGTTTCCTATAATATCAGCTGAGCCTTCTGTGGGAGCCAGGAGAAGAACATGGCAGTGGGAGGCTAGTAGAAGAAGTAGGAGTGAGGATCTGATGAAAACGTGCATCTAAAATCACCTAAAAGTTCAAGAGATGCGGTTTCTGCTTAAATGTGTGTATCTAACTTTTCTCTTTTTCTAATCCCAGTACTACAAAACTTCAGCCTCTCTCAAGGTCAGAGACTGGACAGTGGAGGAGGGAACAGGCTGGAGAATAGCAGGATTGGTGAGAGAAGCTCCAAGATGCACAGGAGAGGACACAGGTGGTCTCACAGAAAATGTACAAAGTCACCAGAGAAGACAATGGTGTGTGCGTGTGTGTGTGTGTGTGTGTGCGCGCGCGCGAGTGAGTGCGTATAAAAAGTGAGGCTTAAAATCATGCAACATATCCTGAATTATGGTTCAACAATGAGCAGTGTCCACACATTTATATGAGGTTCTGATTGTCTAGAGCAGAATTATGTCCACTGATTAAGGCTTATAATTTCAGGTCAAGTAAGAAGGCACTGCCTTCTAGTATTATACCACAAAACTCCAATTAGAGAACCCAGAATAACAATGGGATTACAACATTTCAAACCAAATACTTGTGGCTAGGTCTTTCATGCCTGCAATCCCAGCTCTGAGGGAGGTGTATGTGAGGGAAGAGCAATGCCCAAAAATTACTTAAAATACTTAAAGCAAGAAGGGGGCTGGAGGTGTGGTAGAGTGCATGCCTAGTATGTATGAGGCTTTGAGTTCAATCAAACCATAAACTACCAAAAAAACCCCAACAAATGTAAGATGGGCTCATTAGCTGGATTCAGATACCTATGCAAAGAAGCCAAAAATGAATGGCTTCTTTCTTCTGTATAGGAAATATTTAGAGTGGGGCTGGGAAGGTGGCTCATTGGTAGAGTGCTTGCCTTGCATGCATGAGGCCCTGGGTTTGATTCCTTAGCATCACATAAGCAAAAAGAAAAAAGCCAGAAGGGGCGCTGTGGCTCAAGTGGTAGAGTCTTAGCTTTGAGCAGAAGAGCTGAGGGACAGTGCCCAGGCCCAGAGTTCAGGCCCCACAACCGGACCCTGACCCAAAAAGAAATAGTTAGAATTCAGTGAAGATATGAGAAGTGTACAACACAAGTACCATGCAGCTGTACATTATATATATAGCACTCTTACTCAACATGCCTGAGCACTAGCTGTGTTTCACTTAGCCTTAAAATCAGTTATTGGCCTCTGATAAGCAGTCATTTAAGTCAGACTCATAGAAAGAGCAGATGACTTAATTGAGTAACTGAGTTAAATGACAGGCATCTGGAAACAACCTGCTCAAGCTGTGCACAAAGGAAAAGAACCAACACTAGAACTTAAAATTTGTTCATGCCCAGTCCAAGTTGAGATGTATGCAATTGTGGAGCTTTCCTGGCCATTGCAAGCTGCCTTTTCAGATACTAGTCAATGTGCATGCATAGAAAGCCCCCTTACTGTGTGCTCTGCCACAACACTAAGACCATCAGTGTTGTAGGATGACAGGGAAACTCCTCACAGGACAGAACATGGCCATTGTTATCTTGCACAAATAAGAAACCTGTCAAGCTGGGCACCAATGGCCCCTGACTGTCAACCTAGCTACTCAGGAGGTAGAGATCTGAGTATGGCAGTTAAAAACCAGCCTGGACAGGAAAGCCCTTGAGATACTTATCTCCAATAAACCACCAGGAAACTGATAGTGGCACTATGGCTCAAGTGATAGAGAGCTGGCCTTGAGCTGAAGAGCTGAGAGATAGTTCCTAGGCCTAGAGTTCAAGACCCATGGTGAGAAAAAGAACAAAGAAAGAAAGAAAGAAAGAAAGGAACAAAGAGATAAAGAAAGAAAAAGAGACAGAGAGGGAGAGAGAAAGAAACAAAGAAAGAAAAGAAACAAAAAACAAAGAAAGAAAAGAAACAAAGAAAGAACGAGAAAATTGAAAAACAGAAAGAAACCTGTCAAGATGAGAGCTATGGCAAAGTTCCAGCCTCTGCAGATGAAGACATCCTGACCTGGGAGATGGCCCAACGACAGAGGAACTGTTACTTTCTCCTAGTAATAGCCAAAGCTCCCACTGGGCACATACAACTAGCATGGAGCTGATGCCCATCACATGTGTACTGCCACATGTCAGTGTGGCCACAGTGATTAGCAGCCAAGCTGCCAAGTCCCCTCCACTTCCCACCTCCTGGGCACATTGTGGGCCAGCTCAGAAGGAGGTTTCAGAAGAACGTATAGAGCCACGCAGCAAAGCAGTGGTGCAGAAGCACAAAGCACATGTCTCTCACCTCTGAGTTTACAGAGTTATTCTCAGATGATTTTGTGGATAACAAGATGTGAGTGAAGCTGTCTTGCTTCCTGAAAATATCTCTGTATCCATAGGCACTCTTTGTCTGCCTCACACTGAAAGGCAACCACTTGTCCAAAGGCTGGTCTCCTCTGTCGCCAATATATTTCCTTTTCCCAGCCATCTCTCCTTAACAGACATCTGTATGTTGGCTGATAGCACATCCATGAATGGAGATGTACCTGCCAAGGGTTTGAAATCACATTGGTCCGTGATTTCCTATCACCAGTTCTCTTCCACTGTCACCTCAGAATTAGACCAGAAGCTGGTCAGTTCCAGGATTTATCAACACAACGATGTCAATATCAGAACCTTGTCAAAGTCTACTTCAAAATACCTTTCAGTTTCAATCTATGTCTGACAGAAAATCCACCCCATACTTTTTTGGTCTAGGATATGTACAGCTATAAACTGGGAGACTTTTAGAGAATGAAATTAGAGAGAATGGGTCTCCTGGACAAGATCTGCTATAGGTATGACAAGTTGGAAGAAAAAAGAAAACAGCATAAGGAAATATGATTAACAAGGCCAAAGTGGTCAAAATAAATCACTCCAATGCAAGAAGGTTCTTCTGACAAACCTGTTCTTGTAGAGCCATGGCCTGGTATGATGGTGCCACTTTAGACTCTGGTCCCATTAGGGCAACATACATGTCACAGCTTCTTCCTTTGATGGCCTAGGCTCTCTACCAGAGGTTCATCCCCCATTCCTACCTCTGCTTTCTAAAAGGGTACACATATCAAGGGACTCTCTTATTTCCACCTACAAACATTCTACCAGTGTTCCCTCATGACACAACTCCTCAATGCCAATCTGGGTGTTTTGCCTTGACTCCTAATATATCATCTGCAGAGCCTAACATTTGTTACTTTTCCTCCTTTTGGTACTGGGTACTGAACTGAGAGCTTTGTGCATGCCAGACATGTACTCTACCACTGAGCTGCATCTTTACCCAGAGCTTTGCTTATACTAGTCAAGGACTCAATTATTTGATACAATTACCAAGGCACATGAGAATAAGGGAGATGCTGCACTTAGCATTTGGACAAAATAATCACCCTGTCTATAGGAGTCACTTCAACATTAGCTTGTGTGGCAATGTGTGCAGAGCTCTGGCTAGGAGAAAACAAAAGCCATGTCTGAGAAATACATGATAATCTACTGGTAAAATTATCAACAGGAGTTTTCTGAGGGATGAGGCATGAGTCATTAATTATGAACCAAGAACTACTTCTTCAAAAGTGTAAAGAAATAAGCTAAAGCCACCAGAAAATACTCAAAAATGGGTACTTAAGAGAAAACAAAACTGTTCTTAGTCAAACACTGGTAAATAGGCTGGGTGGGGCCTCCACCACAACTTGGCCTCAATCCTTAACCCACTGAAGAATGAGAGTGCCTTGGCCAGGCCTGCCTTCAGTTTGGACCCAGCAGCCTTAAAGGATTTGGAGTCATCCAACCTGGTCAGTTCCAGGACTAGAGATGCAGGGATGTCAATTTCCTGGCCCACACCTACTCCCTAGGACTCCCACATTGGAAGCTATTTGCACTTTGATCTGCCCTGAGGCTTCTAGTCACAGATCAGTCTCTCTGGGAGTTTACTTTCTGATGAGTAAGACCAACTTGGCTTAAAGATCTCTACCCCACTCCTCCCCAACCTACCCCAACCTCAGGCCTGGTATAGGAAAGCTTAGGGAACTTACCATCTCCCAACTTTACTAGAAACAAGGAACTTGCACCTCACCCAGTAGTATCTTTCCTTAGAGCTTCCTAAAAGTTGCTGGATTCCCATAGGTCCTGTTTCTGAAGAAAAAGGGGCTCTTACAAGTTATTGGTGGCCATGGAGGAATGCCTGACACAGACAACCTACCTTGAGCCTCACTGCAAGAAGAGTGAAAGATTCTGGCAAAAAGAACCAGTGAATGATTTTGGCCTCTGGTGAAAACAGAAGTGTTCACCCTCTTCCTGGCCATTGTGTAGGTTCTAAGCAATTGAGATTTCTGTCTCACTCATGTAAAGTAAACATACCCAACAGGCTGGATCTTTTTCCCTTACAACCCTCTGTGGGCCTCAGACAGCTTCGAATGCTGGAAAATGAGTATGAGAATGGGTCATTGGGCCATGTCTCCCTTCCACTCCTTGACTTGTAAGTACTGAATCAAGCAGATCTTGATACACTATGGGACTGGTCAGATACTCACTCCCTCAAACAGCTAGACTCACTTGTGTCCTTAGAGCTGCCAGATGACTTGAGAAACTACCCTGGCAACGAGGATCTTGCACTCATCTTGTGAGTGCTGCTTCGCTGCCAACTGAACCGTAAGCACAGGGATTGGGGTTCCTGCTACTGTTTCTGGGGAATGTGAATGAAATCCCTCTGATGGGGCATGAGACCAGAACCTGTGGTTGTCTGAAGGAGAAGTAGATCCTTAATGGCCAGTATTCATACCTGCATTTTGTGGTCCCATTCCCAAAGAGGAATGCATACTAGGGGGCAGGTAAAGCAAGTCCCGTGTCAGAATAAAGGAGGAAGAGGCCCTGCTACCTCAGTGCCCAGACAAGTCTTGAACATTAATCCCTTCAGTATTCCAAACATCACTTTGGTACTAGGAAAATTTTAACATCTGAATCTGGTTTACTTTCTCTTCAAACTGCTTTTATGCTACTGGCATGCTTTTGAGAGACTGCTAACTTTAAAACTGGGCCAGGGAAAATAAACAACATTGGCACTTGTCATCCTCCTGTTCAAAATAATAGGAACACCATGAATTTGAAACTCCTTTTGAGCACCAGTCCTATATTGCTAAGATTAAATCCTGCTGGGCAACTTTATATTTCAAATATATTGAAAGAATAAAAGGGATTCTAAAGAATAAGGACTCAAGAGTACAAAATGTATACTTCTTTATTTATATAAATAGGGCTTTAAAATAATACTATTTAAAAGAAATCTGCATTTTTACATTCACCATCAGTTAGTTCCTGACCGGAAAGGCTGTGCATGATGATACACAGCAGGGACCTCAATGCATGACAACAGGATCTCAGGAAAGCACCATTCATTTGAGAAGTAGTAGGCAGGTTCTGACAGTCCTGTTGCACTGCTACCAATGGGAAGTCTTAAACTTCTTCCTCCACCAAGTCTTCTTCAAATTCCCCCTGTTCATCAGCAGTGGCATCTTGGTACTGCTGGTACTCGGACACCAGGTCGTTGATATTGCTCTCAGCCTCAGTGAACTCCATCTCATCCATGCCTTCTCCCGTGTACCAGTGCAAGAATGCCTTGCGCCGGAACATGGCACTGAACTGCTCTGAGGTGCGCTTGAAGGGTTCTTGGATGGCTGTGTTGTTGCCAATGAAGGTGGCCGACATCGTAAGGCCACGCGGGGGGATGTCACATACAGCTGTCTTCACATTGTTGGGAATCCAGTCTGCAAAGTAGCTGCTGTTCTTGTTCTGCATGTTGAGCATCTGCTCATCCACCTCCTTCATGGACATGCGGCCTCGGAAGATGGCAGCTGCTGTCAGGTAACGACCATGGCGGGGATCACAGGCGACCATCATGTTCTTGGCATCAAACATCTGCTGGGTGAGCTGGGGCACTGAGAGAACATGGTACTGCTGGCTGGCCCGGCTGGTCAAGGGTGCAAAGCCAGGCATGAAGAAGTGTAGGCGGGGGAAGGGCACCATATTCACGGCCAGCTTGCGCAGATCTGCATTCAGCTGGCCGGGGAAGCGCAGGCAGGTGGTGACTCCACTCATGGTGGCTGACACCAGGTGGTTCAGGTCTCCATAGGTGGGTGTGGGCAGCTTCAGGGTGCGGAAGCAGATGTCATACAGGGCCTCATTGTCGATGCAGAAAGTTTCATCTGCATTTTCCACCAACTGGTGGATAGACAAGATCGCATTGTAAGGTTCTACCACGGTGTCTGAAACCTTGGGGGAGGGCATTATGCTGAAGGTGTTCATGATGCGGTCTGGATACTCCTCTCGGATCTTGTTGAGAATCAGGGTGCCCATGCCTGATCCAGTGCCACCTTCCAGGGAGTGAGCCAGCTGGAAACCCTGGAGACAGTCACACCTTTCTGACTCCCGTCGTACCACATCCAGCACCGATTCTAACAGCTCGGCTCCCTCCGTGTAGTGGCCTTTTGCCCAGTTATTGCCTGCCCCGCTCTGGCCTATCAGACATAAAGACATGATGAGACACAGACTCCAAGAATAATGACTGTGCCTGTCCTATTGTGAAGACAAAGGAGTGTTGTGAGCCAACCTTTGCTATTATTTTAGATACACTATGGTGAAATAAAGGAAATGTTTTCAATGTATCTGGGACCCTACAAATCACCCAGGTTCTAAAGAAAAGTAGAGAGTGTGGAGGAAAATACATTTTAACCCAAATCAAGTACTTCTAGAAATGAAGAACTGAGCCTGCCTCAATACTGGAAATGTAATTACTTTCACAACAGGGACAGAAGCACAGTGTGGTCAGAGGGAAGCTAAACTGCAATCACTTGTCTGCTCCTTGCTCACACATAGCTGTGCTTTGATTTCTGGTGTCCTGAAGTGGTTCTGTTATTGCCAGGCCTTTAAAATGACCAGCAGTGCTGAAACCTTGTTGGTGGCTTTCTCTGCTTGCTGCTCTTTCCCTTCAGAGGCTTCTTTGTCATGGAGAACTTACAGAGTTGCACTGATCTGAGCTGTCTGAGTGGCCAGGGGCATGACTCCCGTGGACTGGAATAGGTGGGTTAGCTGAGGAGAATATCTAGGTGGATAAAGGCTCAGCCCAGCACTGGAGTGCCTGGATGTTAGGACCCATGGACCATGATGACATACCAAATATGAAGTTGTCTGGCCTAAAGCTCTGGCCAAATGGTCCCGATCTTACTGAGTCTAAGGTGCCAGGCTCTAGGTCCACCATGATGGCCCGAGGAACATATTTGTTGCCTGTGAGAAAAAGAGTTGACTTAGGCCTATACTTGAGAAGGAACTTAGGGCAGAGCTTATGATTCTAAGTGACTCTCAGCATTCATTACAAAAATTACAGCATTTAAGACATGGAAACAGAAAAGATATCTTGAGCATGAATCCCCATGCAAGAGGCTTCAGCAACTTTAAGGATGTTTGCAGTTGTCTATTTCCATGAATATTCATTCCTTTGCTTTGGGCATGGTGGCTGAAATCTCAGCTACACAGGAGGCAAAGATGAGCATTAGGCTTTGAGTCTAATGGTGCAAAAGAAAGGTGACAACACCTTTTTATTTTTGGTTCATCGTGGGGCTTGAACTCTGGGCCTGGACACTGTCCCTCAGCTCTCCAGCTCAAGGCTAGCACTCTATCACTTGAGCCACAACCCCACTTTCAGTTTTCTTATTGGAGATAAGAGTCTCAGGGACTTTCCTGCTCAGGCAAGATTTGAACCATGATCCTCAGTTCTTAGCCTCCTAAGTAGCCAGCATTACAGGAATGAGTCACCAGTGCCTATCAGCAAGAAACTTCCTCTTTTTTGTTAATTTTATTTTATTGTAAAGGTGCTATATAGAGGAGTTGGTTACATGAGTAAGGAAATGAGAACGTTTCTTGTCAAAAATTGTTACCCCCTCCTTTGTTGTTCTCCCACTATCCCTTCCCTTCCCCAATTACCTTTCTCAAGAAATGAACCAGGTTCATGCCTTAATCCTAGCTACTCTGGAGGCTGAGATCAGAGGATGACTATTCAAAGCCAGCTGGGGCAGGAAATGTCCTTAAGACTCTTATCTCTAATAAACTAACAGAAAACCAGAAATGGCACTGTGGTTCAAGAGGTAGAGCTGCTTGCCTTGAACTGAAGAGTTGACAGACAGTGCCTAGGCCCAGAGTCCAAGCCACATGACCGACCCCGCCCCCCCCCCCACCCCGGGCCAAAAAAAGCCAGGTATGGCTATTCACCAAGTAGATGTAAGGGAATTCAAGTGTAAGGCTTTCCTGGAGAAAACATATATACAATATATATATTTCTTGTCTTATAATGTTTCAATAATGGTTATCAAATAGCACATACCCTTTATTCAAATACTCAGAGCAACCTTGGGCAATGACTTGCAATTTCCCATTTAACATGATTTGGCCCAAGGGAAAGCAGTTAACATGATGTAAACACCAGTTTTAGAATACCCCCTTCCTAAACATTCACATGAAGAAAACTGACCATCCTGCTGGATATACAGGATCTAATAAAGACACAACCTAAAATTCTGTTCATAGGAGTGACACAATCCAACCCAACCACTCTCAACCAAGGAATCAGAAGATTAAAACCTTGTATGTTACTTCAACAATATTAACACAAAATACCAAGGTGAGGACATCCCAAAATGTAGATCTATAAAACTCACATAAATTAAATAGCTTTGGAATTTTGTTTGTACTTGTTCATTGGATTAATACACAGGAAAGCCAATTATCCATGATTCTGTTTGTATACAATAATGTAGAATGGAAACTCAATATAAAATTAAATGAACTTTACATTGACAGTTACAAAAACTGAAAATCTACTCTGTAGACTTCAATTAGGCTGTTTATGTTAGGAAAGACAATATGAATCATTTAAAAGCCATGTTTACAAATTAGTATTGATTTTTTCTACATCACAAGAATGTTTTCTTACTTTAAAAACCTTAAAAATAATTTACTGTTGGCTAAGTATTCATATTCAAAATGCTCAAGACCAGAAATGTTATAGATTTCAGGGTGAGACTATTTATGCTTTGTGATTTGGACTATTCTCATATATATTAGTGACTGAACATCCCTCTTTAAAATTTTTTAAATTTTCTTTTTCAAAATATTGTTTTAGAAATTTAATCTGTATTTTAAAGAGGCAATGTAACTGGGCTCTGGTTGCATAAGGGTGTAATTCTAGCTACTCAAAAATCTGAGATGAGACCTTAGCATCGCAGATTGAAGTCAGCTGGGGCAGGAAAGGCTGGGAGACTCATCTCCAAGAAACTACCCAAAATAAAAGAAGCTCATAGTTAGTGCCCAGGCTTGAGCTTAGGATGATCAGCACACAACCAAATGGCATTGGATTATATTTTATCAATTGTTTTAGAATGCATATTTAGGCAGTCTCATTTTTAATTATGTGAAATGGGCTCACGCCTTTAATCCTAGCTACCCAGAAGGCTGAGATCAGAGAATCATGGTTCAAAGCCAGCCAGGGCACAAAAAGTCTGCAAGACTCTTATCTCCAATAAAACACCAGAAAACTGGAAGTGACACTGTGGCTTACGTGGTAGAGCTGCTTGCCTTGAGCTGAAGAGTTGAGCGACAGTGCCTGGGCCCAGAGTTCAAGCTCCATGACCGGAAAAAAATAATCCAGGTGTGGTTAGTCAGCAAGTAGAGGTACGGGGAACTCAGGTATAAGGCTTTCCTGGGGTAATTCACAAGAGTATACTCAAAAATTAAAACAAAGTATCTGGTGGAGTGGCTCAGTTGGGTACAGCACTTGACTTATAAGATCAAGGTCCCAAATTAAAACTACAATACTACCATAAGAAAGGCAGGAACTCCTTCCTTTTCATTAGTATTCCCCTGGGAACTATTTTGCCATGGTATGGGAAACAAGATGGAAGAAACTTACCAGCTGCCTCATTGTAATACACCTCGATTCTCTGCAGCTGTAAATGGCTGTCGCCATAGTAGTTGCCAGTGCAGTCAATATTGTGCTCATCGCTTAGCATTTCCCAAAACTGAGATGGAAATAGAAGTGTATTATTACCTAGAATGTTAACTGTCCAAAAAATGCATTTTAAAGTAACTATGAAACTCATGTCCTGTTGACACAAATATATTTGTAAAAAATAATTACATTTTCTAAATTAAAAAAAGCACAGAAAATGGTGCTATTTTAGTTTTGTTAATCTCTTTTATCTGGCTGAATAGAAGACATCTGGTTTCTCCTATGAGTATTCCATCTTATGCAGTACCATATTCTGTTTGTATTCTATGATGAGTAACTGGCGTTCCATGGACATGAAATTACCAAAGCAGTAACTTGAAGACTCAGCTAGAAGGGTCTCCAGAACCCCAAGTGTCCTCAGAGCATACATGACAACCAATGATTTAGAAAACACCCAACTTAAGGGAGCTGAGATGGAGCATGAAACTCAGAGAAATTTGCATTAAGGTAGAAGAACTGTTCTCAATTATCTGACACTCATCAGTTGACACAAAGGGAATTCTCTGTATCTTTCAGCTCAAAGACACTGCATTCCTTTCATTCAAACCAGACCAAACGTGCATTAGTCTATTCCCAGGAAACTAAATACAAAGCCTTGAGTCTCAGGTAAGACTAAGACATGCAAGGGATTTGAAACCACCCCAGCCTTGCTTAAAAACCACACCCACCAGGGCCACACAAATTAGGGAAATTGGAGAAGCTATCTGGGGGGCTTCATTTGCAGAAGGTTAGGGACCACTATGGAGCCCCACCTACCTCAGCCTAGCCATGACCACCACCACCTCCACACTCCAACCCCATCCTTTTTCTCCTTCCCCTAAATTTGAGACTTGGATCCTAGGCCAGTGCCATGCTCACCTTTGCGCCAATCTGGTTGCCACACTGGCCTGCCTGTATGTACACAATCTCCCTCATGGTGCAGGGCTGCAGAACAGATGGATGTGTGTCTTCAGCAGTGGTGCCCACAGAGACAAACAGGTAGATCTGGGAAGCAGGAATCTGACACAGTGAACTCAGATCCCCATTTATACCTCTGGTTGTTACAGGGGCAGAGGAGGTGGGGCGGACTTGATTACAGGTGGAGCCAGCAGGTGCTCCAACTCAATCTCCCTATTGCTGGGTAATCAGAGGGCCCTACCAGTTCCCACCTACCCTGGTATCCAGCTGCCAGCTGCAAGTCCATTAGCACAGCTCCCATTCTATTTGGATCCACTGGTCACCCTGCCATCCACTACCCACTCTGACTCACAAGAGAGGCTGAACCCTGGGATCCAGGAAAGAAAAGGAGGAACTTCCTCTACACAAGGTCCTTGTGTGCCAGAAGCCCAGAACAAGCCTGCCTTCCATTTTTGATTGGAGGGCCTAGAACTGAAGGGACATTTTCAGCTGTGATCCCAAGAGCAAGCACAAACTTAGATTCCATGATTGATTCACTTTCCATTATGGGAAGAGTCAGGGGCTTAGGGTCTAGCTTTCATTCTCAGGTTTTCTTTTTCTTTCCTCTTAAAAGTAGCTTGCTTTATTACTTGGGCTATAGGACTACTACAGTCTACTTTTTGTTTCATTTGGCATCTGCTCCTAGTGTAAGAACTCAGGTCCTAGTCAGAGTGTCTTTTTTTTTTTTTTTGGTCAGAGTTGGGGCATGTTAGTGACTTAGGGCTTGAAATTAAGGACTGGTGACCCTTTCTGAGGTTTTTATTATTATTGAGATTAGATGATTACCTTAATTTCTCTTATTTCACAGAATTGTGGAATAGTGATATTTAGTTGAAATCACAAACATATTTTAACCTTCACAAGTCAAATTATCATTATCATGGACTATAAATTTTGTGAATTCTATAAGCTTTGACAATACAATTTATTTCTTCCACAACGGGTGATATTTACATTTCTCTACTTTTGTTTAGTGTAGGATTTCCTGTCTTTCACTCTCATTCTGCCCCTCTCTTTCTGAGGTTTTATTGATTTACTTATTTAACTGAAAGGTAGAAGGCTCTACTACTTGAACCACAGCTCAACTTCTGCCTTTTTTTTTTAAGTGTTTAATATGAGACAAGAGTCCCATGGGTAGTCAAGGGCAGTACAGTGAGGCTTGAAATCTGAGGATCACTATTCAAAGTCAGCCTGGGCAGCAAAGTCTATGAGACTTACCACCAATCAACCACTAATAGGCAGAAGATAGTAGAGCTTTAGCCATGAGCAAAACACTTCAAGTTTAAGTCCCTCGACTGAACAAACTGAAGCAAGTTTCATGGACTTCCCTGCCCATGATGGCTTTGAACCATGATCTTCAGACTTCAGTGACTTTAGCACTCAGGATTATAAGTGTGAGTCAACATTTACAAATCTTTAATTACCTTTTCTTTCACCTTTTCCGGTTATTTATTATTTCTTTTTTGACAATTGTTCTTAGGGGCTAGCTGTCATTCTTAGTTTTTTCTTTCCTCTTGAAACTACCATGCTTTACAAATTTGACCACAGGTAAACTACAGGCTGTTTCTCTTTTTTGTAGTTCTTCTTCTAGGGCTCAAACTCAGGTAATGGTGACTGAGGTTCTTTTTTAATTTTTTTTTTTAAATTGAGTGCTGCTTGTTGGTTCTGGAAATTAAGGCCTGATGACTCTCCTTGAGGATTTTTTTATTTTTACCTTAATGGTGGCAGGTTTCACTAGTTGAGCCACAGCTCAGCTTCTGCCTTTTCGGTGGTCAATAGGAGATTAGAATATCAACAGCAAGCCAAGAGCATTACAGGGAGGACTGAAATCTGAGAATCATGGTTGGAAGCCAATCTGGGCAAGAAAATCAATGAGAAAATGATCTCTAATTAACCACCAAGAGGTAGGAAGAAGTAGACCTCTAGCCATAAGGAAATCATAGCAAGTTCAAGCCCCAGTACTGAACACAGTAAATTAAGTCTTCTGTATTTTCTTCCAAGGATGGCTTTGAAACACGATCCTTAGATTTCAGCAATCTGAGCAAGTAAGATTGCAGTTTTGAGCCATGATTTAGAAATCTTTAATATGCTCCTTTTTCACCTTTTCATTTATTTGATTTGCCTTCCCCCCTTTTTAAAGTTCATGTCCTTTATTATTAGGGCCTAGCTATTCACACTCAGTATTTATTTATTTATTTTGTCGGTTGTGGGGATTGAACTCAGTGCCTGGGTATTGTCTGTCAGGGATAAGGCAGTCACACTGCCCCTTTCAGCCACAGTGCCACTTCCACTTAATTTGAAAAAAACAGTCACCAGGGGAATTTTCAGCCTGGACTGGCTTCCCTTTGTGGGAAGCTTCCTGAGCAGTGAGTATTACAGGCATGAGCCAGAGAAACCTGGCTTGTTTTCTTAGATCAAAACTAGCAGGCTCTACAATTTATGCCACACTACTTCACTGCCCATGAGATTTTTGGATTTTGTTTTTTGCTCAAAGCTTGCAGGAACAAAAACTCAACTCCTGAGGGTTTTTTTCTTTTGGGAGTTGGGAGAGGCTTGAATTCAGGGCCTGTGGACTCTCTCTGAGGGTTGTTTTGTTTTTGGTATTTTCTTTTTATTTCGAAGCTAGCAGGCTATTAAGCCTCAGCTCAAGTTACGCCTTTTTTTTTTTTTTTTTGGTGTTTAATAGGATATGAGTCACATGTTAGCTCTACTTCATTTATTTTTGTAAGTTTTAATTTTCTTTACAAAGTATGATATATTTTTTGTTAAATTGTTATTGGTGTGCTTTTATTGGGTTGTTTTGGTATGAACAACACTGGGGATTGAACTCATACCTCGTTTATGGGAAGAAAGTATTCTAACACCTAAGTCACAATTCAGCTATGGCAGTTTTTTTTAATTTTCTATTTGTTTGTTTGTTCTTTGTTGGTCATGGGCTTGAACTCTGGGCCTGGGCTCAGTACCTATGGTCTCCATCTCAAGACTAGCACTATACAACTCTAGCTACAGCACCACTTCAAGGTTTTTGAGTGGATTATTGAAGATAAGAGTCTCATGGACTTTTCCTGTGTGGACTGGCTTTGATCCATGATCCTCAGATCTCAGCCTCCTGAGTAGCTAGGGTTAAATGCATGAGCCACCAGCACATGGCTATCATGCTATCATGTTTTTGTTTTTTTTTTTTTAAACTGTTTAAATTACTCATTTTTGTCCTTGTAATTTAATTTAATATTTAATCTTTTTTCATCCCGGGGAATTGAGTATAGGACCCTGTGTATGTATGTATCTAAATGCTTTTGTGTGCATATGTGCCAATACTGGGGCTTAAATTTCCTTAACTTTTTCCATGCAAGGCTGAAACTGTAACACTTGAACCATACCTCCAGTCTGTTTATTTTTGCTGCTTAGTTGAAAATAATAATATCTGATTTGCTACTTTGGAGGCTTAGGTTTTTAGATGGTAGTTTGGAGCCAGACTGGGCAGTCTCCTTACCTCTTCCCTCTAATATACTACTCAGGAAAAGCTGCAAGTATCACTGTGGCTCAAGAGGTAGAACACTAGACTTAATGAAAAGCAACTCATATACAGTGCCAAGGACTGAATTTAAGCTCTGGGGCCAGCAGGTTAAAAAAATAAAAAACTCTGAATTTTCTGACCAGTCTAGCTTTAAACTATGATCCTATAGATCTCAGTCTCTGAATAGCTAGGGGATTACAGGTTTGAGCCTTTAGTTATAGTGATAGTTTTCTATTATTATTATTTACAGCTGCTTCTAAAAAATGATACAATGTGGCTAACAGTGGCTCATGGTTATAATCCTTGTTATTATGGAGGCTGAGATATAGGAACCTTGGTTTGAAGTTGGGCCCAATGACAGAATGTCTGTGAGTCTTATCTCCAATTAACAACCAAAAATATGGATGTAGAAATATGGCCCAAGTTTTAGAGTAGTTGCCTCAGCAGTAAAAGCTTAGAGACAGTGCACAGGCAATGAGTGCAATTCCCAGGATCAGCACAAAAAATTAAATAGAACCCATATCATCAAGGGTATGGCTACTGATAGTTTGCCTATGTTTTCCTAAAATTCTGTTTGATAGCCACCACAAAGAAAAATAGAAAAACCAACAAATTATGGATCCACAGCCAGATGAATATTTTTGCTCATAAATCTGCACTAATTATATTTTTAAAAAAGTTTTACACTCTTTCATTTCAAAAGTTAGCCAAAAATAATGCCAGTTGAAGAGAAATTGCATGTGATTACGACTTCAGCACTACATTCCTCAGATTTTTAAAAGAAGATGCCACCTATTTACACCTTTTAAATACAAATGGCATTATTAAATATATTTCAACTAAATATTAACTTCACTGTTCTCTAAATTGAGGTGTTGACCTATATTTTAAATCAGAGTGAATTGTATAAACATTAGAGAAATACTGAGGCAATGAAAAGGAAAGCAGGAAGGAATGTTCTTTTCAGAACAACTTGGTTTGAGGCTGGCCACCAAGGTAGGTCTTCATTCCTATGGTTCCTTTCCTTGACTGGTCCTTCTCCCCTTGAGTCTAATCAAAGGATTATCTTATAGGTATGGGAAAAGCAGCAGCTGGAGTTGAAGGCTTTCTTTTTTTTATATTTTATTTTTTTATTGTGTGAATACTGTACAGAGGATTTACAATTACATGGGCAAGATAACGAGTACACTTCTTATTAAACATTGTTGCCTCCTTTGTTTCCCCTTCCTATCCCTTCCCATACTCTCCTCCTCATCCCCCTGATTCTCTCCCACACACACCAAAATTGTAAAGTTTGTTTTTCGACATAAAGACTTGTACATCTCATTGTTGCAATGGGGCCAGCTGTATCCCTAGTTAAACGATTTGTTTTTTCCCTTCCCCTCCACAAATTATACCAACATCAAATAGAGTGAAGACTTTCTTTATACCCTCTTTCTTGTGTTTAAATGCAGGAATTAGAAAAGTCACTGGCTTACTGGATTCTGACTTTCAAAGAACTTCTAACTATGTAGAACAACATGAGGCAGCACATTGTGGAGGAGGACAAGATGGTGGCTAAGGACAGATATAATATTTGCACAGAACATGCACATTCTTACTCCTGTAAGTCTGTCATCTGCCCATAGGAGGCTGAAATTTCCTAAAATTCCAATGTTAGAAAGGAGCTTTAATTTTGTTAGAGTTCCTTTTCAGTGGGATCCCTGCTTCTCCATGATTCCTTAAAATTCTGTAGTTTTAGAAGGCAGCAGCATGCTTAACAGAAACAGCACTGGATGCACCGTCTGTTCAGATTTTTATGTTTGTTTTTTAAATACCTATACATATATTTTATTGTGAAAATACCGTATAGAGGGGTTACATGGGAAGGTAATGAGTATATTTCTAATCAAGTATTGTTGCCTCCTCCTTTGTTTCCCCTTCCCATCCTTTCCCATCTCCCCCACCCGCCCCCCTCCACCCTCTCACCGCCCCCTCTACCAATGTTGTAAAGTTCCTTTTTCGACATAACGTCTTGTACATCTCATTGTTGCAATGGGTCTACCTGTATCCCTAAAAACAATTTCTTTTTTCCCTTCCCCTCCACAAATTATACCAACATCAAGTACAGTGAAAACAAGGGTTATGCTATGAGGGAGTGACATACAAAGCAACAAGGAAATCATTTATAAATATGTTGGAAACAATCGCAAGAAAGAAAAAAAAAACATTGAATCCTTATCTTGGGGTTCATTTAGCCTTACATCAACTTATCTGTCCGCTTCTGCTTGTCTCAGACATTCACTAGTTATTGCAAATAAGGGAAAACTGTTCACATTTAAGGAAAATTAGAAATAACCTTAATCAGAGAGGAGAATGAGAGGGATGGGGCTCAGCTCTTATTGTTCAGATGGTGACAAGTGTTGTCTGTTTTTTCTTTGCTTTTTCTTAAATTTAATTTTACCATCAAGATAATGTACAGAGGAGATACAGTTAATACATAATGTTATGAGAACATTTCTTTTTTGAACATTTTTATTGTAAGAATACTGTACAGAGGGGTTAGAATTACATGATCAAGATAATGAGTACATTTCCTATAGAGCATTTTTGCCTCATCCTTTGTTTTTCCATTACCATTCCTTCCCTCACACCTCTATAACTACACTGCCCAAACCCCCCACCCCCACCCTCTGCCACTGAAGTTGTAAAGTTCATCTCATTGTTACAATGGATCAACCTGTATGCTTATTTAAGCATTTTGTTTTTTCCATTCCACTCCCTGTATTAGAGAAGTGTATATACAAGATGCAGGACACTGACATCAAATACTGTAAAAACAGGGGTTAGACCCTGGGAAGGAACATAAAAAGAAACAAAAAAAATCACATGGTACATTATAAATACTTTAGAAACAATAGCAAGCAAGAAAGAGTATATTTATGTCTCTATCTTGGGGTTCATTTCGCTTAACATCATCTTGTATGGTCATGTGTACATAGCTTTTGACTTTTTCTGCTTGTCCCAAACATATACTAGTTATTGCAAATACGGGAAACTGTGGGACTTGTGTTCCTTTGGACCTGGCTTACTTCACTTAATATAATTGTTTCCAAGTCTTTCCATTTCCAAACAAATGAGGCAATGTCATTCTTTGTGATGGAGTCATAGAATTCTATTGTATATATATGACACATTTTTTTGATCCTTTCATCTACTGAGGAGTATCTGGGTTGGTTCTATCGCTTAGCTATGGAAAATAATGCTGCAATAAACATAGTTGTGCTGGTAGCCTTAGAATAGCCTTGTTTGTGATCATTTGGGTAAATGCCCAAAAGTGGGATTTCTGGGTCAGAGAGGAGCTCTATGTGGAGTCTTTGGGGAACTTCCATACTGCTTTCCAAAGTGTTGGAACAATTTTACACTCCCACCAACAATGTAGTAGGGATCTCTTCTGGCCACATCCCCTCCATCATCTGTTGTTATTAAAGTTGTTGATCATAGCCATTCTAACTGGGGTGAGGTGGAATCTCAGTATTGTTTTCATTTGCATTTCTTTCATGGGTAGGGAGGTTGAGCATTTCTTCATGTGTCTATTGGTCATTTTTATTTCCTCTTCAGAGAAGTTTCTTTTTAAGTCTCTAGTCCACTTTTTTATCAGGCAGTTGTTTCTTTGAAGATTTGTAGTTTGGGGATTTAGTTTTTTGTGTTCCATGTATATTTTAGATATGAGACACTCATCTGTTGTATGGCTAGTGAAAATCTTCTCCCAGTCCATGTGCTTTCTATTGATCTTGCTAGCTATGTCCTTTGCCATGCAGAAGCTCTGCTTCTTCATGCAATACCATTTGTCCAACTTTTCTTTGATTTGTTGTGTTTCTGGGTCTCTATTAAGAAAATTTTGGGCTGTACTAAGGAAAACTAGTATTTCTCCTATTCCGTCCTATAATGTTTTCAGAGTGCCTGCTTTGACTTTGAGGTCTTTGATCCATATGGAGTTGATGATGGTGCAGTGTGATATATAAGAATCTAGCTTTAGTTTTCTACAGGCAATTAACCAAATTTGCCAGCACCATTTACTGTAGAGGCTGTCTTTCTTCCATTCTATTTATTTAGCTTCTTTATCAAAGATTACGTGGCTGAAAGTCTGTGGGTTCATTTCTGGGTTTTCAGTTCTATTCCATTGGTACTTAGGTCTGTTCTTGTGCCAGTACCAAGCTATTTTGATTACTATGGCTTAGTAGTAGAGTTTGAAGTGTGGTATTTATATTCCTCCAGCAATGTTCTTTCTGTTAAGACTCATTTTTGCTATTTGGGGTCTTTTATTCTTCCATTTGAATTTTTGGATTTCCTTTTCTATTTCATTGAAGAAAGAGGTCAGAATATTGATAGGTACCGCATTGAATTTGTACATAGCCTTTGGAAATATTGCCATTTTCACGATGTTGTTCCTTCCAATCCAGGAGCATTTTTTTTGGGGGGGGGAAGGTTTCTACTTCCTAAGTTTTGTTTTTAATTCCATTTTCAGGTTTTTAAAGTTTTCATCATAGAAGTCCTTCACGTCTTCCTTGTCAGTTCTTGCCGGTGGTGAGTAGAATCCACTAGTTCACAGTGTTTGTTGTCTGTGTCCCGGGCTTTCTCTATTGATATGGAGGCCGCTGCAGGAGCCACAGCAGCCACAGCTGCGGAGACCAGCAAGTGCTCAGATCTGTCTCCTTAACCAAGCTGCTTGAATTTTTTCTCTCTGGCCAACTCTCTGTACTCTTATGGCACACTTGATGTGATTCTCTAGCATATGACTGCTCACTGGATTTTTAAAACCGATTTCTATGCCAGAGTTTGTTTAGCCTCCAGCTTCTCCTCTGCCATCTTCCTCCAGATCATTAGTCTGTCTGTTGAAAGGCTTCTCCTCTTCCTTGGGTAACACCTCATCTGAGCCTAACAGCAGGGGTATTACTGGGCTTCCCTACACACACATGTAATACGGTTCATTTTAGGAGAGGTGAGATTTTTAAACTTTTAGAAACTATCAAATCAACTGCTTGAACTAAAGAGGGTATGGGTACTTAGCTGCTCACTGCTACTCAGGAAAGAGTTCTGGTTAGCATATTAGACAGTTTATATAAGTGATGAGGTCAAAGCAAATTGAAGGCTTCAAGTAGTCTTAAAGATTTTCACAAACACACAATCAGTGGAAGTGGCACTATAGCTCAAAGTGGTAGATCACTGGACTTGAGCAATATACTCTCAGGGATAGTGCCCAAGCATTCAGTTCTGGCCCCATGATTGACAAAAAGTGAACAAGGTATTTTCTCATCTCATTTTTAAATGTCATTTTGTTTTTTATTCAAATTTTATACAAAAAGTGTAGGGAGTTCTAGGAAAGTTCTCCAAAAGTTAATATAGAACAGATTTTAGAATCATTGTGAGATTAATTAGGAATTCATGTGGACAGACAAGTTGGTTTGCAAATATGGTGTGGGACAAACTAGCCATCTTTTGCAAAATGAGCAAGGTAAACAAGTATTAGACCCAAGAAGAAAAACATAGTACTAGTTCCTCTTTAAGTATGGATGTAAGGGCTGTGGTGTTAGATGTTGTTCGTGACTAAATTGTGTCCTTTTCAAAATGCACATTTTGAGATTCTAAACATCAATATCTCTGAATGAGCCTTTATTGGGGAAGAGGGTCTTCTTCTTTACCAGTCCAAGGGCTTGAACTCAGGGCCTGGGCACTGTCCCTGAGCTTCTTTTGCTCATCTAGTACTCTACTACTTGAACCCCAGTGTCAACTCATGCTTTTTCTGTTTATGTGATACACATGCTAGGTAAGCACTTTTCCACTAAAACATATTCCCAACCACCAGAAAAGGGTCTTTGAAGAGAAATTTAGATGGACACTGGTGGCTCATGTCTGTAATCCTAGCTATGGACCTGAAGGCTGAAATCTAATATACAAGTTTGAGGCCACACTAATCTGTGAGACTTTTATCTCCAATTAGCAAAAACCAGAAGATCAGCTGTGGCTCAAGTGGTAAAGTATGAGCCTTAAGCAAAAAGTCAAGCAAGGGTTGTGAGTCTAAGATCAAGCCACACTACCAGCCCATGTGTATGCACGCATACACACACACACACACACACACACACACACACACTATTTAGTTAAATGAGACCATCCGGATGGGTTGTCTTCTAACACATCTGGTGTTCTTATATGAAAATGACAATAGATGGACACAGACACATTCATATAGGGGACCATGGGAAGACCCAGGATAGGTACCATACCCCAAGAAGAGAGACCAAGAAGAAAGCACACCTTGATCTTGCCTTGCACCCTTTTAGGACTGAGCACAGATATGTTCCTGATGCTTTAGGCTGCCTTCCTGTGGCAGTTGTCATGACAGCCTGAGTTGATGGCAGCAGATATGCTGACTTGAATTGCTCCCAGGAAGAGTGGATGGTGTCTGGAATTATGGACCTCACAGAGATCCATCTGATGAAAGGAGATATCTGAAGTCATCAGAGTGGGGATTGGGATATTAGCTCTGTGTAGAGCCCCCCTGCTTAGCATAAGCAATGCCATAGCTCAGTCCCAGCACTGCAAAAAAGGAAAACAAGAATGTAATCAGAGTAATTATTTATCAAAAATAAGAAAAGAGAGAAGGCTTGAGGATAGACCCTGGAGATGGACTTTAGTAGAATTTAATAATTAACATTCAATAGATAATGAGGTTTGTCTCAGTTGAGAAGCCAATGTCATGGAGAAATCATCTGAGACTTGGGCCTTTTGGGACAGTACAGGCTTGCAGTTAAAGAAGGAAAATAATAATTTTATCCATTCATCTTTATTTTTTATGGGCCATGGTGTTTGAAATCAGGACCTAGGCACTGTCCATGGGCTTTATTGCTCAAGGCTAATGCAGTGCCACTTTGAGCTATAGCTCGATTTCTGGTTTTCTGCTGGTTAATTGAAGATAAGACTCTCATGGACTTTCTTACCTAGGCTGGTTTGAACCACAACCCTTAGATCTTAGTCTCCTGAGCATCAAGTATTAGAAACTTGAGTCACCAGCATTCGGCATAACTAAAACTTTTGAACTTATGGGTGGAAGTGGGTGTTGCTCAGTGTCAGAGTATTTGTCTAGTATGTGTGAGTTCCTGGGTTCCACGGAGAGGAGGAGAGAGGGAGGGAGAGAATGAGAATAAGAGGGAGAGGGAGAGAAGGTGGGGCCCAGAGTGAAAGGGAGGAGGAGACATGCAAAGGGAAAGGGAAGGAAAAAAATGGAAGAAAGACAAAGGAAATAAAACATAGTAGCGGAAAATTTATCTGAACTCTAAAAAGGGAAATCATTCAAAAACAGATTTCAAAATATAAAACAAAATATGTATAGTATGCTCCAGATTAAATTAACCTAGTGATGGATTTAAAACAAGGCCCAGCCCATCATTACTTTTAATTACAAACATAAAATTAGTGTTTCAGGAGGCAGGTGCCAATGGCTCACATCTGTAATCCTAGCTCCTCTATAGATTGAGAGGAGAAGGATTTCAGTTTGAAGCTAACCTAGTAAGAAAAATCTTCAAGGCACCATGCATAAAATAACAAGGAAAAGGTTAGGAGCATGACTCAAGAGGAAGCAAACAATCTGGCAGTGAGCAAGCTAAGCGAGTGGGAAATCCTCAGTTCAATCCCCAGGAGTACCAAAAGAAAAAAATACAATTACCACTTCTATGAGAATTCAGGAATCATATACTCAGAAACAGAATCCATATTGAGCATCCCACATTCTAGATTTCATTAAATGCCCCAAGATATGGGGACCCAAGAATTCTAATTTTAATCCACTCAAGTTCTCTGTTAGAGAAGCCTTATTTTTTCCTGTTCGTCACATCCTATTTGACCTAGAGTAGCTCCTCACCTCACCTCTCTGGGCCTGAGTTTTCTAGCTCCCAAACTGGGATATGATTCTCAGTCTCACAGAGTTTCTGTGAGGGTTAATTGAGACGTGTTTACCTCGGGGAGTGATTGCTGACAAATAACCAAGATGCTACCTACCATGGTAATCATCAGATGTCATCACTTCCTCCTTCCCATTGATATGTGAGGTGAGCAGGGTCTCACATAGACCATCCCTGCCCACACTTCCTGAAGATGACTGCTTAGGTATGGATTCCAGAAAGCACTGAAGATTTGTTATGAGACAATTATCCTGGATATGGTAATGAATACCTGCAATCCCTGCTAGATGAGTTGTAGAGAACTAACCTAGCAAATTGAAGGTCCTGGTCTCAATCCCCAGAAACACACACACACACACACACACACACACACACACACACACACACTCACACACACACACACACACACACACACACACACACACCACACACCACACACACACACACACCACACATTATAAACAATGAGATCTGAAATTCAATGAGAAATTAGATAAATACTGATAGAAATTCGGTTGTAAATATACTATTTAATCCAACTGACTTTAATGACCAAAATAAATGAGAATGTAACAAATGTAATCTAGGTCTTAAAACCTCATACCGAAGATCTTAAAATGTGTTGGGTTGTTACTGAGAGAAACCAGAACTTCCTATTTTGTCTTGAATAGGTTGTTTTAGTATAATAGTGGGCCTATTTATCTTTTTATTTCCTTTGCTTTAGTTATTTTCTTTTCTTATAAGGTCTTTATTTTTGCACTGACTGACTTCTAATCTCTATCATCTTGCTTCTCAAATAGCTAGGGTAACAGTCATATACCATCATGTTCAACCTCTTTTTGAAATGGGGTCTCTTGTTAAATTTTGTCCAGGGCTGGCATTGAACATCCCCAAATCCACCTCTCAAATTGCTGGGAGTATAGACATGTGCCACTATGTCTGTTTGGCTCATTTATCTCTGGTCATGGAGATAGGTAGGTGATACATATATGTACAATATTCTGTGTTCCATTTCCTATATTGCAACCATCCAATCAATAAGTAGAAACAAAAATAAGATTTAAAAAAACAAAGTCATATGTTTCTGAAAAGGTAATAGTAAATAACTCCTTAAGAGCTACAAATCTATGCTGTGTGTCAATGGCTCATGCTTATAGTCCAAGGTACTCAGGAGGCTGAGATCTGAGAATTACAGATCAAAGCCAAACTAGGCAGTATGTAAAATTCTTATTTCCAGTTAACCACCAAAAAGTTGGAAATGGAGCCGTGGCACAAGTAGAAGAGCACTAGCTTAGAGCACAGTAGCTCAGTGATGGTGCCTAAGACCTGAGTTCAAGCCTTATGACTGGCACACACACAAAAGAATCTTACAGATCTAGTGCTTTATAAAATCTCAGCAGAGGAAAAAGAGAACAATTGGGGTCAATTGGAACCTGTTCAGAGACTTTGTTAACAACCATTTCTTGTTGAATATCAGGTGGGAGTACAACATGCTATGTTGTCCTCAGTGCTTCCACATTGTTCCACTACAGCTGGTGTCTTAGCAGGCAGGACCCTTGATCCCTGGGAGCCTTGACCCCGTATGGCAGCACAGGCATATTTTTAACTTAGAACTAAATCCATGTCATGCAGGGTCTGTCTGGGATTCAGATGACAATATGCATCTTGATTTATGCTTTGACATATTCATGTTCTTGTCTTCTGTGTGAAACTGGAGCCTAATGAATGGAAAGAATCCCAGCAGGAAAGGAAGGCATAAAGCAATCCTTGAGATGGATCAGATTTGCTTTACCTAAGTTTTTGGGTAAAGGGTGTTACTTTTCCTAGAGTTTCAAAACCAATAGACCTGCCCTGGCCCTTGGTGACCTTGGAGCCTCCTTGTCCAGTCCAGTATGTTTGAGCGTCAATCCTCAGTTTGCACCGCCGCAGCTGTCTGAAGGTTGGCTTCAGGATACTCCACTTTTCCCTGCTCTGTGCATGCTAATTGAGCTACCCATGAGTGCATGAGTTCCAAAGGTTGCAGTGACCATGGTGTAGCCCTTCAGGTTTCAGGCTGCGACTGTAGCCACTGTTGCAGCCTTCCCTACTTTTACTGCGGCCTCCTTTTTGGCTGCTCACCCTCATCCCTGGCCTGTCAGTGCCCAAAAGGTCCTCTAGGAGAACCCCTCCACCCATGTAACAAATGTACACTGGACTTCCAATGACTCCTGGTGGTCAATTGGACCTACATGACCACAAGAAGAGCCTGACTATGTTGCACACAGACATGAAGAACTAGTATGATGGCTTGACCTGCAAGGCCTCTGAAAATGGAGGTTTGACCCCCATAAATTTTGCTTCACTGTGAATTTTATATTTTCACACTGAACAATGTATAATTTCCTTGTGCTTCCTTTATTAGGTTTTGTCTTACATTTTCTAAAGCATTATTCTAGCACAGGATGATACATGTCTCCGGTGAAGGCACCATCAGACACAAGAGGAAAAGGATGTGGGACATAGAGTATCCCTCCTTTCCAGAAGTGTCCACTGTGGTAAGAAGAGCAAATCTTAGGACAGTGGGCACAGAGGCTTCCTCCTACTCTAAAGCATGGCTCACGTGTGGAGAGAATTTCAGAACACCTCTGAAACTTTGCCAATAGTTGCCTAAAGTCAGCTATTACCAAACAGGATATTGATTTAGCTCCATGACCAAAGAAAGAATCAACCATATCTAGTACATTGAGCTCACAAGTATAGCATGGTGTTCCAGTGAAATGATCACTCAGATGAAGACAGGACACTGTCTAAAATACAGAGAAAGAATGAGAATGACACTGGAATAGGCAGGAATACTTTGTGTGCAAAAGAGGGGAACAAGGGAGATTAATTACAATTGATTGACTGGGAAATGGGCAGTGATAGAGAAGAAGCTAGTAAAGGCAGTGAATGTGAAGGTGGAGAGGGTGCCATGGAAATCCCAGATGGTGATTCTTGTGCAAGTAGTTATTCTTTGGCAAGTGATGATAGGATACCTGAGCCTCATAAGGGAAAACCTGGCTTTATTGCCTAGCTGGACTGAAAGTGAATAAATGCCCCTGCCTCAGTTTCCTGAGTTCTGGGATTACAGTCATGCACTACCACATTTATGTTTGAAACATTTAACTTACTTTCATGCTTGATTATTTGTTTTTCACCTTTGACTTTGATAGTCTTACATCTACATTTCTGGACCTTGGCATGATCATGTGTCGGTTAAGATATAAGGAAAGAATAGTAAATCCAACAGCTTCCCATACTGAAACACCTACCTTGGGTACCTTTGAACTCACTGTGCTCATCTTACCTGTGTGGAGACTGTCCATTCTGCTCTGCTTCTTGAGAGGACTGCCAGATTCTCAGCTGTGTACTAGAGGAACACAGAGGTGAAGGATTTAAGATGGCAATGTGAACAAAGACATTTACTTCACTGAAACTTCTGTCATTTACCTTATTTTTGCGTGTCATTTTACCTTGCTCAGAGTTTATATTCTTTTTATGGTATGATGAAAAAATAACATTTATTTTCCTCAGCATTTAAGTTTCTTGTTTGTTTTCATTGAGTCAAACTTCTGAGAAAGAACAACTAACCTCATGCAAATTTCCAGAAATGGATGTTTTTGTTATTGTATTCCCTTGTAAGAAAATAATTCTTGGTCTGGAAAGTCAGGAAATAGAAATAGATTAAAATTTTAAACAAGACACGTTTATTTGTGCTAACAGTAGGCTTTGGATTTTTAGTTGCTAAAATGTATGTGACTATGTTCAGTCTGGTCCACTCAGATGAGAGCATGCTTCTTTACTAAGTTATTGACAACTGAAAACTTTTGAAGTTTTTATTTTCTTGTCAGACCATTAAACATTTCTTCAGAGAACATGGAAGTCATACTATTTTCCCCTTCATAGAGTCCACTGTGCTTCAGGTAATTCAGCTGTAACCCTTAGCACAAAATCCGGTGTACTGGCTTCTGGAATTATTGGAGCAGCCTAGCTGCCACAAATAAGGGAAACTATGCATCCTATGTTCTCTGAGTCTGGATTACTTCCCTTAATGTAATGCATTTCCAGTCTTTCCATTTAGTTACAAATTTTAGTCTATAGTACTCTGTGATGGATGAATGGGATTTCTGTGTGTGTGTGTGTGTGTGTGTGTGTTTATACATACATTCATACACACACACACACACACACACACACACACACACACACACACACATATATATATATGTAAACTTATACGTATATACCATATTAGAGGGTTATCTGGGTATTGGAAAGTGAGAGACATGAGTCTTATCACCCTGTCCATGGGCAGTGACATGAGCTCTTGGGGCAAGAGTCCTGAGCCTTGTTACTCTTGTGCATGGCCTGAGGTGGCAACATTTGCTCAGCTATGAGGCATAGAAAGAGGATGTTTTTCTCCAACTTTAAGCTGGATACTGAGATCAGCTATCTCAAACCACATGATTTCTAGTGTAGTAATCCAACTAAAGATTCAAAGAAACTATTTTATTTTATTTCATTTTATAGTCCTGGCTCCCTAACTCTCACCAGGTCACTGTCCCTGAGCCCCTTTTGCTCAAGGCAAGCACTCTACCACTTGAGCAAAAGTGCCGCTTCTCACTCTTGGGGAGATTAAGTGGAGATAATAATCTCATGGATTTTTCTGCCTGTGTAGGCTTCAAATAGTAATCCACAGATTTCAGCCTCCTGAGTACCTAGGTTCACAGGCATGAGCCACTGGTGCATAGCTAGAAACTAAATAATGAAAATATCCATTATCTACTACCTCCCATCTTTGGAATTATGTTCTAGCATGTTCTCATCAGATCAATGTTAAACTACTAGTCACTAAGAAAATAATTCTTGACACACTCATTACTACAAATCAAAAGAAATCATTGAACTAAGCTCCTCAATATGACATGACACTGTATAACTCTTACACATAATCCCCCCAATTTATCTCATTCTTGGATCTTCAAACCACCTTCAAAAAATATGAAAATTTGTATGTGTAAAAGTGAGTGCATGATTTGAAAAGAAAGTTAATAAATATTTTCCCATGACAAGAAAATAGAAACTAGGGTTGGGAATGTGGTTTAGTAATAGAGTGTTTGCCTAGCATGCATAAAGCCCTGGGTTTGATTCCTCAGTACTACATCAAAGCCAGAAGTGGTGCTGTGTCTCAAGTGTTAGAGCACTAGCCTTGAGCAATAGAAGCTCAAGAACACTGCCCATGCACTGAGGTCAAGCTCCTGGACTGGCAAAAACAAACAGGACTGGAATAAAATAGGAACTATTAATCATTTTTATTAGTATTGTGAAAATACCATATGGATGGGTTACAATTGCATAGGCAAGATAGTGAGTACATTTCTTATCAAGCATTGTTGCCTCCTCCTTTGTTTCCCCATACCATCCATTCCACTCTCAACCCTGCCAACCCCACACACCCTATACCACCACCTCCGCACCCCTCACCCCCCACCTCGCCTAAGTTGTAAAGTTCGTTTTTCAACATAACTTTTTGTACATCTCATTGTTGTAATGGGTCCACCTGTAATCCTATTTAAACAGTGTGTTTATTCCCTTCCCCTCCACAAATTATATCAATATCAAATAGAGTGAAAGCAGGGCTTATAGCCTGGGGAAGGTACATACAAAGCAACAAAGAAATAATCTTATAAATATGTTGGAAACAATTGCAAGAAAAAAAAAAAAAAACATTTGAACCCTTATCTTGGGGTTCATTTCACCTAGCATCAACTTGTCTGACACTTTCTGTTTGTATTAGACATATACTAATTATTACAAATAAAGGAAAACATGGGATCTATATTTCTTTGGGCCTGGCTTACTTCACTTAATATAAAGTTTTCCAAGTCTTTCCAATTCTTTAAAAATAGGGCAATGTCATTCTTTCTGATGGAGGCATAGAATTCCATTATATATATATATATATATATATATATATATATATATATATATAATATAATATAATATATATACTATATATATTATATACATCAAGTTTTCTTGATCATTCATATACTGAGGGGCATCTGGGTTGGTTCCATATTTTAGCTATTGTAAATAAGGCTGCAATAAACATAGTTGTTCTGGAAGCTTTAGTATGGTCTTGTTTTTGATCATTTGGGTAAATGCCTAAAAGTGGGATTACTGGGTCACAAGGGAGCTCTATGTGGAGTCTTTTGAGTAAACTCCATACTACTTTCCAAAGTGGTTGAACAAGTTTACACTCCCACCAACAATGCAGTAAGGTTCCCTTCTGACCAAATCCCCTCCAGCAACTGTTGTTATTAGAGTTCTTGATTATAGCCATTCTAACTGGGGTGAGGTGGAATATCAATGTTGTTTTGATTTGCATTTCTTTTATGGCTAGGTTGAGCATTTCTTCAAGTGTCTATTGGCCATCCTTCTTTCCTCTTCAGAGAAATTTCTCTTTAAGTCTTTAGCCCACTTATTTATTGAGCAGTTGTTTCTTTGAAGATTTGTTGTTGGGGGATTTAATTTTTTGAGTTCCAGGTATATTTTTGATATGAGACCCTCATCTGTTTTATGGCTAGTGAAAGTTTTCTCCCAATCCATGGGCTTTCTATTGATCTTGCTAGCTATGTTCTTTGCCATGCAGAAGCTCTGCTTCTTCAAGCAATCCCATTTGTCCAACCTTTCTTTGATATGTTGTGTCTCTGGGTCCCTATTAAGAAAATTTGGGCCTGGGCCAAGGAGACCTAGTGTTTCTCCTATTCTGTCCTATAACGTTTTCAGAGTGTCTACTTTGACTTTGAGGTCTTCGATCCATTTGGAGTTGATTCTGGTGCAGTGAGATATATAAGGTTCTAGCTTTAGTTTTCTACAAGTGATTAATCAGTTTTGCAGCAGTATTTACTGTAGAGGATTTCTTTCTTCCATTCTATGTTTTTAGCTCCCTTATCGAAGAGTAGATGGCTTTAGGTCTATGGGTTCATTTCTGGGTTTCCATTCTATTCCATTGGTCCTGAGGTCTGTTTTTGTGCCAGTACCAAGCTGTTTTGATTACTATGGCTTTGTAGTAGAGTTTAAAATTTGGTATTGATATTCCTCCAGCACTGTTTTATTCTGTTAAGGATCGTTTTTGCTATTCTGGGTCTTTTATTGTTCCACATGAATTTTTGGATTGCCTCTTCTATTTCCTTGAAGAATGAGGATGGAATATTGATAGGTATTGCATTGAATTGTAGATATCCTTGGGAAGTGTTGCCATTTTTACGATGTTGATCCTTCCAATCCATGAGCATGGGAGGTTTTGCCACTTTCTAAGTTCTGTTTTGATTTCCTTTTTCAGATTTTTAATGATTTCATCATAGAGGTCCTTCACTTCTTTCGTAAAGTTAATTCCTAGGTATTTTATTTTTTGTGGGGCTATTATGAACAGAGTTGCTTTTCTGATTTCAGCCACACTTTTCTCATTGTTGATGTTTGAGGGTTAATTTAATACCCTGCTACTTTGCTAAAGTTTTGAATCAGCTTGAATATTTTCGAGTGGTGTCCGTGATTCTTTAAATAAAAGATCATGTTATCTGCAAAGATGGAGAGTTTTACTTCATCTTTCCCTATTTGGATCCCTTTTATGTTTTCATCTTGTCTTATTGCTGTAGGTAGGCATTCTAATACTAAATTGAAGAGACGTGTACAGAGTGGACATCTTTGTCTCATTCCTGAGTTTAGAGGAAATGGGGTTAGTTTTTCAACATTAAGTATAATGCTGGCTGTAGGGTTGTCATATGCAGCCTTTATTGTATTGAGGAATGTTCCCTGGTTGCCTAATTTTTCCAGAACCTTCATCATCAAGGGGTGTTGGATCATGTCAAATGCTTTTTCTGCATCTATTGAGATAACCATGTGTTGATGTGATGAATTATATTAATTGATTTGCATATATAGAACCAGCTTTGCATCCCTGAAATGAATCCTGTTTGATCGGGGTGTATGATTTTTTGGATGCATTGTTGAAGACGATTGGCCAAAATTTTGTTGAGAAGTTTTGCATCAATGTTCATCAAAGAAATGGGCCTATAGATCTCTGGCTTTGATGAGTCCCTGCCTGGTTTTGGGTTATGATGGCTTCATAGAATGAGTTCGGTAGTGAACTTTTGAAATCCCTTTCAATTTCATTGAAGAGTTGAAGGATTATTGGTGTGAGCTCTGCTTTGAAGGCCTTGTATAATTCTGCTGTAAATCTATCTAGTCCTGGGTTTTTCTTAGATGGAAGGTCTCTTATTGCTGTTTGTGTTTCAATGCTTGATATGGGCCTGTCAAGATGGTTTAATTCATCTTGGTTTAGTTTGGGATGTCAATATCTACTAGGAAAAGGTCCATTTCTGCCAATTTCTCAAACTTATTAGCATAAAGGTTTGAGAAGTATTTTCTTATAATGTTCTGAATCTTGGTTGTTTCTGTGTTGATGTTTCCATTCTAATCCTTGATTTTATTTATTTGGGTATGTTCTCTTCTTTTTCTGATAAGATTTTCTAAGGGTCTGTCAATTTTGTAAATTTTGTTCGAAAAACCAACTCTTTGTTAATTCTTTCTATGTTTTTTTGGATTCTAATTCGTTTAATTCTGCTTCAATTTCATAATTTTAATTTTCTTTCTGTCTACTGGATTGGGGTTTATCTTGCTGCTCTTTTTCAAGGATGTTCAGATGTCTCATTCAATATTTGGTTTCTGATCTCTCCAATTTGTTGATGTAGGAACTCAGAACTATATTCTTGCCTTTGCCGTGTCCCAGAGATGCTGGTAATTTGTGTGTTCATTTTTGTTGAATATCATGAACATTTGATTTTCCTTTCTAATCTCTTCCATGACCTACTGGTGACTCAACAGTGTGTTGTTCAGCCTCTATGTATTTCAGGACTCTCTAAGGTGGCTTTTGGTGTTGGCTTCTAATTTTATTCCATTGTGGTCTGAGAGAATGCAAGGTATATCTTCAATGTTTCTGAATTAAGACAAGTTGGCTTTGTGAAATAAAATGTGGTCTGTTTTGGAAAATGTTCCATGTGCTGTTGAGAAAAACATGTGTTCTGATGCTGCTGGGTGAAATATTCAGTAGATATCTGTTAAATCTAGTGATCTATGAAGTTGTTTAGATCTGCGGTTTGTCTTGAATTTTTGCTCAATTGATCTGTCTAGTGGAGATAGTGGTGTGTTAAAGTCCCCAACAATTAATGCTTTGGATCTATGTGAGATTTGAGGGAAAGTAGTGTTTCTTGCATAAATTTTGTGCTCCGTTGTTTGGTGAATAGATATTTTGAATTGTAACATCCTCCTGGAGTAGAGATATGCTAATTAGTATTTAGCAACCTTCTTTATCTCTTCTTACTAATTTTAATTTGAAGTCTATTTTATCTGATATTAGGATTGCAACTCCCGCCTGTTTATGGCGGCCGTTCGCTTGGTAGATTTTGTTCCAGCCTTTCACATTAAAAATGTGTTTGTTTTTATGGGAACGGTGTCTCCTGAAGGCAGCAGATAGAAGGATCTTGCTTTTTAATCCAACTAGACAGTCTATTTCACATAATTGGAGAGCTAGCTCCCTTAATGTTGAGAGATAGGACTGAGAGGTATTTGGGAGTTCCTGTCATGTTATCCACCTTGGTGGCTGCGAGAGCTGAATTCTTCCAATGGTTCTTGGATTCTCAGTTTGGGTGTGGTTTCTTGGTCTTTATTGTGGTTTTGTTGGTTTTCTATGTGTAGGACATCTTTAAGAATCTTTTTTAGGGCTGGTTTGGTGGAGATATCTTGTTTCAATTTTTCTTTGCTATGGAATGTTTTTATTTGACCTTAGGTTATGAAGGAGAGTTTAGCTGGGTACAGTATTCTTGGTTGATAATTGTTTGTCTTTAGGCATGGCATACATCATTCCAGGCTCTTCTTGCTTTGGTTGAATCTGCTGAGAAATCTGAGATGATTCTAATTGTTTTGCCTTTATAGGTAATTGATCTTTTCTCCTTAACAGCTTTAAGGATATTTTCCTTGGTGTGAATTGATCCTGTGTGGGTTATAATGTGACAGTGGGATGTCCTGTTCTGGTCTCGTCTATTTGGAGTTCGAAAAGCTTCTTGTATCTGAATAGGCCTATCTTTCTGCATGTTTGGGATGTTCTCTTCTAGGATCCTGTTAATCAAATTTCCTAGACCATTAACTTCTGTCTCTAGGTGCTCCTCTACACTCATTATCCTCAGATTAGGTGTCTCTTAAATCTTGTATTGATCTATAATATTCCTTGGATTTGTCTTGGATGGCTGTATGTTCTTTCTCTATAATATCTAGGATGTCTTCATTAATTGAGATTCTATCTTCTGCATGGTTTAACCTACTGTCAAGACTTTCCACTTTGTTTTTATTTCTTTTCCTTCTAATTCGTCGTCTTTGATGGCTTCAAATTCTTAGTTGGAGCTTTGTTTTAGATCTTGTATGAACTTTTTTACTTCCTTAATTTGTTGTTCAGTGTTTATTCTCAAATCACTTAGTTGATTGGTTATAGTTTCCTTGGACTCCCATTCCTTCTGTTGGTCTCCCTTCAGCATTCCCTTTGTGGTCTCCTTGACTTCTTTCAGCTCTCTGTTTATGGATTCCATGAATGCTTCTACTGATCTTTGTGTATTCTCATCCTGCTCTCTCAATTCCTGTATTACTCTTTGATTAACTTCCTCATGTTCTCACAATTCCTGTAGACCTCTTTGACTGTTCTAAGCCTGCTCACAAAATTCCCGTGTCTCTCTTTGTTCTCAGCCTGTTCATGCAATTCATGTCTTTGTTTTGACTGTTCTCAGCCTG
Source organism: Dipodomys spectabilis (assembly GCF_019054845.1). Taxonomy (NCBI): domain Eukaryota; kingdom Metazoa; phylum Chordata; class Mammalia; order Rodentia; family Heteromyidae; genus Dipodomys; species Dipodomys spectabilis. Next base: position 184,688 of record NW_024871307.1, on the reverse strand, counting down.
CTCACACAATTCCTTTATTTCTCTTTGACTGTTCTCAACCTGCTCACACAATTCCTGTATCAATCTTTGAGTAGCTTCCTCACACTCACGAGATTCCTGTATTAATCTTTGGTTTACCTCCTCTCTCTCCCTGAGTCCCTTACAGGTCTTTAATCTTTTCATTCACAATGTTTACCAGAAGTGTTTGTAGAGCTCTTTGGGAACTGTACACTGGATTATTCATTAACTGTTCTGTCACCTGATTATCATGAGTGGGAGTTGAAATACCCGGACTTACCATTTTTCTTGTTCTTTTCTGGCTTGTTCTGCCCATTTGGTATGAAAGTAACACCAATTTTGTGCTAGAAGACTATTTTAAGGCAAACATCAACCAAAGTCCTGTAGTTGCACAGTCAAAAGCCAGTTGATATAATCTAGTTCAACAGACACAATCTATTCAACATCAAACAACTATGGATTAATGGGCTAAGAACAGCAATGAAGAATTTGGCAAGCCAGAAATTATTAGGTTTTGGGAGAAATATGAGGAAAAATAGGATTAGAGGGATATGGAGAGGTAAAAGTAGAGTGATTTAACCAACTCCTAATCTCAGAGAGGGAAATGAATTGGACAGAATGTTAGGAGAGAGATTAAAAAAGGGAAGAAAAAAACAAGAAAAAAATGGAAAAACAAAAATTCTTAAAATATTATATATAAAGAGATAATACTGCTATTATCTCTATTGTCTCTATTATCAATACTGCTATTGAAGAATTTAAGCCAAAGAGGTTGAATAATAAATTTCTGGATTAAATGTGTACACAAAGGGGGATAAGGTCTAATAATCGACGATGGAATATATCTGCGGATGAACAGAAAAGCAATTAAGTCACACAAAAAAGAAAGAGAAAAGAATGAAGAAAATGAAGAAAGAAAGCACCAAAAGGTCAATAGAGATAAAAAAAAAAGCACACACACATATATACACCTAAAGTAAAAATTATAAGAGGAAAAAACAAGATTAATAAGAAACAATTTTTAAAAAATTAAAAATTAGAAAAATCTTTTAATTTTTTTGAGGGGGGACATGGGAAGATCCTGTATCTCCCTTGTGTTCATAACCAGTCTCTTTGTGGAGTCTTTGGTCTGCTTGAAACGTTTGGTTTTCCTGTGGCTTGATTGGTTTCTTTTATTTATTTTTTTTGTGGGGGTTCCTGTCGTGGGGTGTGAACTCTGGGCCTGTGTACTGTCCCTCATCTCTTTAGCTCAAGGCTAGCACACTACAACTTGAGCCACTGTGCCACTTCAGGCTTTTATTTTCTTTTTGCTTATGTGGTGCTGGGGAATCGAACCCAGGACCTCATGCATGCAAAGCAAGCGCTCTACCACTGAGCCATGTTCCTGGCCCTTGATTGGTTCCTTTTTATTATTTTATTTTATTGTAAAAATATTGTACAGAGGTGTAATTACATGGGCAAGATATTGAGTACATTTCTTATCAATCATGGTAGCCTCCTCCTTTGTTTCTGCTTCCCATCCCTTCCCATCTTCCCCCCGCCACCCCCACCCAATCCTCCTTCCCCCCCTCCAAAGTTGTAAAGTTCGTTTTTGACATAACGACTTGTACATCTCATTGTTGCAATGGGTCTACCTGTATCCCTATGTAAACGATTTGTTTTTTCCTTCCCCTCTACAAATTATATGGAACCAACCCAGATGCCCCTCAGTAGATGAATGGATCAAGAAAATGCGGTATATACACAATGGAATTCTATATCTCCATGAGAAAGAATGATATTGCCCTATTTGTTAGGAAATGGAAAGACTTGGAAAAAATTGTATTAAGTAAAATAAGCCAGGCCCAAAGAAACCAGGCCCCATTGTTTCCCCTATTTGCAATAACTAGTATATGTCTGAGTCAAGCAGAAATGGTCAGATAAGTTGATTTTAGGCTAAAAGAACAAAGATAAGGATTCAAATGTTTGTTCTTTCTTGTGATTGATTGGTTTCTTAAGTCAGTTTGTTTGAGCAGGAAGAAAAATGCTCTGCATTATCCAGATCCTTCTCTCAGGCTAGTTCAGTGGGAGGGAGATCTGCTTTGAATATCACAAAAGAGGGAGATGGCTGTTTCCTCTAGTTTGGAGATGCTGTGAGGAGGCTAGGTTCTGGGTAGTGATAAGGCCTTTCAGCAAACAATAGCTTTTCCCTGAAGGGCTAGCTTTTGAGACACTCACAGAGCCCAGCCTGGACCCATTCTCAGGGTTTATGTTTACTGAATTTCAGTTGATTGACTAGGCTGCTGTAGTGAGGGGCAGCCTCTGGTTCTGTTTACCCAGTGACAAAAGACACTTCTCTAGGGGCGGAGCTTTCTTTTCCTGGTCTGGGTGACTTTCCCCTGGGTGGAGTAGAGCCTGGAAGGTCAGGTCAGGTTCCTGTGACCTGCTAAGTGAGTCTTTTGTTCTATTTTAATATTTATTTATATATATTGTAAATATACCATACAGAGGGGTTACATTTACATGGGCAAGATGATGAGTACCTTTCTTATCAAGCATTGATAGGGCCTGAGTTGGAACTAGCTGCTCAGCTTGGCCTTTGTCTGTATCAAAGATGGAGATCTGTGGTGGGGGAGGGGGCAGCCTTCCCTCCTCTAGTCCCTGAGAAGGAGTGAGGATGTCAGGGTTCTACTCATGCCAGAGTATTGCTTCTTAGATTGTCTGTGGTCTGCAATATGCAGGATGAAGATATCTGCTCCTTGTAAGTTCTTGCTGTGTTGAGTAGAATCCTCTGGCCTGCTTCATCTGGCACCTTTGTCCCAGGCTCTCTGTGTTGTAGATATGGTGGCTATGGCCACCGCAGCTGCCGCAGATGTGGGTACAGGCAGTGCTCAGATCTGTCTCCTAGCCTGGATTTTCCCTCTCTGGCACAACTCTCTGTTCTGTAATGGCACACTTGGTGTGATTTTCTGGCCTAGGACTGTTCACTGGAACACTAAAACTGCTCTCTATGTGAGAACTTGTTTAGCCTCCAGCTTTTCCTCTGCCATCTTCCCGGAAATCCAGGGACTATTAATCTTATATGCATTTCTGAACTTTATAATTTGTAAAATATATTTTTAGCAAATTAGATGTTTTTAAAAAGTGAAAAGATTAAATATTCCATGCTGCCTAAAATATGTTATTTTAAAAAATTGATATCAATGAACTCATATTCCTTGAATAACGTACTATATATGCACCTTTGAAGAAGCAAATTTAAAATTTAGAATTTATTTGATGTGCTGAGACTTGGAAGGAAACCTTCGGCATGCTCAATGTATCTAATCATAAACAGGGATACTTAACCTAATGTAGAAAGCAAAAAGATAGAGTTTCTATGAAAGGAAGATTAGTTATATTTACAATTGTAGAAAGAATTCAGGTAAAATCAAATAGCACCCCAATGGAGTGCTCTTAGGGGCTGAAAAAGGTACCTCATTCCCTGGATTGTGAATAAACACTCTAAAATTGTGACAGATAAATACTATTATATAATGAGTACTATTTGGTTCATTCATCTCCAGAAAATGTCATTCCTTCTATTTCATAATATTGAATAAACATTCCAATTACTAAACTATACACAATGTTTCAATGTTTACATTTTATGAAAACCAACTGAAGCAATATTTGTTCCCAATGAATGTAAGATGATGAGTTTTAAAGGTCTTCATATCTCTTAAGACATTTGACTTACATTAATGGTCCGGAGATTTAATATATGTGGATATGTAGATTACACACACACACACACACACACACACACACACACACACACACACACACACAAGCATATGCATGTATATTTCAACAAGTAGTATAAAAATCTTTAAAAACAAATTATACCAGGCTGGGATGTACCTCAGTGGCAAAGTGCTTGCCTAGCAAGTACAACGTCCTGGGTTTGATCCCCAGTACCAAAAAAGAAAAGACAAAAAAAAAATCATATCTCTGGTAGCTGCAGATCAAACAATTACACATAAAGTATAGGTTTTTAAAAGACTGGAAATGGCTCATCAGAATACTTGATAAAATTCATATTAGAGGCCCATTTCTTCCAATCTTATTACTGATGTGTCATTTCAATGTGTAATTCCCAGAAAACATTTGTCCCTTCATTTTGGATTTACTTCTAGGAGTCTCTGTGCTTCTTGTTCTTGGTGACTATGTTAAAGGCCAGGACAATGGTTGGGGTGTCTTCTTTGTAGTTATCTGACATGGTAAAGATAACGCCATCATCTACATCATCTCAAAACTCCTGAAAGTCACAGTGGCTGTGATCCTAGGAAACCCAGGTCTATCTAAGTTTACAGGAAAGCCTGGGGAAATCTTCCTTTGAACAAATTCTCTAAAGTTGATAAAGGGCTTGAAGGGAGCAATCACTTCTAGAATATTAAAAAACTCACTACCTAAGGGAAATTCTTGACTCATGTCAATTGTGCCTTCAAAGGTCTCCTTTTTTTTGCATGCCAATTCTCTTCACAGATGTGGAGCTTTTCAACTTCTAGGAGATCTATACTCTTGCTGTGTGATAGTGCTATGAGGAATTGTCTTGAAATAGGGTCAAAATTCTGTTCCATTGAGCACTACCTCAGCCTCATAGGATGAGGAGAGAGGGAGGAGTTGGGGACGGCAGGAAGAAGGTTCCTTCTAATACAGGCAAGGCCACTCTGAGAAGAAGTAAGAGGATCCCTCTACAAATAAAATGTCCACTAAGGAGCCAAGTAGGAAGGACCTTAGCAGGGCTAAGACTCAGGAATGAAGCAGTGATTCTAGCATGAGCCAGGGCCCTGAGTCCTGCTCTGGCTCAGCCTCCAGCTTTGGCTCCTGGAGCTGCTCCAGCTCTTTCTCAAGAAGCTCCAGCATAGTCCTGCAGCTGCAGATCTGCTTCCATCAGTGCCCCAGCTCCCTAGCCCCCAGCCCTTAACTGCTCAGACATCACACCAGACCATGGTCCCCTACAAATCCAACACCCAGGAGGTCATGCCCCTGGAGCCCAGGATTCCCCAGACAAGGCTTCTAGTCCCTGGACCACAGCCCCTGATTCAGCTCCATCTCCACCTGATAAGCAGGTACCTGATGCTCCCCCCTTCTAATACAACTCAGTTTTGTCACTTCATTAGCCCACGAGTGGCTGTAACAAAGGATCCCTTATTGAGACAATTCATCTGCAGCCCAGTTATGGCTGGATTTGTGGATTTGAGGATCTCTTCATATGTGTGGCCTGTAATTTTCTGGCTAGAAAGTTCATTCCTTCTCCATTCCTAGAGTGTTTGGCGCTTCCAGGCTTGCCACTGATTACTGGGGATAGTCTGGCAACATAGGGGTTCCCTTGTTTGTCCAAGGCATAGGCTTTCAGGGAAAACGGATGAAGCTGCTGTTCCTGTTAGGCCTGGCCCTTGACCCTGACTAAGCCCCGTTCTACCCTGAGAGAATACCACACCGTGTTCCTTGCTGTGAATGGGTCTGTTTACCAAAGACTGCCCCCACCACATTTTGCCTGCCATTCATGGTGTTCTTGCAGGTTTGCCTTGGCAATATGTATATTGCTCCCTCCCTCCTTCCCACTCTCCTCCCTCCCTCCTTCTCTCTCTCTCTCTCTCTCTCTCTCTCTCTCTCTCTCTCTCTCTCTCTCTCTCTCTCTCCCTTCCTCCCTCTCTTTCTCTCTTTTGCCTTTATTGTGTATATCTACTATATCTACTATATAGTGTTGTATATATACTATTATTAATTTTGAGTTTTATAACTGTAGTATTTTAGGTAAGGTTGTGTTTATGCTTTGCCGGGTACAATAAAGATATTGTACTGAATAAACCTAGAATTGGATTGCAAAAATTAATCTCTTCTGTTACATTTTTTCCTTTATTCAAGCTTTCCCTGAAGGCTTTGTTTTGAAGAATATCCTCCTCATTGAGATGTTCTTTTGTTCCTAGAAGTCTGCCCAAAAGCTTCCTATTCTTTCTGTTTTATCTTCTTGGAAAAGCCCTCCAATTTGGGCACATGTGAAAGAAATTGAATTGTTTTATAAAGTTGCAGAATATCACTGTTCATTAAAATGTCAGCGTCTTCTGTTTCAATTGTCTCCCCATTGAAAATGAGCTCGAATGCTTTCATTGGCACTTCATGTTACTCAAGTCTGCAAGAGTTATGTCAAGCCTGACACTGAGGCCTTATTTGTGTATTATACATGCATCGAATGCAGAATTAGGGAAAATAAACAGTCAGTTCTGAAAATCCCAGAGAAGTTCTAGATAAAAGTCACTGAGCTATTGCAAGATGTTTAATAACAGAAGTAGTTAAACATCTGGCTCCTTATAGAGATAACTCATGTATTCTTTTCCCTGGCTGGATGCAAAACTTAATCCTCACATCTCATTCTCCTAAGTAATCCTTACTACTCAGAGTCAGAATTGAGTTTGGAGATTTTGTTCAAGACTAGTACTTTATTGGGAGAGCCACAGTTCCACTCCTCAGTTTTTACTAGAGATGACTCATGGATTTTTTGCCCTGGATGGCTGCAAACCTTAATCCTCAAATCTCAATCTCCTATATAGTCCTTACTACTGAGGGTCAGATAGAGTTTGTGCCTGACCGTTTGGTTCAAGACTAGTGTTCGTGATCTACCACTTGAGTCACAGTTCCACTCCTGGCTTTTTTCCCTGGTTAATTAGTGAGAAGAATGTCATGAACTTTCATGCCTGGGTTGGATTTTACTTCCACCCTAAAATCTCCACCTCCTGAGTAGCTGGTGTGGGCCACCAGTGCCTGGGTCTACCTTGGTCCCTAGCTTCAAGCCTCTGCTCTTCATTCCTTTGATATTATTGGTGTTGTCCTCCTTTTAGATTTCAATTGGGCTTAGTTTCCTGAGTCATTCAGTCTCTGGTCCCAGGAATCTATAGAAATGCTGTTATGACATCTAGGCTAAACATAAGGCAATAAGCCTGGGATAAACAGGATGGTGTCCAAGCCTGCGGCTTCTTGCATCTGTCACAAGGTGAATGATCCCAGGGCTTTCTTTTAATACCACCGCCTTCTTGGAGGTCTCCTAGCTTCCTTACCATCTGACTGTAGGCATACCATGTCCTAGGGTGCAGAGCACTAAAGCTTCTCCTTTATTCCACTGCCACCATTGGGACGGTCAGAAGTCACCTGTCTCATCTGAACTTTCATTTCACAGAAATTGTGGTTTAAACCCAGCATTCTGATTCTTCCTTTTTCTGGATCTTTGCCTATCTAGCAAGTTTGAACTGTCTTCTGGTCTCAGAAAAGCCAGATGTGCATACCAACAATTGTACCAATTCAACACCCAGTGATATGGGGGCTCTCTCTGTTCTGACGTGAAGCTCAGAGGTCTTTACTACCTGCATGCATCTTTCTTCCTAGGAACACAGGGCTATGATTTCCCTGAAGAGCCATGGCCTTAAAAACCTTGATGGAGTCAGCCACCGGTGGCTCTCACCCATAATCTTAGCTACTAAGGAGGCTTAGATGTAAGAATCAAGGTTCATATAAGGTTGAACAGGAAAGGTAATGGCACTCCTCTTTCAATATCACTGCCTCCGAAGAAGTGACCCACTCTCAAACAAAGAATCAAACCAACTAGAGAGGTTCTCATTGTGTGGGGAGACCAGCCTTTCCATGAGCCTATTCCTGAGGGCTCCCCTTACTCCAGGAGCCTTGGAAGGGGCATTGGCTCCCTCCAGCAGCAGGCCTATTTCCCCTCTAGGAACAGCATTCACCACAGCCTCTAGCCAGCAGGACACTCTTTGTCCATGTTGGGAAAGCTGCTGTCCCCAAGTTTCTGCTGGGGAGATCCTAGGCAGCTTCATGTGCCTGTAGGCACAGACTCCACTAAGCCATCCAGCAAGGCTTCTTCCATCAGTCTATCTACTACCCAGCCAGCAGAGCCTGGTATCTCCTTTTGTTCTGGCCTCCCTGGTCTGCAGTGTTAGGGAATCCTCAGAGCCCACTATGATGTCTTCACACTCCAGTTTCACCATTTCATTGCCAGCCATGAGCAGGTTCCTTCATTGTGGTCCTTGGCAGTTTGACCCACACAATCATGAGATATTTCTGGACAGCAATCAAGTCTAGCTTTTCATTTGGAAGCCGGCAGACTACAAATATAGGCTCATAACCTGCCTCCCTACCAACCAGGACAGCCTGGCCCTCCAAGCTCGATTTCCCATCATGTGCTCAGGAGCCTCTTGGGCTTAGCTTCTGCTCCCTCCATGTGCCCATGTCTTCTGGAAAAAGCCTGAAGTTGCCATTGCACCTCCTTTGCCCCAGAAATCAGGTCACAGTGAAGCTCTGTGTCCCCAGCCTTGCTCCTAGTGCAACGACTATCAAGGCACCACTCCCACACTCCTCTGCAGTCCTCTGACTTGGGTCCAAAAAGAGCTGTGCTTGGGCAGCCCACAGTCAGCAGTCAGCAATCCTGGCATAGGGGTATCTGCTAAGACCACTCCCATACAGGCTGACTTTGGAGAATCTCCTCTTCCAGTTTCAGGACTGGTAGCCATTGAAGCTGAACATGACACTGAAAAGATCACAGCACACAGTAGAAGAACCTGACAAGCAATGGCCCTGTGCTTAGAGACCTGACAGAGGTAGTAAATCAGAGAGTGATGTGGGGGGGCTAGATTGTATATGTTTCAATATCCTTGCCAAGAAATGCTTATTTTCACCAAGATATAAAGAGGAAACTTCTACCTCTATCTCTGACAAAGTAGCTGGTACCAATCTAGTCTTCCAAAAACAATCACAAAATGGAAGCTATGTAAAAAATAAATATATGTATGTAAATGTAAATATTTATATATTTAATATAAATATCTAGAGATATATGTATATATTAGTATATTCACATATACAATGTGAATATGTATATAATGTTTGTATGTATTATATATATATAAAATGTACAAGAGAGAAAAAATACATTGTATTTGAATGAATACTGACCAAAATCTTCCCAAGTTTGATTGAAAGTATGAACCCTTATATGCAGGAATCTAGCAGCTCAACAAAAGTCAATTAGGATAATCCCACAGGTCCACACTAAGACACATTCTAATTAAACACTCAAAGACAACAAACCTCCCAAAGCACAGAGACACAACTCCTCACACAAAAGTGATCTTCAATGATACCATGAGCAATTTCTCATTAGAAAAAGAATAAGTATTAGACAGCAAGGGAAACAAATACAAAGTGATAAAAGAAAAAGACATTGCTAAAACCAAGTTTTCTAAAACAAAAAAAAAAAATCTTCCAAAAGTGAGAGATGAGCTAAATACTGATGGCTCAGGCCTATAATCCTAACTACTCAGGAAGCTGAATTGTGAGAATTGGCTCAAAGCCAGCCTGGACATTGTCCCTACAGGAGCAAATTGTAAGACACAACTGTCCTTAAGAAGGATGGAGGACTTTGTGCCCTGTCATTCGTGGGACAAGACATAGGATAAGGTGGCCACCAAGAATAGAGGCTAGGGCTGGGAAGTTGGCTCAGTGGTAGAGTGCTTACCTCGCATGCATGAGGCCCTGGGTTCAATTCCTCAGCACCACATAGGCAGAAAAAAGCCAGAAGTGGCGCTATGGCTCAAGTGATAGAACGTTAGCCTTGAGCTAAAGACCTGAGGGACAGTGCCCAGGCCCAGAATTCAGACCCCACGACCGGACCCCCCCCCCCCAAAAAAAAAGAATGGAGGCTATTGGCTGGTGTTTCCACAAAAGCAATTTATAAGATGCAGGAGTCCTCTAGAAGGTCAGAGGACAGTGGCTACTGTCCTAGTGGTTTCAGAAATGGCATGATAATGACAATAGAAAACTCAAGGCCACCTGGATTACTTAGCAACAGTCTTTGAGGCCTAAGAGCTAGAGTGCCAATAGTGGAGGCTGCAATAGGTCCACTTTTTCACTGACCTCACTTGCCCTGAATCTACTTTGTCCATTTCCCCCATGATGTCATTTTCCCCGTTGTGATTACTCCATTATGAGAGGTCATGCAGGGTATATAGGAAGCCACTGTGCCCCATGGTTTGTCAGTTTACAGTGCTGGGAGCTCTTGCTTAGTGAGCTGCTGGACTAAATTAAAGCTAGATTGATTTTTTTTTTTTGGTTGGGAGGATTTGCTGGTTAGAATTTGGTATTTCTTTTTGACTTTTCCTGGGTTTTCCATTATTTTATTTAGTTAATTTTAGGGAGACTCCTGCCATCATAGCAGGAGGATGGCAGAATACAAAGAATCACCCTCAAGCTCCTTGAAGGAGGGGATTATCAAACATTACCAGATGAAAGAACTCCTCGACCATGGTACCTGAGTGAAACTGGCTCATCACCACTTCACAGACACTGAGATGGCAGTTAAAATATTACAGAAGGGAAAGATCTCCAGTCATCAGATAGAGAATGAGGTGGACATTTTTAAGGCTGGATGGCACATCAGGTTTTACCAGGTGATGGAGAAGGAAGAGTATGTGTATCTCATCACAGAACTGGCCACTAAGGGCCACCTTCTGAAGTCGATCTGAAAATCCCATCACCTATATGAGTTGAAGCCAGAAGGTTCTTCAAATTGTGTGTGCTATACACCACCTGCACCAGAACACAATCACACACTTCCTTAAGCCCAACAGCATCCTTTTGGACAGCAAAGGCAATATCAAAGTTAGTGATTTGGTCTGAGCATTTGGTTTACTCCACTGCAGTTGCTGAGGAATTTATTTAGTGCTGTGCTGTTCCATCCCCTCCTGAAATGATCCTGCAAGAAAGAAATGATGGCTGAACACTGGTGTCTCATGCCTGTAATCCTAGTTACTAAGGAGGCTGAGATTTGAGGATTATGGTTCAAAGCCAGCCTGGTCAGGAAAGTCTGTAATACTCATTTCCAATTAACCACAAGAAAACCAGAAGTGGCACAGTAGCACAATTGGTGGAGTGCTGGCCTTGAGCTGAAGAGCTCAGGGACAGTGCCCAGGCCCAGAGTTCAAGCCCCACAACTGGAAAAATAAAAAGTTATGATGCCTGAAATGTGGAAATCTGGAGCTTAGGTGGCTTTTTATATTTTATTAGAACAGGAAGATTTCCCTTTGAGGGGAGAAAGTGACCCAGGTAGAGTCACTAGTTCTGAAGGCCAAGTATGCTGGTCCATATAACATGAATGTTAGATAAAATGTAATATGCCAACTGGTAATTGAGGACCTGAAGGAGAGACAAATACTGAACAAATAATGGAACACCCATGGCTCAAACAAGTTGCACAATATTCCCTGTATCCTGATGAGCCACAGCCCAACAAGCTGGAACCCATCATTCTTAATGTGAGACATGTGGTACCACCTGTGTGAGATACAGGGATATATACAGGACAGAACATTCAATGCAGCCATGGGTACATACCTCTTAATGAAGTAAACTTAGCTTGTCCAAATGAAAAGAGTACCTTGAACTGTGCCACCGAGCCCAATTCCTGCAGACCTTTCCAACTTTCCTCTCCTTAAAGGAAGAAGAGTCAGTTTACCCTCCTGGTTTAACAAGTACACATTGGCATCTGAATTTCAATTGCTTTATGATGGCAAGCTGTCACCTCTGAATAGAGGCCTAAGTGCTATTCTGCCTACCATTCCCTTCTATTTCCTGTAGAAGAACCTCAGTTCCAGCACACTGCCAGGCCAGGATTCTATTGTTTCCCTTGGCTGCTCTTTCTTCCTAAGCAGCAGTGAGATTTCTCTCTAGGTAACCACACAAGATGAGACCATAAACTCTGTTGAGTAAGAAGCAGGGCTGGAGAAGAGTGGCTAGCAGGATATTCCCAATCCCCTGGGTAGTGTCATAATTATACCAAAGTATAATTTAAGGAGGAGATGGGGCAGGATTAGGGTGGCTAGCAAGAGAGCTACTACTCTTCTCAGAATATGCTGTGGTATGCAGGCACAGGAGAAGAGCAATTCTCAATAATAGGATGGAGATAACTATAAGACATCAAAAATAATAGAAGGACCTGTTATTGTGATGTGAAAGACTGAAAGGAGTATACTCAAAAACAAATTATATTAGAGGTCCATGCATGTAGATCTGAATGGTGTGTGCTGAGCAATGCACTCAGTACAGCACAGAATGGAGCTGTGTCAACTGCCACAGGTTTATCCAGGAGGTATTCCAGCCAAAGGGCATCTAGTATTTCACCAATTAAAATAAAATTTTCAGTTATTAAAGCATTTAATTTTTGGTGTACCACACCAGAGCCTTGCATATGGAAGACAAATTCATTAATACTTGAACTGCACCGTAGTTTTTAGAAATACAGTTTGATTTATTTTATTCTAATATTTAATTTTCTTTAAGATATAGTGTCATTATGTAGCCAAAGCTACTTCCTAATCTCCCAAGTGTTAAGATTACATGTGTACACCACTATGTGAGCCATTATACTTTCCTCTGCTCTTTTCCTTAAATTCTAACACTTTAAAATACTTTTTCCCTTGGAAGTACTATGGTTTTTATTCAGAGCCTGGTCCTTGGCAGACAAGTGCTCTACCACTTGAGCCATGCCTCCAACACTGTATTTTAGATAAATTTTTCCTCTTTATTAACTTCATCTAATCACAAGCTGTGATTCTTGTGTATTTGCCTGTTGGGCAGCTGGCATGTGCCTTGGATGGTTCTAAACCTTATTTTATTATTTTGCTTCCATATTAATTTTTTGTAAATATATTTTTCTTGTTATTGTAAATACGGTGTACAGAGTGGATACAGCTACGTAAGTCATGTAAAGACTTAAAACCTTATCTTAAAAAAGGATATATATATATATATATATATATATATATATATATATATATATATACAGTAATATTATCTGTAAGAGAAAAAAGTTAATATCAGAATAAAAGCATCTGTGGGCTGGGGTGGTGGTACAGAGTACTCTGACTTTACCTCTAGCCAGAGCTACATACAGGCATGTATGAGTTAAATAAAAATGAATAAAAAGTGAAAAATATCCATTACAGCACAGTAATGGAAGATTTAGTACATACTTATAGATATCTTGACCATTCATACATTTCTGGTGTTGATGGAAAGTTTTATAACTGTTATGATAGAATCTGCCACATTCTTCTACCATAATATAGTATTAACATATGACCCAGTAATCTCATTACTTCTTACATACCCACAAGAATTGAAAACCAAAACTGACACACCTGTAGGCCAGTGATAACATCAGCAATGTCACAAAGGTCAAGAGTTGGAAAGAAACTTAGTGTTCATCAGATGAATAGGTTTGCAAAATATCAGGTAGGTATAAAATTGATTATGGCTCAACCACAAAAAGCTACAACTCATAAATCCTCTATCATGGATAGACACAAAAAGAAAATAGTATACTATTTATGTGAAATATACTGAATAAACCATTTAATGAAAGATAAAGGTAGATTAAAAGTTTCTGGGGCAGGTAATTGGGTTGATTTCGCAATGATTGTGTGGATTCAGCATTGAATCAACATCAGCATTGAAAAGGGAGTTGGAAAATAGAGGTAATGGCTGCAAAGCAGTGGGAATATAATTAATCACTAAATGATATACCTGCCTAGCAAGCATGAGGCCCCATGTTCAACCCCCAGCACATCCAAAAAATGGGAAGTATTGCATCTGTCACCCATCTTGAGTGGTAGCTGCTTTCTTACTCTTTTGATTGTATTCCTCAGAGTAAATGGAAAATGCTAGGTGATTTTAGGCTGCATCAGGCTATCCGTGTTCATGTTTTTACTTCTAATATATTATTTGAATATCTGCTGTTGAGTGAAGGAAATCTTGTACATTATCATGAGAGCAATGCTTGCAGTTCTAAATCAGGATGCTAAAGCAGGAAAATACCTACACAGTCAAGGCTGCATGGGAATGACAGGTCTCAATCCCCATGCTGGCTATTGAAACCAGAGTAGCAAATATTTGCAAGCAATTACAAGAGGGAGATAGTACTCTACCACTTGAACCACAGCACCACTTCCAGTTTTCTGGTGGTTAATTGGAAATAAGAGGCTCAAGGACTTTCCTGCCCGGCTGGCTTTGACCTGCGATCTTCAGATCCTGAGTAGCTAGGATTGCAAGTGTGGGCCAACATGCCCAGTCATACTTACAGATTTTTAGTCATTTCTTTTGCCTAAGCATCTCTTTCTGTTGCCAACCTGGCAATCTCATTATTACAACCATCCTTATGGGGCAAATAAGGAAATAGGAGCTAAAGATTACTGATGATGACATGGGGGAACTGAAGACACAGTCTGTGAATCAGCAATGTGTTAAAGCATATTAAAAACTGGCCACACACTGATTGTTCATGCTTGCCATTCAATAGTCATAGGGGGATGAGACCTGAGGATTTTGAAGTCAGCCTAGGCATAAAATCCTGTGAGAAACTCATGTTTAATCAGTTTTTTAAGCCAGAAAGGGAAGTGTGGCTCAAGTTGTTGAATATCATACTTGAGGAGACCTAATAAAAACACTAAGCCCTAGTACCAGTGCTCGTGCGCACACACACACACACACACACACACACACACAAGCACACACACTCCTAATCAATCAATAAAATCCATTTAAAACGTACTGATTCATAAAACGGCACCTCTAGATTGGTGGATCTACTTTACACAACCCTTGGCTCAAGGCTTTGTCCTCATCAGTTGAGGTCTCATCATCAAAGGCATCACTATTAAAGGTCCCAAAAAAGGTAGGACATCTCATAGGAAAAGTTTTTATATCCCCACAAAAGAGGTTGAAAGCCTATACCTGCTACCTCTCCTCTGTTCGACATTTCCAGTAACTAATAACAAGTTGGAAAACTGGAGACAGTCAGTTAAAACAAATGAATGGATGGATGAATGAATGAATGAATGAATAAATAAATAAATAGGATGTTGAGGGCTTATGCTTGTAATCCTAGCTATTCAGGATACTGAGATCTGGGGATGATGATTTGAAGCTATTCTGGCCAGGAAAATCCATGAGCTTGGATCTCCTCCTCCTCCTCCTCCTCCTCCTCCTCCTCCTCCTCCTCCTCCTCCTCTTCTTCTTGTTCTTGTTCTTGTTCTTCTTCTTCTTGTTCTTCTTCTTGTTCTTCTTGTTCTTCTTGTTCTTGTTCTTCTTCTTTTTCTTCTTCTCCTCCTCCTCCTCCTCCTCCTCCTCCTCCTCCTCCTCCTCCTCCTCCTCCTCCTCCTCCTCCTCCTCTTTTTCTTCACCAGTTCTGGCCTGAGCACTGTCTCTAAGCTCCTTTTGTTCAAGGATAACACTATACTGCTTGAAACACAGTGCCACTTCTGGCTCTTCCTGTGATAAATAGGAGATTAGTATCTCACGAACTTTCATGCCCTGGCTGGATTTGAACCACAATCCTCAGAATTCCACCTCCTGAGTACCTAGGATTATAAGGGTGAACTACCAGCACTGAATGTCTGTGAGACTCTTATCTCCAATTACCTAACAAGAAAGCTGGGAGTGGAGCTGTTGCTCTAGTGCTATAGTGCTAGCCTTGAGCAAAAAACACTTAGGAACAATGCCCAGACCCTGATTCAAGGCCAATAACCACACAAGAATTAATAAAAAGGAAGGTAGCAAGGGGTCCTTGGGTGGAGAAATTCACCATTATCAGATACATGTCAGGTGTGAATGGTCCACATTGTAGGCTAAGAGAAGACAGAGCACCTACCCAAGGCACAACTGATCATCTGTTTGGGGAAGCCAAGTAAGAAGTAAATAAACCAATATGAAGCAACATAGCAAGATAAACTGTGCAGGTGAGAGTGCTTGAAAGGGTTATTGTAAGTTGAGTGCTTTTGGCTCACACCTGTAATCCTAACTACTCAGGAAGCTAAGACCTGAGGACTGTGGCTTGAAGTCATCCTGGACAAAAATGTCTGTAAAATTCTTATTTCCTATTGACTAGCAATAAGTCATATTGGAAACTGTGGCTCAAGTTGTAGAATACTATCTTTGAGATTAAAAAAAAAGCTAAGCAACATTCCCCAAATCCTCAGTCTAAAACCGTTCAAACCCCAGAATCAATCCACAAAAAATGGATCTCTGTGAAGAGGTCCATTGAAGCCAAGACCTGTAGGATGACATGGAGCCAGCTTTGGGGCAATATAGTAAAGCATATGACAGAGGCAATAGCTAGGGTGAAACTTTCAGGGCTGGAGTGAACTCAGGACCAGGATGAAGTGTTGTATGTCTGGTTCTGAGTGAGAAAGAGGAGAGGTACATCTGAAAGATGGAGGCTGCTGGGCATTAGTCGATCATGCCTGTAATACTATCTACTCAGAATGCTGAGGATTGAGGATTATGGTTCAAAGTCAGACTGAGCAGGAAAGTCACATGAGAGTCTTATCTCAATAAACTAATCAGAAAAAGCTGGAAGTAATACTGTGGTACAAGTGGTAGAGCACTAGCCCTGGGCTCAGGCCCTGAGATCAAGCCCCCATCCTCAGACTTAAGCTTCCTCAATAGCTAGGATTACATGTGTAAACCACCACGATCAGGCAACCCTTTATTATATATTATTTAGTTTAATGACCATTACTGTGCTTATAGGAAGGCTCACTCTGAGAGCATCATATTCTGGTTCACTTTTAGTCAATGAATTCCCCCCTGGAATTAGTCTTGTCTCTGGGAGGAAGATAAAGTCTCTGAAGCCCCTTCGCTTGCTGGGTGCATCCTATATTGCAAAAGTGATGAAAGAAGTCCGAGGTTAAAGCTGGGTTCATAGGGCAGAGTCTGTATTGTGGGAAGTCTGGGCTGGTGTGCAGCTTTGATCAACAAGTGTCTCTGGTTATGAAGAAAAAAAACCACACCTCAAATTCAATTTCCTTAAGAATCCTCTTTGGAACTAGAAGAGGAGAGGGGAAGGGAAGAGACATTCTAATTTTTTCCTTCCTGTTATGACCTTGATTGTTATTCTTTGCTCGAGAAGTCATTACTGAATGTGCCTAGCTTGGGAAGGTCCTCAGTTTACCTTCCCATGGTTTAGAGGTGTCTGAGCTAAAATCCTCAGGCCTCAGTTCTACTTGGGCTGCTCGGTCCAGGGAAAAGGGGGACCCATTTTGTAAAGTTCTCTGTTCAAAAGGAGCTTCAATTTTCTGATTCTAATAAAGGGAAAGAAATGCTGCTAGAGATAATGATGTTATAAAATAGAGTGAGCTTGGAGCTCACACCCAACAGAGGGAGGCTCAAACTGAGACCTGCTCTGAGGAAAAATCAAGGAACTGGAAAGTCAGTGAACATTTTACAACACCTAGCCAGGGAAGGGCTTGCTGAGAAAGAAGTTCTGATCTAGTTCCTGAGAAGATGGAGAGAACCACCCAAAGTTTTTTTTTCCTTTTGCTTCTGTATATTAGTCCAGTGGCTTGACCTCAAGGTCTCATGCCCTTGCTTGTCTTTTTCCTTCAAGGAAGAAGCTCTACCACGTGAGCCCAAACTCCACTTTCAGGAGTTGTTTGCGAGTTTATTGATGATAAGAGTCTGTCAGATTTGTATGCCCAGGCTAGGTTTGAAGAGGGATCCTCAGATTTCAGCCTCCTGAGTAGCTAGGATACAATCAGGAGCCATCAAACAATCCAGATCCACACAAAATTGCAGAGGAAGAAGTTTTTAGAGAAGAGCAGAGCCAATTTGCAACGTCCTTGCCTGATATGTCAAGAAGTTGGATAATTATTTATTTATGAAAACAGAAAGATCAGTGTAACTAGGAAAAATAAAGTTTTAAGTTGGACATACCATATGGACCTCGCAGGGTATACAGGGTCTCATAAATGAATGCCACAGGTGAATTCCCATAGTTCACCTGTGCTAATTATGAAAGGATGCCTCTGGCACTCTGTTATAGTAGTGTGCTTAATGTAAAAGATATACAATATTATTCATGACATTAACAGTAGTGGAAAGGTAGAAACACACATGTCCATTGATGGATAAACTGTGGTATATCCAAGGGAATATTATTCAAGCTTAAAAAATGAATGACATTGTGATCCAGGCTACAATATGAATGAATCTTTAAAATATTGTGATTTAAATAAACCAGATTAAAAATATTATTTATGTATTCTCATACTGAGGTATAAAAAATATTCAAATTTGCTGGGTACCAGTGGCTCACACTTATAATACCAGCTCTCAGAGGGCTGAAAATTAAGAATGGAAGTTTGACGTCAGAGTTGGCAGAAACATCTCTAAGACCCTTATCTCCAATTAACTACCAAAAAGAGAGAAGTAGAGGTGGGATGCAGCCATGGAACATCAGCCTATATCAAAAAAGTTCCACTTAGACTGGAGAATGAATGAGGTGGCCAGTGCAAGTGAGAAAAAACAGGGTTTCTCTGTGCAAAGATGTGCCTGATAAACAGCAAGATGGCAGAGCACCCAAACCAGCACTGAGCTGAGAAGGAGGGGTAAGGAAGACAGGGGAGTTGATTACCTGTTTTTGTTAAGTTTTGAGTTTTTTGTCTATTTTTTTTTTTTTTTTGCTAGTACTATTGCTTGAAATCAGGTGCTTTTCCTGAGTTGAACTGGGTGCTTTACCAGAGTTGAACTAGGTGCTTTTCCTGAGCCTTTTCCTGAGCCTCTTTGTGCTTAAGGCTAATGGTCTACCATTTGAGCCACAACACTTTTCCTGCCTTTTCTGAGTAGTTTACTGGAGACAAGAGTATCCTGGAATTTCTTGCCCAGATGGCTTCAAATCAAGATCAATCTTCAGATTTCAGCCTCCTGAGTAACTGGGATTACAGGCTTCAGCCACTACTGCCTGGTTTGATTAAATCTTGTGTGTCAATCCCAGGAATGTGAACTCCAGCCACGGTGACCCAAGCCTTCAACATTTTATTACAGATGTTAAGACTAAAGCTCTGATGTCTCAAAATCTGACCCCTTACTGCTCATCCTGGAGCTAAAAGAAATGGGATGCTGGGAGGTGAGGGTCCTCAGGATGCAGGAGTAGGGCTAGGGAAGGTAAGTCTCCAGGATCACTGGTTGGGCTGGAGAAGCAGAGAATGAAGAGAGCACATGTGGAGTGTGGCAGAGAGGAGGGCATTAGGCAGGAAGCAGTTAAGGGATGAGCACTGGAGATGGGGACCCTGAATCTCTGTGGTGCAGACAGTCTTTCTTCAGAGCCCTCACCACAGCGATGAACACATTAGCTTGTCTTGGGTGACTGCCTATTTGTTTACTGTTTCAACCCTCAGTCATTTCAACTCCTGGAGATTCTGACTGCCCTGTACATTGTCCTGGAGCCTGGCACAGGTTTTGGCACAAATGGGTGCTGGCTGATGACTTGCCAAATACCCTGACCAGAGGTTTCTGGAAGGGCTCATCACGTGCTGAGTATCCAGAGGACATGAGTGGAATTGGACCTGCATGAGGAAGGGGCCAGCAGACATGCTTGGATATCCTCTCCACAGCTTTGGTAGGTATGGGAGACAGGTGTCACAGTGTGGTGGTCATTAATTGCACTCTTGTTTCCAGATGGGCATGTACATTCCCAACATCTGGTGTCTTCTACAGGAGGAAACCCAGGCCTGTGAACAAAACTGCTCAAGTATCACAGTCTGGACCCCATTTCCCGGTGGAGGACACTGAAAGAATCCATCTGGGCCATCCCAGGGGTCCATGTGGAGACAGGCATATACAGGAGGATTGTTGTAAAGAGATTTATTAGTGGGGCCATCTTTTCCAAGGGATAGGGAGCAATATGGCATCTAACCCTATCCAGCTGGTAGCTCATAACTCTGAGGCTAAAGGTAGAGGAGGGCCTCTGCAGGCACAGTTAGATCTGGACAGAGAGTGGGAGTGGCCAGCTATCCTGACAGGAAAGATAAGGCCAAAAAAAGCTCAGATCTGGGTGGAGCTCGGGTTTATAGGCTGCCCCAAGAATGGTAGTGGAAGTTGCTGAGGCACTGAGGTGGGAAGAGTGCCAACAGACACTGGGATCCCAATGATCAAATCAGATCTTGGTGTCCTCAGGCCTAAGTTAAGATGAGTGAGGATCCCCAGAGCACGGGAGCTGGGCAATGGTGGGGCTCCAGCACTATTCCCAAGGCCCAAGGAGCCCGACTTCCTTACTCCTGGACCATAGCGACAGCAGCTGAGGCAGGGATAGGATCCTGGAGCAAAAGGGAACCATGCCAAGGGTGCACCAATTAAACCCCAACAACTCAACTCAGCCTCTTTCTCAGTGCTCTGTGGGCGGGGGAGCCACAGAGGGGCAGGATGCACCACTGCAGCTCCCAAGGTGTGAATATCTGATGTTGCACCCCTCGGTCGCATCTGTATAGGCTAGAACACTCCATAAGAAGGTGGAAGTCGACGGATACAGGCATATTCTAGCAGTTGTAGAAGAGGCAATCGTGTGTTTAATGGCCCCACAGTGCCCAACACTGGCATTGGCAGCAGTGTCTCCCCCTGTGGGCAGTGACTCAGTGGCCAGCTCAAGAGCTGTTGAGCAGTGGAAATGCTGAGGGAGTGGAGCAGGGGTGGTTTGGTGAGTTGTTTCTGCTGCAACCATGTGGACTTGCGGGGCATGAAGCTAGGCTGCTGGCCAGCGGGGCTGACTGGTCTGAAGAGACAGAAGGAGAAGTAGCCAACATGGGGCTGTGGGCTCTGTACAAGCAGCAGACTGAGGGCACACCTGGAGGTGGTGAGCTGGATAGGTGAGTGCCTAGGTGCAGTGGGGCTGGGAATTCTGTTCCCCCCTCTCCACCCTGGTGTGTGTTTACTTCAAACCCGCGGCATTCCAAACTGTGACCATATTTGTTTCTGCCTCTTTGAAATTTATGTACCTGTGCAAGTGTAACATGCATTTGGGCTAAATTAACAGTTTTTGTGTGTGTGTGTGTGTGTGTGTCTTGTGTGTGTGTGTGTGTGTGTGTGTGTGTGTGCACACGTGCACATGCGCATACATGGGTGTTCAGATCTTGGGTCTTGAACTCAGATCCTAGGTGTTGTCCTTTAGATTTTTTCACCTGTTCCACAGTTCCATTTCTGGCTTTTTGGTGATTCAATGGAGTCTTACTGACTTTTCTGCCTGGGCTGCTTTAGAACCAACATTCTCAGATCTCAGCCTTCTGAGTAGCTAGGATAACACATATGAACCACTGGTATGTGGTTTGAGCTAGAATTTTTCTGCTCAGTCACATCACTCCACTCTCTCATCTCCTAGTAAGTCTATCCTTGCTTGAATTGCTTCATGAGTGGGACATTTCAGATGTACTTAAGGCTTTTTCCTGGTCCTGTAGGAAGTGGATAATTCATGTCAGGGTCAGACTTAACTGATTGTTGGCTGGCCTTAGAAGAAGAGGATGCTCTCTGGCCTTTCTGGTATCTTGAAAACAGAAGGCTTTTTGGTACAGTGCTAATCAATTGGAGCTTATCAAGTGCCCTAATTACTACCTTGAGGTGAACTTGGCAGCTAGAAGTATGTCCTGTAGCAGCTAATTGCCCCTGACAGTGTTTGAGTTGTGTGAGCAAATTGTGTGTATGCCTCTGCATCTCACAATGTGTCAGAGAGAAAGACTTAAATGACACTCTTCTCCCAACAACCACAATGGAATGGGGAATGGAGGGAGCCTCTGTAGCATGTGCAATGGAATGGGGAAAGGAGGTGAGACACCAATGCCTGACCTGGATCCTTCTTTGAGACCTCTTCTCTTTCCCAACTTCAATTGAGAACTGGAGGACACCCCTAGCCAGGGCTGCTAATCCTAGCCCAGGATCTGCAGGTAGGGTTAAGCTCTCTCCAGCCTGGGCTGATTAGCAGGTCTGCTCTACCCTGGATGAATGGAGCTGGCATCATTAGAGTTTCAGGAGCCCCACAGGAAGCTCAATCCCACTCCATGGTAATGGATCATGGGTGAGAGACTACCTTCGCTGGTTTCTCAGTGTGCCATGGCTGCAGTTATTATTTCAGTCATGGCTTTATGGATTATTAGACTTCTCGTTAATAAAGGAATACAGTTAGTTAGCTGGGCACCCGTAGCTCATGCCTGTAATCCTAGCTACTCAGGAAGCTGAGAGCTGAACTCTTGATTCAGAGCCAGCCCAAGTAGGAAAATCTATGAAATACTTATCTTCAATTAACCACCAAAAAGCCACAAAGTGGATCTGTGGTTCAACTGGCAGAGTACTAACCTTGAGCACAATAGCTCAGGGACAGCATTAAGGCCCTGAGTTTGAGCCCTAGTTCCAGCCCCCAAAATAAAACAGACAAAACAGTTAAAACATAGTTACTCTACTGGTGACTTTCAGAGAATTATGCTGTGGCTGGGAGTTCTAGGCTCAGGTAGGGCTCTCATCCCCAGGAACCCGTAAGGAAACTGGAGTCCTGAGGCTTGAAATTGATTGAGATCCCCATCACCAGCTATATTACAATGTCCAGCCTGGAATTATGTCCAAGGCTATCCCATTATGGGGCATGTACAGCCTTGTGATTTTGTGTGTGTGCTTTGTATGTACACGTGCATGCATGCATGCGTGTACCACTCCTAGGGCTTGAATTTGAGTCTGGATGCTGTCCCTGAGCTTTTATTCTCAAGATTGGCACACTATACCACTTGAACCACAGATCCACTTCTTGCTCTTTAATTCTTTATTGGAGCTAAGAGTCTTACAAACATTTCTGCCCAGGCTGGCTTTGAACCATGATCCTCAGATCTCAGCCTGCTCAGTAGCTAGGATTGTTGATGTGAACAATTGGCATCAGGCATAGAGTCTTGACCCTTCTAGGTAAATCTGTTTTACCTGAGCTTTATTTTCACCCGTGTGAATTGATTTTAATATTTGATCCTAGGCTAGTTGAGACAGATATCCTTTCCACAGTGTCTGGTGTTTCAATACAGCACTGAAATTAAAGTTCTTAAAAGGACAACTAAGCCAGGTATGAGTGTCTCACACCTGTATTTCTACCTTGTCAAGAGGCTGAGACCTGAGAATTGCGGTTCAAAGCCAGACTGGACGGCTATCTCCAATTAACTACCAAAAATCTGGAAGTAGAGCTGTACCCAAGTGGTAGAATTTCAGCCTTGAATGAAAGAGCTCAGGAATGGTGCCCAGGCCCTGCGTTTGGGCCCTAGGACCAGCACAAAATGAAAGAGAAAGAAGAGAGAGAGGGGTTGGGAGGGAAAGGAAAGAGGGTGGGAGGGAAGAATGGTGGCATTAGTGCCTCAGACCTGTCATTCTAGCCAAGACACCAGAAGTGGATCTGTGTCTCAAAGTGATAGAGAGCTAGCCTTGAGAGGAAAAGCTCAGGGACAGGCCCTGTGTTCAAGTCCAAAACCTGACAAAAAGAGAGGAAGGAAGGGAGAAAAGGAAGATGGGAACAAGGGAGGAAGGAAGGGGAAGGAAAGAATTAGTTCTCTTCAAAAGTTGAGTGCAATAGAAACTGCCAGGTATCTGGGAACATACAGAGAGCTAGAGGCAAACAGTTTTTTTAACTGTCTGACCTTGGTTGGTGCTCAAGGTCAGATTCCCCTTACAGAGGCTGTGCTGTGCCTTAGTTCAGGCCTACTAAATCCTCCCTGGGCCCTGTGAAGGAGTGCTTGCCTTTGCTTCACTTGCCAAGTCTAGGAAACAGAGGATATTTAGGACCTCTCCTGGCCAGAAGAGGCAGAGATGGGTGTCCATTCCCTGGAATTTGAGCCTTTCTGTGACATGCTTAAAATCTTCCAGTCTGATCTTTCTCCTATCTTGTCTTCTTCTGGTAGCCTGAAATGATGTAGAAAACACCCTCAACAGCCAGGCATCAGTGGTCCAAGCCTGTAATCTTAGGTACTCAGGAGGTTGAGAGCTGAGGATCTCAGTTCAAATCCAGCTATGGAGGGAAAGTCCATCAGTCTCTTATCTCCAATAAGCCACTCAGAAAATTAGAAGTTTTGTTGTTGCTCAAGTGGTAGCTTGCTAGGTTTGATCTGAAAAGCTCAGCTAAAGCATCAAGGCCCAGAGTTCAAGCTCAAGGACCAACAACAACAACAAAAAAAGAAAAACACCCACAAAACCAGCACTCAATGAAAAATAAGGAAGCCCCCTCAGTAGCCGTAGGGTGGGTTTTTCCACCCCAGTTGGCAACCCTGGGCCAGCATAGACTATCACTACCGTGATTAGTAGACAAACAGCTTTGTGGAGCAGCCTCCTCAATCTCTTCATCTCTCCCCTCCCTCTACTCTCCTCATCTCCCCACTCTCTTTCTCCCTACTGACTAGAGGAGCCTTCAAACACCAGAGTGAAATCTGTCACCTAGTCAAAACCTATAGGACTGGAACATTTATCATAGCCAGGGGCTCTGGTGACCTCAAAGGGATCCAGTGAGGTGGGGGCATGGAAGAGGCAGCAGTGGGATTTCTCTCTTCTGTCCTGCACCTTAGAAGGCTTCTTAGATGAAGACCAGCCCTGATAATAACAATGACAAATAATAACTATTGATTACTAATAACTGCTGTATTGAGAGATGAATGTTTCATTTATTTTTACCCCATCGAATGTCTATAGACACCCCAAAGAGTAATTATTATTATTAATGTGCTTCCTTAATCTTCATTTCACATATTTGGAAATGGCATTCAGAGAAATTAAGCCACTTGACTAGAGCCACCCAGCTCAAAATGAAAATAGTATGACCATAAGAATAATATCTAAGACATGTACTGGTAGCTCTTGCTTGTAATCATAGCTACTCAGGATGCTGAGATCTGAGGATCTTGGTTTAAGGCCATTGTGAGACTCTTATCTCCAATTAACCACCAAAATGGCTGCAATGGAGCACTGGTCCAAGTTGTAGAGTGGTAGTCTTCATGAAAGAGCTAAGAAACAGTGGCCAGATCTTGAGTTCAAGCTCTGGTCCTGGCACCAAATAAAAAAAAAAAGATTTCTAACCATCACCCAAGACAATTTCCTCATAGTTTCTTTTGCCAGGAGCTCATATCCCATGTGAGATCCTAAATCTGACCCAAATCCTTAGAGGGTCCTGAGATTTCCTGAATGGTGAACTCCAGCTCCTAGAGGAGCTGGGTTTAAGGCCCACATGAAATAAGTACAGCCAGTGTCCCATGTTTCATAGCAAACAGAACCAAGATGTCATATATGTGTCATGTGAGAGTGGCTCTTGCCTATAGTCCTAGCTATTCAGAAGGTTGACATCTGAGGATTGAGGTTCAAAGCCAGTGGAAAACCTTATCTCCCACACACCAGCAAAATCCTGAATCTGAAGGTGTAGCTCAAGAGATACAGTACTAGTCTGAGGCAGAATAAGCTAAGATAAAGTTTGTAGATCCTGAGTACAAGCCCACAGCCCACTATGTGTGTATGTATGTGTGTGTCCATATATATATATATATATGTATATATATATATATACATATATATATATATATATGCATATATATATGCATCTTTGTATCATATGTGCATATTATTAGGTTTTTACAAAGAGATAGCCAAGTAAGAACAGCAGCACGCACGTGGTATTCAGGTAAGGGGTAGGTTTATTCATCGTTCTGGTTAGCACCAGGCCAGGGATCTTGATCCTCCACATGGTGGGGAAAGGCCTGAGTAAAGAGAGCTGGGAGAGCTGGGAAAGAGAGAGAGCTGGGAAAGAGAGAGAAAAGAGCTAGAAAAGAGCTAGAAAAGAGAGTGTCTGGGAAAGGTGGGAAAGAGATAGCTAGGAAAGAGAAGAGAGCTGGGAAAGAGAAGAGAAGGAAAGAGCTGAGAAAGAGCTAGAAAAGAGCAGAGAGAGAGCATCTGGGCCTGGGCTAGGCCTTATCTAGGATATGGGCAGAGAAAGGTGTGGCCACATCAAATTCAGAAGTGACCTCAGAGGATGCAGATGTGACCTCTTTCAGGTGTCCCAGTAGCTTAGGTAACGCAGGTACTGGGTGGAGACTTTGCTGCAAGGCAGGTCGAGTCTGCTCGCCATCCAGGAGCCGACTTTACATTCCAGCCTTTTAATAATCATAAAATAGCGTGCAGATTCTCGCTACTTTCTGCTGACAAGGGGCGTCGACAATAGGGGTAAAATGCTGGAATTTGGTCCCTCCCAGAGAAGGCAGTGAGCAGCAGCTGTCCCTTGGTGGCGTTGAATCCTTAGATGAAGTCTGGAGAAGTCTCAAGAGCATTGAGGGGCTGGAAAAAAAATACTAGAGAGCAAATAAATGGTAGGAGGAAGGACTTGGGGCTGAAAATGTTGGTAGAAATGTCCCTAGCTACTTCTGACATCTGGTGACTAGGTAGTGAAGTCAGGTGACAAAGGTGAGAATATAAATTCCTGTTCAGTTAATAGGTAGACAGGTATAGACATTGGATGGCAGGCTTCTTACTTCTACTGACCTCCTGGCACTGGTTAACTTTGAAAGGGCAGGCATAATGTAGCTGATGTGACATCATCTCTTCTTACTCCTGACCACGTTCCCTAGATTGGCTGAGTCTAGGTGCTTGTTGCTGGGATGGCTTGTCCCAGCTGGTATTCAAAGAGGATTGAACTCAAGGCATGGGCACTGTCCCTGAGCACTTCTGTTTAAGGCCAGCACTGAACCACTTTAAGTTATAGTAACACTTGCAGTGTTTGCTGGTTCGAGGTAAGAGTCGTGAGCCATGCTTCTAGCCTGGCTCTTTGCAGGTTAGTTGGGAGATGGAGTCTTAGGGATTTTTCAGCCCGGGTTGGCCTTGAACCGATATCTTTGCCACAAAAGCCCTTTATTACTTCCAATTAAAACAACAAGGAGATCAAGTAGAATAAGTAGGTCTTATCAAGAATTGACTGACAAATATTCTGGAATGACAAAACTTCTTAGATGTGAGAATCTTAGTGCAGATATGCCCAATATTTTAGAGTCATGTAGTCAGTACCAGAATACATAACACAAAACAAAAAAGGCAAAACTCAAATCCTAAAATTTTGACAACAATGTTTAGACATCATTGCTAACAAAGCACATCAGATAGTTGGGCCTCAGTTACCAGGGTCTGTGAAAAGAGCAACTTGTTAGCAAGGCACCTTAGAATGGATGGATGGAGTAGTAAGCTTGGTGGAAGGTTAAGGGTCAGATGTGCTGAAACCCTTAACCCACCATGTGGCCAAGATGGCGAATTTCTGAAAAAAAAATGCAAAGAAATCCTGAACAAATAGATCAAGCCTGCATTGGCTAGTCTTTGAGAGGGAACCTAGAGGGGGGTCCCCGGGACCCAGCCTTCATCACACTCTTCAGGGCACAAGCCAGAGAATGTGATGTTAGGAAAACGAACCCTCAAATATGTATTTTAAAGTTTTTGTTTCTTTCATGCATGTGTTTCTAACGCATTTATAAGATTATTTCTTTGTTGCTTTGTATGTCCCTCCCCCACAGTGTAACCCCCGCTTTCACTATATTTGATGTCAGTATAACATGTGGAGGAGACGGGGACAAACAAGTCGTTTAAGGATTCAGGTGGACCTGTTGCAGCAATGAGAAGTACAAAATGTCATGTCAAAACCAGCTTTACAATGTCGGTGTGTGGGGGGGAGGGGGGGTATGATTGGGTGGGGGGTAGGGGGGAGGCTGGGAAGGGAGGTGAAGGGTAAACAAAGGAGGAGGCTGCAATGCTTGGTAAGAAATGTATGCATTATCCTGCCCGTGTAATTGTAACCCCTCTGTACAGTATGTTCTCAAATAAAATAAAATAAAATTTAAAAAAAAAAAAGAAAAGAGAAAGGGAGAGATAGGGAAAGTTGGACATGAATGGCAGAGGGAGAGCAAAGGAAGCATGTAAGTAAACAGACTTCTGACCATTTACCATTGCAGTAGTAAAAACTGTGTACATCTGAGAATGGCATAAAATTAGGCTCTCTGTCTTTCCAGGGAGCGTAGGAGGCATTTCAAAGAGGCTTCATGGCTCAGGCTTGACTTGCAGCACCCCATTAAATGAGTAGGAGAGTCAGTCTGGTGAATGAAGGAGAGCTGACCAGGTAGAAGCGACGTCCCAACTTCCCCCAGAGCCCTCTAGAATGAAATGGCCAAGCCCCCAAAGCCAAGCATCCTCAGCTTCAGAGGTGACCGGCCTTTCAGCTAAAGGCCATAGGAGATCTCTGGCATGGCGCCACGTCTGGACAGAGACTGAGTGACAGAGAGCCATAGAGAGTAATTTCACTCACCAGAGTAGAGAAGTGGTGTGTACATGGATGTGAAGGCCAGCAATGGTATCGATGCGCTGTGTCCACAACAGACAGATGGGTTCGCAAAAGGCCGTCAGAACTGTGGGTATTCTTCAGAGCAAAAAGGGAAAACAAACAAAAAAGAAAAAAGAGGAAAAAAATCAGAGGAATCCCCCCTATCCTGACTTTAAGCCTTTATCCTAGTCACGGCACGATTTATGTTAGGTTTTTAAAAAGAGGTAGCCGAGTAAAAACAGCAGCACGCACGTGGTATTCAGGTAAGGGGTAGGTTTATTCATCATTCCAGCTGGCACCAGGCCATCTTAGTCTTCCACATAGTGGAGAAAGGACTTGGAAAAAGAGCTGGGAGATTGGGAAAGAGAGAGAGCTGGGAAAGAGAGAGAAAAGAGCTAGAAAAGACAGCATCTGGGAAAGGTGGGAAAGAGATAGCTAAGAAAGAGAAGAGAGCTGGGAAAGAAAAGAGAAGAAAGAGCTGAGAAAGAGCTAGCAAAGAGCAGAGAGAGAGCGTTTGGGACTGGGCTAGGCCTTATCTAGGATATGGGCAGAGAAAGGTGTGGCCACATCAAATTCAGATGTGACATCAGAGGATGCAGATGTGACCTCTTTCAGGTGTCCCAGTTGCCTAGGTCACGCAGGTACTGGATGGAGACTTTGCTGCAAGGAGGGTGGAGTCTGCTCGCCATCCAGGAGCAGACCTTACACGTATGTTTGTGTATATGTAGATTGGGGCATGCCAGGCCTGACTGCTCAAGCAAGAGCTCATGTGGCATCATTTAGCCTCTAGATGGACATTCAAGTAGAATTTCTATACTGCAGCTAAGTGGCAGAATTTGACTAACCTCAGTCTTCCCTCTCTGAAGTTCATCAAATCATTGGACAAAGATCATTCTTTTTATGAAGGGTAATAGTTGTCTTCTTCTTCTTCTTCTTCTTCTTCTTCTTCTTCTTCTTCTTCTTCTTCTTCTTCTTCTTCTTCTTCTTCTTCTTCTTCTTCTTCTTCTTCTTCTCCTCCTCCTCCTCCTCCTCCTCCTCCTCCTCCTCCTCCTCCTCCTCCTCCTCCTCCTCCTCCTCCTCCTCCTCCTCCTCCTCCTCCTCCTCCTCCTCCTCTTCCTCCTCCTCCTCCTCCTCCTCCTCCTCCTCCTCCTCCTCCTCCTCCTCTTCCTCCTCCTCCTCCTCCTCCTTCTTCTTCTTCTTCTCCTCCTCCTCCTCCTCCTCCTCCTTCTCCTTCTCCTCCTCCTCCTCCTCCTCCTCCTCCTCCTCCTCCTCCTCCTCCTCCTCCTCCTCCTCCTCCTTCTCCTCCTCCCTTCTACCTTCTTCTTTCTTCCTTCTTCCTTCTTCCCTCTCCTTCTTTTTCACATTCCAGGGGCTTCAATGTAGGCTCTGGGACTCTCACTTCACTGTTTTTGCTGATGGATAGTGCTCTACCACTTGAGCCAAAAGAGCTGCTTCCAGTTTTTTCTGTTTATACCATACTGAGGAATTGAACCCAGGTCTTTATGCATGCTATACAAACACTCCACCACTACTCAACCCATAATCAATCTTCTTTACTCAAAGTTTAAAATTATTTAAATTTAACCATTTAAATGTACCCATGTGATTAAAATGTTAATTACATCAAAAATATTTTCATAGCAACATTTACACTGAAGTTTGACTCAAAAATGAGACTAGCAGAGCTAATGTTTCAAAATTCACCATCACTAGCCAGGTGTTGGCAGCTCATGCTTGTAATTCGACCTATTAAGTAAGCTTAGACCTGAGTACTGAAAGTTTGTGAGACTCATCTCCAATTAACTACCTCAAAAAAATTGGATGTGGAATTATGGTTCAACTGGTAGAATGCTAGCCATGAGCAAAAGAGCTCAGGGATAGTGCCCAGGACCTGAGTAAGAGCACTAAGACTGGTGTGTGCATGAGAACACACATGCACACACACACACACACACACACACATACCATCACCATCACTATCACTAGAATACAAACACTCCACTCACAGGAGATCTACAGAAGATAAATTCTCAGACAGGATGTAGAATGGTAGGTTTCCAGAGACTGGGAAAGATGCTGCTGTTTAATAGGTGTTCAATTTCAGTTTGGGTATTGAGAAAGTTCTAGAAGTTGGTATCAGTGAAGTGAAGTTTCATGAAAATGTGAATGTGCTTAAAGCCACTGAAGTGTACACTTATAATTGATTCATAAGGCACATTTATGCTATTGTATTTTCCTAGGATGAGAGAGTAAATAACATTGGAGCCAGAGAGGGCCTGGACAAGAAAGGATGGCAGGAGGTGAGGCCCGTTGTAAAGTTCATTCATTCAGTTTCTCACCACCAAATATCTGTTGTTGGGCCATTTGCGCTGGGCCTATGCCAGGTTGGAGCAAAGGCAGTGGATAGCTACCTGGAACTGGTGCTCTATCATTTGAGCCACATCTGTACTTCTGGCTCTTTGTAGGTTAATTGGAGATAAAACTCTCAGATTTAGCTGCCTGGGCTGGCTCTCTTAAGAGAGAACGGATTTATTTTGTTCAGTATCACAGATTTTAAGCATTCATGGCAGAGCAGAACAACTCATGTTGGCTATGGAGCAGGGGGAGGGGTAAGAGAGGGATAAACAATGCCTGGATGGCAGGTTCTGTTTTTCTCTCCTTGAATTCTATATGGAAAGCCAACTTATGGGTGGTGCCAAGCACATGCAGAAGGGATTTCTGCTTCAGTTAATTGGCTATGGAAATCCCCCAGACAAACCTAGAGTTGTGCTTTACTTACTAGTTGTGCGCATCTAAACCCAATCAAATCAATCCCATTTAAGTTCACACTCAAGAATATCCACGACAGATATCAAATTCCTTTGCTTCCAAATTTACCTCCCTTGTTCCCTCAAAACCCACTTATTATCTATTATTCTTTTTTTCATTTTTAGAGTATTTTGTGTGTGTCTATGTGTGTGCATGTGCATGCATGCATGTAAACACGCTGATACTGTGGCTTGAACTGAGGCTCTGAAAGATCTCCCTTAGATTTGTGTTCAAAATAAGAACGATGCCCTACCATTTGAGCCATGCTTACAGTTCCAGCTTTTTTGGTGATTCATAGGAGATAAGAGTCTCACATGCCAGTCTCTGGTGGCTCACACCTGTAATCCTAGCTACTCAGGAGTCTTAATTCTGAGGATCGAGGTTCAAAGCCAGACAGAGCAGTACTCTTTACTCCAATTAACAATCAGCTGTAATTCAAAGTGTTATTGCACCAGCCTTGAGGGAAAGGAGCTCAGGAATAGCACCCAGGTCCTGAGTTCAAACCCCACAACAGACAATGAAGCTCAAAGTCTCACAGACTTTCTTGCCTGAGCTGACTTGAACTCTGATCCTTAGGTCTCAGCCTCCTGAATAGCTAGGATTGCAGAGGTGTGTGAGCCACTATCACCCAGCTTTCAGACTCTGGGTGAATGGATGTTCCTACCATTGCCAGAACTTTTTGCCTTTCATGGAGCCTGCAAGATGCAGAACAGTGCCAAAGCTGGGTGTAGAGTGGTTAGACCAGTGGGGAGGTTAAAGCTGGTTATTTCCACAGGCTGAGTGTCTCAGATATTTGTCTCCCCTCCTTGGGGGCCCACATCAGTCAGGCCTTGGGGCCTTCCAGAGTAGCTCTGTAAGTCACTAGGGGATGATGTTTATGGAGTCACTCAATCAACTAATAGAGTACACAGGATCAGCAGGGCTCAGTAAGATTTCTGGGCTGTCAGAGGGCCATTTGCTGAATATGTGCCTGATGTTGTGGCTCTTAAGCTTACAACAAACCAGGCTTGAACTCAGGACCAGAGCACTGTTGCTGAGCTCTTTTGTTGACAGCTAGCACTCTCCCATGTAGAACCACAGCTCTAATTCTAGTTTTCTGGTGATTAATTGAAGATGAAGTCTCATGGACTTTTCTACCCCGGCTGGCTTTGAACAGTGATCTTCATTCCCCTGCTTCCTGAGTAGCTAGGATCACAGGTGTGAGGTACCAATACCTGGCTGTTTTTTGAGCTCTAGTTCTTCTGTATGCAGGATGGTGATGTTCTTACTACATTTTGCAGTGTTATTATTATTGTTGTTATGGTTATTGTTATTATGTGTGTGGGGAGTCTGGAGTTTGAACTCGGGGCCTGGGTACTCTCCCTAAACATTTTCAAATTTTTTGCTCAATGCTAGTGCTCTACCACTTGAGCCACCGCTCCATTGCAGGGCTTTTGGTGATTAGTTGAATATCTAGGAATCAGGCCTAAGCCAACAATGCCCAATAAGAAAGGTACATTTTACCAAAATAAATATGTCTACATCCAACACAAGCATGTACATTTTAATGACAGGTCCCCATGGCTCATGTCTGTTATCCTGGCTACTGTGTGAGCCTCTGTGACAGTGTTTACCTCAGGGAACAGCAGTAATTTTTCCTCAGTCTGTGTCAATAATTTTTGCATTAGATGGACAATAGTGGCTTATGACTGTAATCCTAGCTACTCAATAGGCTGGACGCTACTGGCTCATGCCTGTAATCTTAGCTACTGAGGAATCTGAGATCTGAGGATCACAGTTCAAAACAAACCTGTGCAAGAAACTCCCTGTTAGATTGCCTGGGAAGGTGGCTCAGTGGTAGAGCACTTGCCTTGCAAGCATGAGGCCCTGAGTTCAACTCCTCAGGACCACATAAACAAAAAGAAAAAAGCCAGCAGTGATGCTGTGGCTGAAATGGTAGAGTGCTAGCCTTGAGCTGGAAAGCTGAGGGACAGCACCCAGGCCTAGAGTTCAGGCCCCACTACTGGACCCCAAAAATAAATAAATAAATAAATAAATAAATAAATAAAATTCTAAAAATGAAACTCCCTGTTGGAATCTTATCTCCAGTGAGCCATTCAAAAACCAGAAGTGGAGTTGTGGCTCAAGTGGTAGAATGCTAGCCTTGAGCACAAATATTCATTGAAGCACCCAGGTGTAAGGTTTCAAGACCCAAGACCAGAAAAAACATTTTTGCATCGTGTAGAAGTGACCATACATACTGATAAGCCCAACACTAAGGAGGCTGAGGCAGGAGGATCAAGTGTTTGAAGCTGGACTGGGCTATGTAGTTTAGTTTGAAGCCAATTTAGAAGACATAGTAAGACCCTGTTCCACAAAACACAAACAAAAGTATTCCTATGTGATTAATATAATGAACTTTTTCCTCTAGCCTCCCATGTAGATTTGAAAACATTAAAAAATATCAA
Organism: Dipodomys spectabilis; assembly: GCF_019054845.1. NCBI lineage: Eukaryota > Metazoa > Chordata > Mammalia > Rodentia > Heteromyidae > Dipodomys > Dipodomys spectabilis. The sequence goes on along the minus strand of NW_024871307.1, from coordinate 151,235 downwards.
TTTTCTCAGGGACATCTGACAGGGATAGCTGCCACTGGCAAGAAGAAGCAGATTAAAAGCCTATTTCTTATGTTGATTAAGATTCCTTCCTGAGCCATTTGCCAGGGGCTCATAGCTTTAAAAAGAGCTGTAAGTCAAGGTTCAAATACAGCCCGGGCAGGAAAATCTATGAGGCCCTTATCTCCAATTAACCAGCCTAAAAAAAGCCAGAAATAGAGGTGTGGCTCAAGTGATAGAACATTAGCCTTGAGCACAAATGCTCAAGGAGAGAGCCTAGACCTTGAGTTCAAGCCTCAGGACACACACACACACACACACACACACACACACACACACATTCTTCCTATGGTCTCTTTTTTCTCTTTGGGCTTGGGCTCTGCATACAGGCCATGAAGCATGGCTGGGGTACATTGAGAATCACCGCTGTCTGTGTGGGTGCCGATGATGCCCTTTGAACAAATTCCTTTGACTGCTTTACCACTTCCTTGGTTCCTTAGCCAGCTGTTGGCTCGTCTCACCACCCAGAAGGTGTTTCTTCAGAGAAGAAAATGAGCTAGATAGCTGACCAATTTGATTAATGCAGGAAGAGGAGTTTGTTCACTGCAACTCAAGGCTCTCTCTCCTACAAGATCAGACTTGTATAGTACCCCAAATCACCTCCTGTTCTGCTTCTAATCCCTTTGGAACTCATACACCTTACATATAGTCATTTCAGGGGCTCCCTTGGAAGCTGGAGGCAGCATCACTTCACCATTGCTATCTAGCCTTTCTGTCCACATTCTATCTTCTGTGAGTATAACTCCCTTCCCCAGCATTCCTTGAGGTACTTCAGTCTCCCCATTGAACATGGGAAGGCAAATGAGAGTCACTGTCTGCTGCATCTATTCTGTGTGTGTGTGTGTGTGTGTATGTGTGTGTGTGTGTGTGTGTGTAAGTGTATATGTGTGTATGTGTATGTTTGTATGTGTACTAGGGTTTGAACTCAAGGTCTGGCTGGTGCCCATGAGTTTTTTTACACAAGGTAAGTACTGTACCACTTGAGCCACAGCTCCCTGTCCGGCCTTTTGGTAGAAAATTGGAGATAAGATTCCACTTTCCTACTCAGCCTGTCCTTGAAGCACAATCTTCAGATCTCAGCTTCTTGAGTAAGTAGGATTATATGTGTGAGCCACTGAGGCTCATCTCAGAAATTTTTTAAATTCCACTGTAGTGATCGTATCTTCATTATAGCTGCAATTATACTATTTCCAAACAACACCATATTCTGAGATACTGATACTATGATTTCAAAATATGAATTTATGGCTGACACAAGTCCAGCCGTGACAACAGTGTATTACAGCCTATGTTAATCAATACATGGTTTTTCTTTTTATGCTGCATTTATTTTTTGTTGTGTGCTAATAGTGCAGCTTGAACTGAGGGCCAGTGTGCTGTCCTCTAGCTTTTTTCCTGAAGCCTAGTGTTCTGGCACTTGAGCCATAGCTCCACTTCTGGCCTTTTCCTGATGAATTGGAGATAGACTTTTCATCGACTTTGTTGCCTAGGCTGGCTTTGAACCTCAATCCTCAGATCTCAGCCAGATGAGTAGTCTCATTATTATGGATGAATAGTCTCAGTATTATGAATGTGAGCCACCAGCACCTAGCTTCATGCTGCTTTTTAAAATTTATTTTCACTTTATGAAATTACTAATACGGTCATGGTTACAAAATGAATGAGGGAAAATCTGAGTTGTCATCTAGTTTTTCTGATTCATTAGCCTGTGCTTTCCCAGAGTGACTGATATCTCATTGTCTAAGAACTTCCTAGTTTTCCACAATCTATACTATTCCCATAACCTCCCAAACTGAGACTAAGTGTTGTTTGTCTTTATGACTGTCAGGCTGGCTTTCCTTGCACATAACCTAATTTACACATTTATATAACCTGTTTTCCTCCTGCGGGCATTGCATTTACAAACTTGTCTCATGACATACATTACTACTACCACTGCTATTATTATTGTTACTACTACTACTACTTTGAGGTAGGAGTGCCATTATGTTATTCAGGTTGATTTCAATCTCCTGAATTCAAGTGGTTTTCCTCCCTCAGCCGCCCAAATAGCTAGGACTATAGATACACAACATTATGTTTTCTCTTTCCTTATTAAAAACATAACCCATGCCTTTTTTGTTTCATTTTTTAAAAATTTTGTGATGATCCTGGAGCTTGAACTCAGGGACTGGATGCAGTTCTGAAGTTTTTTGGTCCAGGCTACTTCTCTACGAATTTAGGCCACTGTTCCAGTTTTAGATTTTTTGTGATTAATTGGAGATAAGAGTTTTATGGGTTTTCCTGCATGGGTTGGCTTTGAGCCATGATCCTCAGATCTCAGCCTCCTGATTAGCTAGGATTACAAGCCAGAGCCACTGGCACCTGCCTTGAGCACATTGTTTATGAAAGTATCTCCCATTGTAAGGGACTCAATCAGATGACCGTTTTGCCACATTTTTCATGTGTAAATCTCCCAGGAGAAAGAAAAGAAGGCATAGTTTTGTGCAGTTTATAAGCAGGTAGAGTCACAGGAGTTCTTCAATCCCTTACTCTCTTCTCCATCTAGCCTTTCCTTTTGAAGATGGTATCTTTTTAAATAGGGATACAGGTGGACCCATTGCAACAATGAGATGTTCAAGTCGTTATGTCGAAAAGGAACTTTACAACGTTGGTGCGAGAGGGGGCTCCGGGGAGGATTGGGTGTGGGAGCGGGGGGGGGGGGGGTGAGGATGTGAAGGCAAGGGAAGGGGAAACAAAGGAGGAGGCTACAATGCTTGATAAGAAATGTACTCACTGTCTTGCCCATGTAATTGTAACCCCTCTGTGCAATATTTTCACAATAAAAAAAAACCCTGAGCAATGTATTAAAATCCTGAAAAAAAAAAAAAAACAAAACAAGGAGCTGGGTGTGCTTGTGTGTGTGTGTGTGTGTGTTTGTATGTGTGTATGCCCTTGTACACACATATGCACATGTTGCCCCTTGTTCATTTGATCTTTTCTAATATCTCACATAATTCTTTGAGCTCATTAGCTCAGAGCACAAGCTGCCACCAGATAGTCAAATTCAACAACCAGGCACACCCTGGAGAGCCCCATCATTGACCTTCCCCCCATGCTGGTCAATGAGACACATATTGATGTACTGCAATTTTATCTTTAATTATTCTGATACCTGATAGCCTCTGTCCCCCAGGTTCAATTTCTGGAATTAGACTAATGATAATGCAGCAAGATAACAAGATTATGGATTGAGTGCACTTATTTTTCTAAGATCAGATTATAAATAATGAAGTAGAAAAAATGAAGATCAGCACATGTATAATTAAAAGGACTACATCTAGACAGTGAAAGTTCAAGATGATTGGTAATCTTGAGGTGTATATACAATAGAGATAGGAAGTAAAGCATTGTTGAATGAAGTTGTAGGATTTTTGGTTTAGTATAAATAGTTATTTAAAGAATGAGAATGAGAGTCAAACTGAGGTTAAGAACAGAATGATGTACCAATATCCCCCATTGCTGGACCTACTTGTTCTTTTCTAATCTGAGATGTTATCATCAAACTACTTATGTGCTTGGATGTGCTTTGGTTTTTTTGATCTTGGTCCATTAAGTGATCTGAACAGTACAGAAAGAACTATTTTTTAACTAATTGGAAAAAGATCTTAAACATAAAACAGATTATTCCATTAGGACCACAAAACCATTCTTCCAGTCCTACCTGTCTGCATTTCCACTGGACCCCCCTGCCGTGGACCGGCTCTGTCTGGACAATGGAGGACACCTAGTGGAGGAACTGGAATAGGTGGGGAGATGGCAAACAGACAACTCACACACAAGAGGAGTGGATGCTGAGTGCATTTTAATGCAGAGGATAACAAACTTTTATAGCAAATGTCTCCATGAGAAAGGGCAAAAGGTTACACAATCTTGCTGCAGGGCTTCATTCTTGGGTGGTCACCAGCTGGTCGCCTGATAGGCACTTGTTTCTGGCTTTACCTCTATTTTTAAGAAATACAATGGGTTTCGATGTTTATCACCAATTAACCATTACTTTTTTCTATAGAGTCCTTAACTGTCCCATAAGATCTTTCCTGTTCCTTCTTTAATAGTAAGCACCAAGGAGGCCTAGATCTAGCAAGTCTCTTAGTAAATGAAAGAGAGTAACAGGAAGTTCTTTCTCCTAAGTAGTTTTCCCAGGAATTGCCATACACTCTTTCTGTTCTAGCCACTCCTACAGCTTCTTGTAAATCTCTTACAAACAATTCCTTCTGCTGAAATGACGTCATGAAACCCCCAATACTTTTATATTTACTTATGACTTGTCTACTAACCTCCATAAGAGGGCTTTCAGGGTAGCACTTAACTCTGGTGAGTTAGTCATATTTTTAAGACACTCATCAGATGTTGGAGTCGTCAACACATTTAAGAAAGAGCCTTGAATAAGGGAACGTTGAGCATGAGTAAGTACAATGAGCAGCAGGAACAGTAAAAGATTAATAGGCACTCCTATACAGTGAAGAAAAGAAAAACAGGAACAGAAACACATCTTTCCCAGGGGCTTGCCAGCCTTTCCAGGAGGTAGGCATCTTTGAAGCCCCATTCTCTGAGGTAGACTTCGGTGAAGTCCCATTCTCAGAGATAGGTCTCTTTGAAGCCCCATTCTCTGAGGTAGACTTTGGTGAAGTCCCATTCTCAGAGATAGGTCTCTGTGAAGCCCCATTCTCAGGTCTGAAAGCAGGTTTTCCATGCTAAGCAGACTCCACCGGAGTAGGCGTGGCACCCCCCTAAACAACCACTTAAGCAATATCATTTCAAACATTTACTCATCCAATATGAATAAATCTTCCATTCAGTTGCACATACTATTCTAAGACTAGTGGACAGAAAAACATATGTAAGAAATGGACCAGGGAACTTATCTCAGAGTAGAAAGAGGTAGGCAACCATTATTCTTTCTTTGGCTTCTGAAGTTCCAAAAGCAAGCATGTTCTCCTCAGACTTTTTGCCCCTGGAGAGACTCAGACCTGCACTTCCCAGTTGGGGCAGGAAGAAATAAAATGGATAGTAGTAGGTTATTAGTAGTGATTGTAGGACTTATGAAATACATGGGACATATTCTAATATTTATAAAATATGGCAGATACCATTTACAGTCAGGAAGTAGTCTAAGGGCATACAGCAAATAAAACACTAAAGGTTTGTAAGAAATCTGAGGTTTTTTAAGAGTTTTTTTTGCTTTTTTGTTTTTTGTTTTTTTGGGAGGGGTGTCCGGTCGTGGGGCCTGAACTCTGGACCTGGGCGCTGTCCCTCAGCTCTTCAGCTCAAGGCTAGCACTCTAGTACTTGAGCCACTGCACACTTCCAGATTTTTTTTTTTTGCTTATGTGGTGCTGAGGAATCAAACCCAGGGCCTCATGCATGCAAGGCAAGCACTCTACCACTAAGCCACCTTCCCAGCCCACTTTTGTTATGTTCAAAGAACATAATTGAAAACAAAAAAGAACATCATTTTTCCACATTACTAACAACTCATTATCCTCCCCTCTCCAAAGGACAGAAATTTCATAGAGCAGTAGGAGATAGGCACAGAAGCTCGCTCTCTTTCCTATAGCTGTAATTGTAGAGATTTCTGTCTGCCAAGAGTGGGAACAGGTATCTCCATCTTCATAGGATCCCATATTCCTCCCATAAACTAGACAGCAATCGGCTAGTATTAGTGGAACTTGTCAGTGTGGTGAGGGCAGAAGCAGCAGCAACTTGGTAGGCAAACACTGAAGAGCTTGTGTGCATACTCAGGTTTGGCCTTTTGAAAAGCTGTGTAGAAATGCAGAATTGTCTACAATAGTCTAGTAGCCAGAGAAACTGTCCTATCTACAGCTGTTATACTATGTCACTTTAGATGGTCTATTTTTATTAACAATTATCAGATATGCAAATAGTAAGTGTGAGAACCAGGGAAAAAGATGGCTATTGTGAGAGAAGCAAGATATCAGGTTTAATCCATACATTTCAGAATACTAAAAACATAAAAATAACATAGAGGAAATAGAGTCTGTTGGAAGATGACCCCAGTGGCAGAGGTAGGGAAAATGGTGAGAATGTACATGTAAAAATATATACATATTCATATGCTGGTGGCACATACCTGTAATACTAGCTTATCAGGAGGCTGGATCTGAGGATCAGGGATTAAAGCGAACTTGGACAGGAAAATCCATAATAGTGTAATCTGCAATAAATTAATCAAAATAATGCTGCCACAGTTGGAAAAGTTCCCTGTGTATCCAGGCACTCCTCAGAACTAGGGTCTGGCAATGGTGGAACCCATGAAAGGCACAATTCCTCTGGGGTGGCAAGCCACATTGTGGGAATTGTAGTCTCCTTTGGAGTACAGATTCTTTGAACGTGTTGTTGTTGTTGTTGCTGTTGTTGTTGTTGTTGCTGTTGTCTTTTTGGAAGGATGGGTTGGAAGAACCGATGGCACATGCACCTCCCTGCCCACTGATCACTCTGTAAATTCTAGTTTCTTCCCCTTTGTTGGTGCTTGAAGTGCTCTGAAGTACAGTTTTGCACTTTTTAGTTGGAGCCCCAAGGCAGGTGCTCAGTCTATCTTCAGTGGGCCTTGACAACTGCAACTTTCCAACACTAAGAATGGGGTGTGGTACTCCAGTCTCTTAACCCTCTCAAGGGTTGTCTGTTTTAACCATTCTGTGGCCAGCTCTCAACATTCTGAGCTGTTGGTGGGGAGTTGCAACCTTTTAAACCTTTACCACTTTCAGCTCAACTTCAGAGTTCCCTGCAGAAAATCGATAGCAAAAAATTGCTTTTGCCTACTCTATTGTCTTTTTTGGTCTAACCTCTTTTCATATGGTAGTGTTTTGTTTTTCCTTTTGACTCCCTTTGAATATTTTCATTCATTACCAGTATAAGATAAAATATGGCTTGGAATTTTAAAAACTGCAATGACTAGGGTTTTCATATTTGAAATATCAGTAATGGCAAAATATGAAAGACATTTGCTCCATAATAGACTTTGATCTCTGAGGAACTTCACTACTAGCTAATATGTGTGGCAATGTATACTTAGGAATCCACTGGGGGAAGTGTTCCTTGAATATGTGACACATTTGACTAATAGTCAATAAAAACATCTAGAAAAAAAAGCAAGGGGCTGGGAAGGTGACTCAGTGGTAGAGTACTTGCTTTGCATGCATGAGGTGCTGGGTTCAATTACTCAGCACCACATATACAGAAAAAAAAACCAGAAGTGGAGCTGTGGCTCAAGTGGTAGAGCACTAGCTTTGAGGTGAAGAGCTGAGGGACAGTGCCCTGGCCCAGAGTTCAGGCCCATGACTGGATCCCCCCCCCCAAAAAAAAGCAAGATGCACATTATAATAATTTGTCTTTTGTCCATTTGTGTTTGTTGTTAATGCTATTTTCAGTATATGTTTGTAGGTAAAATCTGTTTTAACATGTTTCAAACAGTTAATATTTTGTTATTTCAATACAAAATGATACATATGTCAGTTTCTGATAAAAATCACAGCACAAAAGAAATAGGTGTTTCTCATCCTGTGTGACGACACTGACTGTTCTTAAATGTACTATTCACTGATATTACATATGGCCACATCATTGTGCAGACATCTGTTCTATTTATTCTTCCACACCATTATTCATTTTTCATATATGAACCTGTTTAATCATTAAATATGCAGCTCCTGTTCCTCTTATTCCAAGTCTCTGGAACCATGATAACTTTTGACTCTATAAGTTGTTGATCCTTGGAAGCTCAGTAAGGGAAATCATACCTTGGCTGTCCCTTTATGACTAAGGTATTTTATTTAGTTTATTTAGCTTATTGTGTTAAAGGTTCATCCCTGATGTAAAATTTAATAAAATATTCTTCATTTTCAATGCATTCATCTATGTTTTTATATACTTTTATCTTTGGTTCTTGTGAGTAGCTCTTATGAAGTGATTCTCCTAGGATTTTAGTCCCTGATTTCTCTTTTGTTACCAGTAGAAGTGCTGAAGAAAATTCTCATGCAAATCTGTATTTAGTTCTTTGTAGGACTCTCCATAACATCTTTGATTGTTTCATTCCTGGGTAAAAGGAATTAGGGTTCATGTTGTTTTCATGTTTCCCAGAATTTGTTAGAATTTAGAATTTTTTTTTGTTTTTGTTTTTGTTAAAAACTATGCCCACACTAACATGTATAAAGTAGTTATCTCATTGTAATTTGGATTTGGAGTCTTATGACTATGGATATTGAATATCTTTATATATTTTAATCAACTATTTTTATATATTCTTTATAGAAAAGTGTATTCAATCTTTTTTCATATTTTAAAAGATTTTGTGTTCGTAGATTTGTTGTAGAATTTTGTTATATATTTTCTAATTCATGCCAGTTAGTAATCTACTTAGAGATATATGGAAATATTTTCTGTCATATCATGCTTTTTCTTCTTTGTTGATGGTGTCTTTTGACACACAATGTTTTATTTGTTGCACTTAACATTGTTTGGTATTATGTTAGGTACTTTAGAATCTTAGATCATTAAACTTCCTTCCTCTCCTCTTTTATTTTCCTCCTTTCATTTTCTCTCTCTTTCCTTCCTTTCTTGCTCCCTTTCTTCTTTCTTTTCCCTTCCCATTCCCTTGCCTTATCTCCACCCTCTACTAATTTCCTTTTTTTTTTTATGTCTCAGATGAGGATTTGCTGTGTTGCCACAATTGGTATCTAACTTAGAAGCTCACGTGATACACCTATCTCAGGCTCCACCATGCCTTTTTTGTGCTAGTACTGGAGCTTGAACTCACATGCCTCACAGTCTGTCAGTCTCCTCGTTCACTCTTGGTACTATCACTTGTGCCTTGCCTTCAACTTGTTGATTAACAGGTTAATTTGAGTTGTCCAACCAGCCTGGCTTCCAGACATCAGTCTCCTTAGTAGCTAGGTAGGATAACATTGCTGTGCTTGAAGCACTTGTTTTAATTTTTTTACCTGAACATATGGTTTTTGGTTTATGTAGAATTAATATTCAACCTAAACTCAAATATTTCATATTTGAAATAAAGGGTTGTATTTCATTTCTAATAAGTTTAACTGTACTACTAACTGTGGTAGATTTTCTTCACTAAGCAAATATGTTAGGCTAGCACAACTCCGTGGAGGAATTGTTTTATAAAGAATTTAATTGATTGTTATAGTAGAGGTGATGTACAGAAAGATTACAATTATATGAGTCATGTAATGAGCACATTTCCTTTCATACAGTGTCTTCCATTCCCTCATTCTCTCCCACTCCCTCCCTCCCATCTCTACTCAGGAGTTAATAGTTTAATTTCATCATTGTCTAATGACCTCCACTGCTGTACTTTTTCACTCTATTTCCCTTGAGTTCTACGGCTCGTCCCACCCTCCAGAAGATATACATGTGGATACACCATACATAGTTAAAGGCATCCATTTTAATTTCATATACTCAATAAATCACAATGGGAGAGTACATTTCTTCTGGACCCATTCTAATTTCCATGTGTTTCTTTCACTGACAGTTTATTAGAAATATTTTAAGTATAATGTATTTATGACATAGCTTTATTTTTCATATTAGTTTCTAGAAACTTTGTCTTGAGGTTTATTCTCAGTTTGTGTGTCTTGGTAAATGTAACACCACAGTTTTTTATAAACAATTTGGGTTAAGAAAATGCCATCCATATGTGTATTCCTGCTGACGTTTTATATGGTTGTTCTATCAGTTAGTGAGGAGTTTAGTTCTACAATAATAATGGTAGATTTAAGAAATTATAATTGTATGGCCTTTTAAACATTGCCTTGGAGACTGCATTCCAGCATACAACTTTTAATGTCCAGATGTAAGGTCTGCCTGTTATTATGAATGGTCTGTATTGGTGTTCATACAATTTTGGTTGATGTTTATTTGACTTCATATTAATATTATTTGTGTTTTTTCTTCTTGATTTTAGCTTATGTTATCTTTGTACTTATGTATGTATTTTTCTTTCTCTATATTTAGTATATGTCTCTTTCAATAGCTTATTACTTTTTTATGTTCAAGTGAGATGGTGTGTCAATATATTTATTATATATTAGAAGATTAATTTGGTTTCATTTTGATGGAAAATTTGCTATTTTTATCGGTTTGTCTCATCTGATACTCATTTCCTATTTTGTTTCCATGTAACCTGAACACATCCTTCCACATAATATAAATCACCTCTACTATAAACTGCAGGCATCCTTCTATACACTGTAAATCACCTATCATACCTATTGCAATTTTAAATTCCATGTAAATAGTTGTTATACTTCATTTTTCAGAGGATAATAACAATTTGTTCAAAGACAGCACGTTTAATACAGGTGCCATACTTTTTCAAATATTTTGGTTCTATTGTTTGCAGAATCTGTGCAACTTAGAAATATGCAAGGAGTATTCTATTCCATTGAGAGGACAATTATGTAGTACCTATAATTTTGTCTGATACTTTCACTTTTCTCCATAAAGAAGCAATCAGAGGGTTGTTGATTTTGTTGTTTATATAGAACATAGGCCATCCTCAGGCTGAAACACAGAGCTTTGGAAGAAATAAACAATGCACCAAAAATGTTTTTATACTCTAAAACTGCAAGAAAATAAACTTTGGGCACAGTCTGATTCATTTGTATGGCAGACATAGAACATTAATATGCTCGATGTACTTCTCTGTATTATTACTAGTTACTCTACAAGCTTACAATATTCTCACAGTGCCAGGCACATGACATATAATATAGTTGCTTTTCAATTATATAATTCCAAGTATAACCTAATGTATTGCCCTTTTAATTTCTTTTTTATTGGTGGAATTAATTCTTTGAACTCAGGCCCTCATATTTACCAGAGAAGTACAATATCAATCGATCCATTTACCTAGTCCACATAGTTTTAGTATACATATGTGTTCATATATTGAATATTCATGCTTTATGAATCATAAATATGGTGTTATGTTTTCCTTCCACAAATAATTTTAGAGAGACTACATAAAATACATGTTCTATATGTTCCGTAATAAGTACTTAAACATTTACCATATCATATGTGTATATCTATATTGGCAGCATTTGTTTTTCTCTTGATGGAGAATAATTTTTTGTAATACATAAAATTCAGGTGTGTTTTAAATGAACTGTCTTTCCTGAAAATAACTTTAATCTACCTTTTTAGGAGAGTTTGTTAACCCCATGTTATGTTTATTTTCTTTAAACACTTTACAGATATAATTCCTTTTTCTCTGTTGGCTTTCCCCTCTGTTATTGTTAAGAATGGGTAGATAGAAGAGATTGTTGTACATTCTTCATTTGTAATGAGTTCAATATCGGAGTCCAAAATTTCTCCTTTCATTATGTACACTACAAACCAGTACTATATTTCATTCCAAAGTTTAAAATTTTCTATATTTTTTAGATCATATCCCCCTTTATTCTTATTTTTCTCTCTCCTTCTCGTGGTAGTCATATGTCTCATTTTTTGTCACCTTGAATATTCTTAAGCCTCTATCCATATGCCTTCCTCCTTGCATGAAGGCCTGTTAAAATACAAATCTTTTCATAAAACATTTTATCTCCCCCCCCCCCCCAACCTATGTTCTGGATTGTAGAAGTTGTGATGTTCACAAATGTTCATGATAACAGTTCTTTTTTGCTTAGGAAGAAAGTATCAGGATAACTATGACCATATTTCCATCTACAGAAATTTGATAACATAAATGATGGACATATGATATTTTTATTGTGTGAACTAAGTCAAATTTTATCAGGGCCAAAGCAATCATTGGCTTCTCCCTTAAGTATTGTTACTCTTTTAACATTCACCTGGACAATGCGTTTTGTAGATCTACTAATGTGGTGTATATTCCATGTGATGTCCTGAATGTGTTCTAAGTACTTATGAGAGACCGTTTTAATAGATCTAAATACATTTTTCAGTGAGGTAAAATATAAAAATTTGAAATAATTATGTTTTTAGTCCATTGTTACCCTGACATGTTGTGAATTGTATCAAAATCTGCTAAACACATTATTTTAGACCCCTACTTATATTTAATGTTATCAGCCAGAGTATTAACTCCTTAGAATAGTCATCTTTTCTCATCTCTATCGCTAGGACCAGAAATGTGTTCTCATGAATTAGGGAAACTTTGAATTTGGAATTACTTAGTTAATATAGAAGCAAACGTTTCTACTTTAATTTTTCTTTCTCCCACTATATAGATAATATACCAAGCCCCAAATGTTTTATTTAAGGCAAAAGCATACATGTAGAAGAATGAAATTGCACACCTGGGCTTTTCATGATGCAGAGTTAATTACTTGGTGGAAATATGCTATTACAGAAGCTAATATCATTTCATGATGTGTCTGTGGACTTCACTTAGGAAGAGTGGCAGGGCCTGGATATTACTCAGAGAAATTTGTATAGAGAAGTAATGCTAGAGACTTACAGCAACTTGGTGTCCTTGGGTGAACAAAAGTCACATTGATTGCTAGGTCAAGTGATTTATTTTTAGTAGAGATGTGAATATTTATCAAAGTTTATTTATCAAAGAATATTTATCAAATTCTATTTGGATGGAAGATACCAGTCCGTGGGAAGTGTCATTCTTTCTAGAACTTCAACTTGATTATGTAAGTCCTGAGGCAATTGTTTTCTCATCTTTCAAGCTGCCAAATCAGCAGTTTCACAAAAGTTCTAAACTATGTTCCCCTAACAGGATACAGTCTTCCCAAACTCAAGGTGATTATGGTTGGTGGATATACAATCTAGAGTAGAACATATATGACTATTGGAATTATGATCAGGAAATCAACAGTTGAAAGTGGGTACTTATCATTCCAATCTGGCACTGGGTACAGTATTTCACTCTTGTAATCCTAGATATTCAGTAGGTTGAAATCTCAGGATTTCAGCTTGAAGACAGTAATGGCAGAAAAGGCCCCAGGAGACTCTTATTTCCAACTAACCACTCAAACACTGGAAGTGGAGCTGGGACTGACTGGTAGAATGCTAGCCTTGAGTAAAAGAGGTGATTTCAAGCCACACAACCAGCAAAATAAATGCAAAGATGGGGAAAAATGAACCACAAAACCATTGAGAAATGAGAAACAAGATTTAGTAGTAACCTTGTGAACACGATGTCTGAGAGCTTAAAGCAATGATGACCCAGAATGAGCAATATTTCTCCACTTGTTTTTATTAACAGAGCCCTGTGTTCCTAAACCTGAGTTGATTGTCAAGCTGGAGAAAGGTGCAGAACCATGGATAAGAGAAGCCTCAGACAAGAATTTCACAGGTGAGTTAATGTATCCTGCATAGAGATGTTGGATCCACAGCCCAGTTGATAAGTACATCTTGTGTTGTATAGAGCAATAATGTTCCTAGTTCCCTTGAGTCCTGAGTGTCTCAAAATGCCAGAGGATTCTTAATCTCAAAGACAAGAATGAAGAATTCATATGGAGGCATACTGAATTCTGTGTGGCAGTTGAGTTCAAGTTAGCAATTCTCTTTTTCTTATAAATAATTGTCAAACAAAAAAATTAGAAATGTGGAACATGAGATTTCATTTTCTTTGAAAGTAGGAGTATGCATGTATAGGAAAGAAGAGTATGCCAGTGCTGCTATCCTCTAATAAGGAGCATAGCCTATTTGTGGTAGGCAGATCCTGGGATTCAGAACCAAAGCAATTAGACTTAAGAGGATGATTAACTAGGTGTGAACTGAGTATCTTTGGTCTTCTATGGTTCTGAGGGTAAGAGTGTCAAAAAAGGAATTGTGATGAAACTTTGTCTAAGATGGAGACAAAAGAAATTTGAAATATCCACAGATACACCATCTTAGTGATAAGTTAGAACTGAAGAGATGTATGTAGAAATTGTTACTCTCCAGAACCATTCCTGCTTAAGTGAAAGGCAAGGGGATGTATAAAACATTTTTATGGTCTCTCAATCTAGAAAGTATTCTTGTTGCTCAAAAGGTTGAAAAAGCAAAGTAGCAAAATGTATTTTTCAAGAAAATAAACCAAAGCAACTGTTGCCTGATGATCAAACAAAACAGTATTTGAAAATCACAACCAGAAGAATACTAAAGGCCAGCTGTGCGCTGATGCTTCACACTTGTAATCCTACTTACTCAGGAGCCTGATATGTGAAGATCATGGTGCAAAGCCAGTCTGTCTAGGCAGGACAGTCCATGAGACTCTGATATCCAATAAACTACCAGAAAGCCAAAGGGGCTCTATGGGTCAAGTGGTAAAGTGCTAGAATTGAGCTGAAGAGCTGAGTGACAGCACCTAGGCAAGCATTCAAGCTCTATGACTGGACAACAATAACAAAAAATAAAAAAAGGCTGATGATACTCAGCTTTAAACTCTAGCCATATGTAGTTGAGTTGAGTAAATATTTTCCCTGGTAGACGAAAAGAAAAAAAAAAACTGAAACACGGAATAACATATTTTTCATTGTAAAATCCTTATTTAATATATTTGGGAGAAAAGTATACATTTCTCTTAAATCCATTCCTACTTTGATATTTTAAGTCTATAACAGGCAGGATGGCAGATAATGTCTTTACCATTACATTAAGGAATTTTTGTCTCATTTATGGTTTTGTCTTTTGTTCTATAACTCTTCTCCCCCCCCCCCCCCCCCCCGTTGGTGATGGTGCATGAACTCTTGGCCTGGGCACTACCCCTGAGCTATTCAGCTCAAGGCAAGTGGTCTACCACTCAAGCCACAATGCCACTTCTGATTTTCTGCTGGTTAATTGGAGATTAGTGTCCTTTCCAGCCCAGGCTGAGTTTGAACTATGATGGTCATATCTCAGCCTCTTGAGAATCTAGGATTACAGGCATGAGCCCCCCAGTACCCAGTACCCAGTATGACCTAGTTTAGATATTCAAGAAATGGAACATGTGGACCTGCCAGGAAGGTCCACATGACTGTCAGTGTGAAGTAGCTGTCAACAATAGTAACACAGTAGATGATAGAGATTGCTAAGAACTTTTGATTTGAGTTCAAAACGTAAGCCAGAGATGATTCAGAGTAATCGGAGCTCATTGGGGACAAGGACTAACGAGTTCATTGAGTGTCAGAACATGCCTCTCTATAGTGATCCTGATGAGATACATGTTGCATATAGGGCTGGCCTGTCTCCTGTAGTTGAACAATTCCTGAGATAGTTGGAGTCTTTTAATCAAAGTGATATGCAGCGATATTTTTAATACAGTGGGAAAGGGGAGATATTTAAGTCACAGACTGCATTCTTTAGACATAGAGGGGTTTATGTGGGACAGCTTTCCTATTACCATAATAAATATAGAGACTATGGTAAGTATATTCTCTTTACCCAAGAAATACTTCAGGGACAGAGGAAATTGCCTAAATGCACTGGATGTAGAAAAACATTCTACATGGGGCTGGGAAGGTAGCTCAATGGTAGAGTGCTTGCCTTGCATGCATGAGGCCCTGGGTTCGATTCCTCGGCACAGTAGAAGCAGAATAAGCACTCAAGTAGTTGAGTGCTAGCCCTGAGCTAAGAACTCATGGATAGTGACCAGGTCCAGATTTCAGGCCTCACGACCGACAAAAAAAAAATAAAAACCTGAAATAAAGAAAAAAATTCTACTTAATACATACAGTTCCTGTACATCAGAAAATGTTCGCAACAGAGAATTCTGATACAAGAAATTAATATGAAAAAACTATCAGTAAGGGAATTCACTTTACAAAATATAACATAAATATGCAGAGAAGTCCAGTTAGTATATCCAATGTGAAATCTGACTTCTCCCAGAAGTCATACCTGACTTTCTTACCTCAAATACCCACAGAAGAGAAACCCTATGACTATGAGGAATGGACAGTTTCCACCAAGAAGTCAGCTCTCAGCATGTATCAGAGAACTCATAAAGAAGAGACAACTTATAAATGCAATAAATGTAGAATCTCTTTCAGACTGAAGTGATACCTCACTTTGCATCAGATAATATACACAGGAAAGAAACATTATGAATGTGACAAATGTGGAAAGTCTTTCACCCAAAAGTCAACTCTTACTGTCCATCAGAGAAGACAGACTGGAGAGAAACTTTATGAATGTAACAGGTGTGGTGAGTGCTTCACCTGGAAGGCAGTCCTTACCAATCATCAGAGAAGACACACAGGAGAAAAACTTTATAAATGTATCGAATGTGAAAAGTCATCCAAAAGGCAGACCTTCACATCCATCAGAGAAAGCACACAGAAGAGAAGCCTTATGAATGAATCAAGTGTGCAAGATCTTTCACCCAGAAGGTAGCTCTTACTGACACACAGAAGAAGACACACAGGAGGGAAATCTTATGAATGTATCATGTGGAAAGTCTTTCACCCGGAAGGTAGTTCTTACTGATCATCAGAGAAGATACACAGTAGAGAAAATTTATGAATATATCAAATGTGGAAAGTCACCCGGAAGGCACACTTTACTCTCCATCTACACAGACAGAAGAGAAATCTTCTAAATGTATTGTGTGTGGAAATTCTTTCATGCGGAAGGCACACCTTACTGTTTATCAGACAAGACACAGAGGAGGGAAGCCTTATGAATATTATGTGTGGAAAGTCTACCGTCTGCAAAGCAAACCTTACATCCATCAAAGAACACACACAGAATAGAAACTTTATGAATGTATTGAGTGGGGAAAGTCTTTCATCTGGAATGCAGATCTTACTGATCATCAGAGAATACATACGGGAGAGAAATTTTGTGAATTTAACAGGTATGAAATGTCTTTCAACCAGTCCACACAGGTGAGAAATCTTAGGAATGTAATAAATGTGGAAAGTCTTTCACCTGGGAGAAACCACAGTTTGCATCAGAACACTCACATAAAAGGGAACACTTACGAATGTATCAAATTTGCAATGTTTTACCCAGAAGACACAGATCAGATTCCTCATTGAACACCAACATGAGAGAAACCCTATGAATGAAACAAATGTGGAAAGTATTTCAAAAATTCATAATCTCAATTTGCATCAGAAACACACAGTAGAGAAACACGTTCACCAATATGGTATGGCTCAGTATTTACACAACACATGGGTGGTCCTTCAGACGAGGGAAGCAGGGAGCTGTGCAAATACTCTTCATGAAAAAAAGATTCTGCTGTTAACCCATATGACTTTATTCACTTTTCCCAGCTGTAACATGAGCATGCTAACAATTCTAGTGATATTGTGAAATGTGTGCCTGCCGTGAGTCATCTTATATTACAGTTGTATTTTCGTGTTCTATGTTGTTTCTCCTACAGGAGTCTCTGCTCTGCTCCTGCCTTGTTAGCTTTTTAGTAGTCCTGGACTGAGTATACACATGTTTGTATATGACCTTGTGTCTAGAGACAGTTGTACATGGGATATTGGAGTAGTTTGTTCTGATCCTGTATTTTTAAGAATGAAGTCTAGCAGTGTTTGAAGGAGGGAACTCTATAAATATGAATCTCCCTCCTAAAGTAACTCTTAGAAGCCCTAAAGAGGAGACAGAAAAGCACAAGAATGGGGAGATGTTTTAAGCTTTCCTTGGCTTAAGCAAAAATTGGTTCTTCTTTCCAGAGCACAAGATTTCTAAAAGTCTCAATCACTTACTGCTGTTCTAAGATTTAGACCAACTTTCAGGAAGGTGGAGGGATAGCTGGATGAGGAATAAGCCAGAGACTATCAATGGGCACATGAGGCTATGGTCTGGGGTACAGGGATAACTGTCACAACTCAACCTATCCTGTCCTATCCTAATCCTACCCCATTTCTGATCTATGATGTCTCAAACTTATCCTGAACATGCCATCTTTGGAACTGCTAATGCCATTTCTAATATGTTGGTTCTTTCTGCCTGTTCAGGAGGTGTTGGTCAAGGCCTTTTGGCCTTATTAAAAAATTACAAAAGAAAATTTGAGGTAATGAATCGTCCTCAAAGTTGTATGATTTTAGCTGTTACATATTCTGAAGTTTTACCTGTGTTATCCTTTTTGTCACAATCTGCACAAAGAAATATTTCAGTAAATTCTTTTTGGCAATTGAAGTCAGTGAAGCATAAGCACTCTTTTAAAATACTTTATGGAAACATGTTGAGCTAACTGCAACTTTAAAATGTTATTAACATGATTATACTCCACTTTATTTGTCATTGATAAATTCCAATTTCTTTAATATAAAAAATGAGCCTGTTTTACAACATATGAAATGAGAGTGTCTAAAATGTATTCTAAAACAATTGATAAAATATAATTTAAATACAATCGGATGCCATTTTGTTCTGTGCTAATCTTTCTTCTTAAACTCAGAGCCTGGGCATTGACCATGAGCTTCTTTTGTTCAAGGACAATGTTCTACCCCATAAGCCACATCTCCACTACCAGCTATTTTGGGTAGTTTATTGGAGATCAGCATCTCCCTGACTTTCCTGCCCCAACTGGCTGTGGTTCTAAGATCTGATTCTGTGATTCTAATTTCTCAGACTTTTGAGTAGGTCGAATTACACCCTTCAGTAACAAGAGTACAGTTTGAATGCCCTTTTTTAAATACAGATAATATTTCTAATAAAATATTTTGAAATAAAAAATTAAAATTTTTAAGGAGAGATGTTCAGTCACTAATATTTATGAGAATAGTCCAAATCACAAAGCAAAATTAAATACTCTACCCTGAAATCTATAACACTTCCAGTCTCAAGTATTGTGAATATAGACATATAGCCTACAATAAATTCTTTTTAAGGTTTTGAAAGTAAAAAACATTCTTGTGATATAGAAAAACGCAATACTTATGTGTAAACATTGCTTTTAAATGATTCATATTGTCTTTCCTAACACAACCTAACTGAAGTCTATAGAGTAGATTTTCAGTTTTTGTAAATATCAATGTAAATTTCATTTAATTTTATACTAAGAGTTTCCATTCTACTGTATTGTATTAAAAAACAGAATTGTGGATAACAGCTATTCCTGTGTAATAAACTAACAAATATTAAAAACAAATGGATAAAACTATTTAACTTAATTACATTTCATGGATCTACTTTTTGGGGTGTCCTCGCCTTGCTATTTTGTGTTGATATTGTTTAAGTAACACATAAGACTTTAATCTCCTAGTTCATAGATTGATGGTGATTGTTTGGGACTGTGTCACTCCTATAACCACTATTTTATGTTGTGTCTTTATTAGATCTTGTATATCCAGCCGGATGGTCAGGGTTCTTCATGTGAATGTTTAGGAAAGAGAGGGACTTCTCAAACTGTTTATATCATTTTTACTGATGTCCTTTGGCCAAAGCAGGTTAAATGGCAAAAATTGCAAGTCATTGCCAAAGGTTGCTCTGAGTTTTTGTATGTGCCATTTGACAAACGTTGTTGAAAAATTATAACACAAGAAATATGTATTGTATACATTTTTCCTATATCAGTTTCAGTGAAAAACATTAAGTGTTTACATACACTCGTTCTATGAGTTTAATTATGTAAATGAATGAGGTAGAGCACAAATGTTCAACGAGGTCCTCGGCTACTTATGCATTAATAAAAAAAACACTTCATACATCCCTAAGTGTATTTCAGTAATAACTAGTTTTAGTGAAGATGTGATGTGTTTTTTTTGTTCTAATTCATTTATTTTTGTGGGAACATTTTTCTTTTTTTATTTTTATATGTATATTATATATGTTATATATTTTATATGTAGATTAACCTAGAAATGTATT
The DNA here is from genome assembly GCF_019054845.1 of Dipodomys spectabilis. Classification (NCBI taxonomy): domain Eukaryota; kingdom Metazoa; phylum Chordata; class Mammalia; order Rodentia; family Heteromyidae; genus Dipodomys; species Dipodomys spectabilis. The sequence continues at coordinate 131,391 of NW_024871307.1, read as the reverse complement.
ACTGTTATGTAATCTCTGAACTAATGGACTGTGGATTTGTTTTTAGTGAAGAGTTTAATGCTCTACTTAACACAGAAAAGATTTATTTTGTTGTTCCTGTAAGTTGTGGGTCTTGAACGCTGGGCCTGAGCTCTGTCCCTCTACTCTTCAGATCAAGGCCAGTGCTCTACCACTTGAGCCACAGAAACCCCTACAATTGTCTGGTGATCAATTGGACATAAGAGTCTCATGGACTTTCTTGCCTGGGCTGGCTTTGAACCATGATCCTCAGGTCTCAACCTCCTGAGTAGCTAGGATTAAAGCATGAACCACCAGCGCCCACCTGACAGAAAAGTTCTGTTTCAACAAAGGTACTATGCTTTTCCAGCTCATGTAGAACATTTTCAGCAAGAAAATGTGGGGCAAAATCACACAGGTTCTTCCCTGACTACCTCATTTGCCTTCTCTCCCAGACATGTTTCCAGAATCTTCTGTTCATGGTCAACAGCAAGAAAGAATTAAAGGATATCTGGTAAGTTGCTTTTTTATTTCTCATGTTGTTTTACATGCCATTTTATGAAACTAAGGGTATTCAAGATTGAAAAGAAGAAAAACAGACTCATCTTCAGGAACATGTTTCTAAATCAAATAAAGATGGCTTGGAGACTTAGCAGATTATAAAGTATTACATTTTGTCTAAGTTGAGTGCAGATTTGCTTCCGTTTTTTTCTTGTTTTTCTGATGTGATAAAACGTAGTCACATTAGTTAGGTGATTCTGTAACACCCAGTAGGTGACTTCACTTGGAAGGTGAAGGTTCACTAGCAACTACATCCTCATGAGTAACATTGAACTATCTTAATAAAGTTGTACTAGAGTTGTTGAAATAGTGTGGTCTCAAACAACTTTGAATGATGTAGGGGACTGAGTAAACTATCTGTACTTAAATTACTCTCCATATGTACTTCTCGAACTGTATCAGGGTCTTTATCTTTCTTGACACTAAGGTTATAGGTTATGCTTAATGATATAGTCTATGCCCTTTGTAAAAATCCCCTTGTCTTATTCTAAGGTATCTTCACAAGACTTTTTTTCTAAATATTTCTCTCTTCATTTTCTATTTCCTATTCACTAGCTTTCTTTATTTCTCTTTCTCTTTCTTTGATTCTGTTTTTCTCTCTGTCTCTTTTTCTCTTTCCTTCTCTCATTCCCTCTTTTACCCAATGATCACTCCCTTTTTCTTTTCTTCAAATGTTCTATCTGGGAACTAATTTTTCTTACTGATCAGTTTTCCTTTGCTCTTATGGCACTTAAAATTGACATTTCTCTTAACCATTATAGAGGAAAATTGTTGTTATCTGTAACCTGAAGTACCCGAACATGATTCCAGAATGAAAATTAGACAGAGACATAAACAAATAGAGATAAAGTAAAACCAGGGGTACCAAGATGCACTAGCACTTGGGCCCTGAGTCTCTGATATCAAGCACGTTTGTTTGAATTTACATAGGCCTAGTTCAAAGCCAACCTGGTCAGAAAAGTTCTTGACACACTTATCTGAAATTAATCACTTAAACCAGAAGTGGTACTGTGGCTCAAGTGGTGAAGCACTAGCCTTGATATGAAGAGCTCAGGAACGGTGCTGAGGTCCAGAGTTCAAGCACCACAACTGACAAAAAATAAACACAACATCTATATGAATATATAGAGCCAAAACAAAATTTGTGAGAGATACTTTTTACCTAATTGGTTTGAAACAGGAGACTGCAACCAGAGAAAGTCTAGACATGACTTCCACATTAACTTTGCCTTCAACGTCAATAGCCCTGCAAGTTCAGCGCTTCCAGCACTAAGGAAGGGGTGTGGACACCAGCCTCTGAACACTCTCAAGAGTTGTACATTTTAACCCTTCTGTGGCCAGCTTCAGCATTTTGAGCGATTAGGGTGGAGTTGCTACATCTTAAAACGTTTCTTTTTCTTTTTTTTTTAAAGAACACTACCTCATTATTTGTAAGAACAGACAATTGGAGAATAGAGAAATGATGTGATCTGATTGTGGTTACTCCAGAGTTAAATGGAAGAGCTAAGACCAGCTGGCACCACAACCAAATGTGACCTGCAATGTGAGTCTGACAACAATCCCACAGGTCCATTCTTTTCTTTTTCTTTTTCTTTGTTTTTTGAGATTTTTGTTTTAACGGTGAAAATAATGTACAGAGGGGTTACAATAACATGGGCAATTACATTATCAAGCATTGTAGTCTCCTCCTTTGTTTCCCCCTTCCCGTCCCTTGCCATCCTCCCCCCACCATCAATCTGCCTACTCCCTCCATCCCCCCCAACCAAAGCTGTAAAGTTCGTTTCTAACGTAACGACTTGTACATCTCATTGTTGCAATGGGTCAAACTGTATCCCTATTTAAACGATTTGTTTTTTCCCTTCCCCTCCACAAATTATACTGATATCAAATACAATGATAGCAGGGGTTATACTGTGGAGAAGCGACATACAAACAACAAAGAAATCTTACAAATATATTAGAAAGAATTCTAAATATATTAGAAAAAATTTGAATACTTATCCTAGGGTTCATTTCCCTAAAATCAACTTATCTATTTCTGCTTGACTTAGACATATACTAGTTATTGCAAATGAGGGAAACCATGGGACCTATGTTTCTTTGGAACCTCCATACTGCTTTCCAAAGTGGTTGAACAAATTTACACTCCCACCAACAATGCAGTAAGGTTCCCATCTGTCCACATCCCTTCCAGCATCTGTTGTTATTCGAGTTCTTGATTTTAGCCATTCTAACTGGGGTGAGGTGGTATCTCAATGCTGTTTTGATTTGCATTTCTTTTATGGCTAGAGAGTTTGAGCATTTCTTCATGTGTCTATTGGCCATCCTTCTTTCCTCTTCAGAGATGTTTCTCTTTAAGTCTTTAGCCCACTTATTTATTGGGCAGTAGTTTCTTTGAAGATTTGTTGTTGGGGGATTTAATTTTTTGAATTCAAGGTATATTTTAGATATGAGACCCTTGTCTGTTGTATGGTTAGTGAAGATCTCCTCCCAATCCGTGGGCTTTCTATTGATTTTGCTAGCTATGTACTTTGACAAGCAGAAGATCTGCAATTTCATGCAATCCCATTTGTCCAACCTTTCTTTGATTTGTTGTATTTCTGGGTCTCTATAAAGAAAATTTCGACCTGTGCGAAGGAGACCTAGAGTTTCTCCTATTCCATCCTGTAATGTTTTCAGAGTGTCTGCTTTGACTCTTGAGGTCTTTGATCCATTTGGAGTTGATTCTGGTGCAGGGTGATATATAAGGATCTAGCTTTAGTTTTCTGCAAGTAGTTAACCAATTTTGCAAGCAACATTTACTGAAGATGCTCTTATTCTTCCATTCTATGTTTTAGCTCCCTTATCGAAGATTAGATGGCTATAGGTCTCTAGGTTCATTTCTGGGTTTTCAATTCTATTCCATTGGTCTTGAGGTCTGTTTTTGTGCCAATACCAAGCTGTTTTGATTACTATGGCTTAGTAGTAGAGTTTGAAATTTGGTATTGATATTCTTCCAGCACTGTTCTTTCTGTTGAGGATCATTTTTTCTATTCAGGGTCTTTTATTGTTCCATATGAATTTTTGGATTGCCTCTTCTATTTCCCTGAAGAATGAGGTTGGAATATTGATAGGTATCACATTCAATTTCTAGATAGCCTTGGGAAGATTGCCATTTTCACGATGTTGGTTGATTTTTACAATCCAGGAGCATGGGATTTTTTCCCACTTTCTAAGTTCTGTTTTGATTTTCTTTTTCAGGTTTTTAAAGATTTCATCATAGAGGTCCTTCACTTCTTTGGTTAAATTATTCCTAGGTATTTTATTTTTGTGGGGCTATTACAACTGGAATTGCTTTCCTAATTTCATCCACACTTATCTCATTGTTGGCATACAGAAAACCCATTGATTTTTGAGGGTTAATTTTATACCCTGCTACTTTGCCAAAGTTTTGAAACAGCTTGAGTAATTTGGGAGTGGAGTCTGTGGGATTCTTTAAATACAAGATCATGTCATCTGCAAACAGGGAGAGTTTTACTTCTTCTTTCCCTATTTAGATCGCCTTTATGTATGCATCTTGTCTTATTGCTGTACCTAGGCATTCTAATACTAGATTGAAGAGAAATGGAGAGAGTGCACATCCTTGTCTCATTCTTGAGTTAAGAGGAAATGGCATTACTTTTCCACCATTAAGTATAATGCTAGTTGTAGGTTTGTCATATACAGTCTTTATTGTATTGAGGAATGTTCCCTGGATTCCTAATTTTTCCAGAACCTTCATCATCAAGGGGTGTTGGATCGTGTCAAATGTTTTTTCTGCATATATTGAGATAACCATGTGGTTTTTATCCTTGCTCCTATTGATGTGATGAATTACATTAATTGATTTGCATATATTGAACCAGCTTGGGATCCCTGAAATGAATCCGGTTTGATAGAGGTGTATTTTTTTTGGAAGAATTGTTGAAGTTGATTGGCCAAAATTTTATTGAGAAGTTTTGCATGAATGTTCATGAAAGAAACGGGTCTATAGTTCTCTTTCTTTGATGAGTCCCTGCCTGGTTTTGAGATGAGGGTTAGGATGGCTTCATAGAATGAGTTCGGTAGTGAACTTTCTGTTTCAATTTCATTGAAGAGTTGGAGGAGCATTGGTGTTAGCTCTGCTTTGAAGGCCTTGTAGAATTCAGCTGAAAAACCATCTCGTCCTGGGCTTTTCTTAGATGGGAGTTCTCTTATTGCTGTTTCTATTTCAATGCTTGATATGGACCTGTCAAGATGGTTTAACTCATCTTGGTTTGGTGTCAACATATAAATATTTGCTAGGAAAAGGTCCATTTCTGCCAAGTTCTCACACTTATTAGCATAAAATTTGAGAAGTATTCCCTTATAATGTTTTGAATCTTGGTTGTTTGTGTGGTGATGTTTCCATTCTCATCTCTGAGTTTATTTATTTGGTTGTGTTCTCTTTTTATTCTGATAAGATTTGCTAAGGGTCTGTCAATTTTGTTAATATTTTTGAAGGACCAACTCTTTGTTTTGTTGATTCTTTCTATTGTTTTTTTTTTGGATTCTAATTCATTTAATTCTGATTTAATTTTAATTATTTCTTTCTGTCTACTGGATTGGGGTTTATCTTGCTGCTCTTTTTCAAGGATGCTCCGATGTCTCATTAAATTGTTGTTTTCAGATCTCTCCAATTTGTTGATGTAGGAACTGAGAGATATTAACTTGCCTCTGAGTTCTGCATTTGCTGTGTCCCAGAGGACCTGGTAATTTGTGTGTCCATTTTTGTCAACGTTTAGTGAGTTAGGGTCCCTGGGGAAGGGTCATGAAATCACCAGGACACAGGGGATGAAGCTTGCAAACAGCAATTGGCACTGCATGCTGTGCTTTATTGTTATTGGGTATTTAAAGACAAGCAAGCATAATCTTTGACAAGATTTGGTCAGAAAACAGTCACACAAAAAATTTCAACAGATACATTTTTACTTAACCTATGAGACAATGTCTTGGTATATTATTATCTAAACTATTTTAGAGCAAGCAACAACCATTCTCCAATCACAGGAAAAAGCTTGACCAGCTGTTCATCTATGCTTAAGCAAGCAGAAGAGCTACTTCCTCAGCTCCCAGAAGTCTGTGACATGTGTTTTGAGAGAGGGAGAGAGAACATTTTCCTCTCTAGCCTGGCGTTGCAAGAGCTTTCCTAATCCCAAAAGCAGTCCTCAGATAATCCTGAGGCTCGAGCCTGCATCATTCTGCCACCTCCACATAGACCCTGAGTCTTCACAGTTTCCTCCCTTTTTCTTTTGTTTTAAAAGGAAAGCTTTCCACACGGTTATCATAGAAGCTTGTATTGGTTTCATAAAAATCATATATAACAGCACAAATGCAAACAAAATAATAACAATCATAACTCCCATACCACTAGCAGTATGTGAAATGCTTTGTAGTATTCCTTTCAGATCCAACCCTCCCAACTGTTTAATAAATGTATCAGTAATATTAGAAGCATAATCATTTGCAAATTGTTTACCAAAAATATCATGTACATTAAATTGTAACTGAGCAATCAATTGAGCAGCAGTAGAATTTCCAGATAAATACTGCTGTATTACATTCCAATCATGTATAGATTCATTATATTTCACATTAGTAATGCAAAAGGTAGTCGAATTCCAATCACATTTTAACAATAAGTGTTTTTCCACAACCAATAACTTTTTTCCTAACCATCCCATTGTCTGTTTAAGAACATTAATCTGGGTTTGTAATCGAGCATCAATTTCTACCTGTGAGACCCACAATTCATGTGAATCCCGGTGCCATTCTTCCACAAAGTGTTTAGTTTGTAAGGAAGTGTGCAGGGCAATTCCAGACACCGCAGCAACAGTGGTAAAAGCAATTAAGCTTAAAATCACAGCCACAATGGCTCCAATCATACGTTTTGTATGTTTTAGTAGGTCGGTAAAAAATTTAATAACAACACTATCCAAAGGATTTTGGGACCATTCTCTTCCTAATTTAACAGGTAGCCAAATATGAGTTCTTTGTTGTAAAATCATAATATTATCACTGTCATTAAAATTAAGAGAGGAGGGTTGGGAAGGTGTCTCAGTGGTAGAGCGCTGGCCTTGCATGTCTGAGGCCCTGGGTTCAATTCCTCAGCACCACGTAAGCAAAAAGAAAAAAGCCAGAAGTTGCACTGTGGCTCAAGAGTTAGAGCGCTAGCCTTGAGCTGAAGAGCAGAGGGACAGCACCCAGGCCCAGAGTTCAGGCCCCACCACTGGACCCAAAAAAGAAAAAAAAAATTAACAGAGGAAATAACACAAGAATACAGGTGACAATTGAAACAAGAAATAGTAGGAGAAAATGTAGTTTCCCACCAAAAATACATAATGCAGGGGTACGCAAGCAGTTATATTATAAGATTTATATAAAGTAAAATTATAAGTGGACGCAGAGTTCGCCGTCCCTGAAAACGATCCATTTGATAGCATCACGCGTTTCAACACTGCTGCTACCTTCCAAAGATGAGTCTGAACAGCAGTGGGTCCAGCCATGAAAGCCCATTGATCATCTGCAATGCCTCCATCTCCCCAGGCCATCAATCTAGCTCCAGTAAGCGATCCATTAATGGCATCCGGCATCCTAGTAACATTTGATAAATCACATCTGATAATATTTCATTCTGAACATGTGTTAATAAACTGTCCAAAAGGTCCCAATTAATGAAATTATTGAACATTTTTCCAAATGTTCCTCTACACACTTGCCACACAAAAGGCTGATATTTTTAATCAATATAAGTAAAATCAGGGCACAAAAGTAAGGATAACTCGCCATCAAAGGTGACACATTCCCAGCTACTATTAATGGACCAAGTAGTTAATCGCTGTAGCTGTGTTCTAGAATTGGAAGTGTGTTTCCCAGGTAAAACCCAATGTTGCCAATTCATAACTAAACATGGAGGAGGCCTCAGACAAACAGGCAAGGAATGAGTATAGTAAGTAAAATTTAAAAAGCTACCATCATCCTTATTATAAAATGTCAAATTATTCCAAGGAAGAGATAAAATAGCAGGAACAGTATAGACGGTTATATACATGTCTCCCCAAACAACAGGTTCCAATAAAGGAGGTTTAGGAACAAAGGCCCAATAACTTACATTAGCATTATCATGGACAGAGTTTACAGTAAGCAGGGCACACATGGCCAGGAACAAGTTCTCAGCAGTGACAGGTTTATCAGTAAGTTGTAACATCTTTTGTCCTTCTCCAGTCAACGTTTTAACCTGCCCCCAGGTGGGCAGCGGGGCAGCCAACTGACGCTCATGGCGACATTATCCCACAGACAAGTAAGCCATGACCTACATGGGAATTTCTTCTTCCTGAACAGGTGGCTGATTCCTTGCAGGATACGGGGCTGTCCTCACTGGGCCGCATCTGTATCCATCGTGCAGGAAGCCAGCATTGTTTGCCATCCTGTGTAGACACAAAACCATACCCTCGTGTCTTATGTAATAATGTTCCTGGTCGCCATCCTGCATCCAATGCAATCTTAATCCAAAAGGCAGCATTTAAATAAGGTTTTTCTGAAATTTGTTCAAAATGGCTCTCAGCTCTAGTTAAAATATCTCCTTGTGTAAGTTTCAGAAATTAAGAACAAAAAGAGCTTGATGTAAAATTATTTTAAGATTTTGCATGGAAAACCACAAAATATCCATACATTCATCCAACCTTTTCCTCCTTTTTAATTTTTTAATTTGTTGTTTTAGTGTGCCATGAACTCGTTCAATAATGGCTTGTCCTTGGGGGTTATATTCTATTCCTGTAATATGTACCACATCATAAACTTCACAACATCTTTTAAATTTGATACTTTTATAGTCTGGTCCATTATCAGCCTTTATTTTGGCAGGCACTCCCAAAATGGCAAAAGCTTCCAACAAGTGTTCTATGACATGGTTAACAGTTTCTCCCGTAAGGGCAGAAGCCCAAACAAATTTAGAATAAGTATCTATTGTAACACGTACAAAGGAAAAACGGCCAAAGGCTTCCACATGGGTTATATCCATTTGCCAGAGCTCGTTAGGTTGTAATCCTCGAGGATTTACTCCAGCAGGTACAACTCTCAAATGCATTGGTCTGCAGATAGGGCATCTTTTTATAAATTGTTTAGCTTGAGAATAAGGTATTTTATAATGGATATGTAAATGGTCAGCATTTGTATGTAAATGAGCATGATCTTGTTCAGCAGAAGCAAAACTACCTAATTTATCAACCTGATTATTGCCACATACAAGGTACCCAGGTAATGAAGAGTGAGCCCTAATGTGAGTTACAAACACTTTGGCATTATGTTGTTGTAGTAATGCTTGTAATTGTTCAAATAATTGGTTTAGCTGGGGTTTAGATGAATAAGTAACAGCAGTGACTATATTAGTCACAACTTCTACAGCATAGGCAGAATCAGTAACAATATTATTATCTCCCACAAAATCTTGCAACACTTTGATAATAGCAAAAAGTTCATTTTGTTGAACTGATGCTAAAGTAGTTGTTTGTACCCAATATTTATTTGTTGTCCAATAAGCACTTTTTGTTTTGGAGCCATCTGTAAAAATGGTAAGAGCAGTGGGGTAGGATCCTTGGTAATAATATCATTAATGACAAATTGTTGTTTACACAAGCAATCCCACAATCTACCTTTGGGAAAATGATAGGAAAATTGCCCAGCAAAATTTACTAATGCTATTTGTAGCATTTCAGACATGTTTAACAAATATTCTACTTGGTCTTTTGGCAAAGGAAAAATAATTTCAAATAAATCATACCCCGATAGGGTAAATACCCATTGCCTGGCCTATTGAATAATAATTGCCAACTGTTGTTCATAAGGCAAAATATTTTTTGTAAATCTATGCAGAGTATAAATCCATTCTAATGGTAGCTCATTTTGTCCTAAAATTCCTGTTAGGTGTTTCCATGTATCTAAAATAAATAAATTTATGGGTTGATTTAGCGTTACTCGATGTAAAAACATTTCTTTTATTCTCTGTTCTACAAATTGTAATTCTATTTCAGCTTCCTTAGTTAAAGTTCTTTTGCTATGTAAATCAGGCTCCCCTTGTAACAAAGAAAACAAATTATGTAACTGATAAGTAGGAATTCTTAAGGCCATTTGCATCCAATTAATATCTCCTAATAGTTTTGAAAATCATTTAACGTATGTAATTGATCACATCGTAAAGACATTTTTTGAGGTGCTACTGTTTGTCTAGAAACAACATATCCTAAATATTTTACCACCGTATCTTTTTGTATTTTTTCAGGTGCTATTATTAATCCAAAAATTTTAAATATAGAGGGTAAGCACTGTAACACCATTTCTAATTCTGTCATATTTGGTCCTGCAAATAAAATATCATCCATATAAATGTGAGGCCATTTTTGTCTAACAGGTTTTAAGGCCTTATCAACATATATCTGACACATAGTTGGACAGTTCATCATTCCATTGGAAATGCTGATGAGGGGCTTGATGATTTATTTGTGGTAAAGAAAAGACAAATCTTTTACAATCTTTTACATGTACAGGAATGGTAAAAAAGCAATCTTGTAAATCTATTACTATTATTGGCCAATTTTTTGGAAGCATGACAGGCGATGGTATACGAGGTTGTAAAGCCCCCATAGGGTACATGGATTCATTAACTTCTCGTAAATCAGTCAGCAATCTCCATTTCCCTGACTGCTTTTTAATAACAAATATTGGAGAATTCCAAGGTGACATAGATGGCTCAATATGTCCTTTGGTTAACTGTTCTTCAACTAATTGATGAGCTGATTCTAATTTTTCTTTAGATAAAGGTCATTGTTCAATCTGAAGAGGTTCCTCACATTTTCCATAATATCTTTATGGGCTCCATCTAAAAATGTTAAAATTGAATATGAGCTTCCCATTGTTCCAGTACATCTCTACCAATTATGTTAACTGTAACTTCCATAATATTAGGTGTAAGGACAGTAAGGATAATATTAGGACGGACAGGTGTCCGTCTTCTGAGGTTGTAGTAACATAAGACACTGCTTGTTCTATAGAATTTACAGGAGTATTGCTGACTCCTTTAATATTACAGGGGATTATTTCATATAACAAATGATTAGGCCATTCATGAGTGTTAATAATTGTAATATCTGAGCCAGTAACTATTAATCCTGTCAATATTTTTCCCTGAATATTAATTTTAATCTTACGCTGCATTTTAGTAATATGAGTAGTTCAAAACACATTTTGTTGGTTAGTACTTCCATATCCCCCAATGCGGGGTGTAAATGACTTTCCAATAGATATATATGGTAATAATAAAATTTGAGCAATTCGTTCTCCCTTCTTAAAGGAAATATCTGCAGCAGCTGACATTAAAATTTTTATTTCCCCAATATAGTCAGCATCAATAATTCCTAAATGTGCTAAAACTCCTTTTGCATTAAGACTAGATCTACCAGTCAATAGGCCAAATGTTCCTTCAGGTAAAAGTCCATAAATTCCGGTAGGAATTTTTTGTGGCTTATCACCACCTTTCAAAATAAAATCTTTTTTTTTTTAATTTATTTTATTTTATTTGTGAACATACTGTACAGAGGGGTTACAATTACATGGGCAGGATAATGCGTACATTTCTTACCAAGCATTGCAGCCTCCTCCTTTGTTTACCCTTCACATCCCTTCCCAGCCTCCCCCTTCCCCCCCACAGTCCCAATCCTTCTCCCCCTCCCCCCCCCCCCCCCCCCCCGCTCAAAATAAAATCTTTTTAGGCTGGTATGTCCACTGCAGTGCTGTGGGCTGTGGCAGGGACAAGGGAAAAGATGATTGGCTGCCCTCGGTTATTAATCTTGGGCCTGGGGCTGGCCCGATGGAGAGTTTCCCTGCATAGGGTAAGCATCTTTTATAGGAATTCCTTTATTGTCTATTTTTGATCTACACTCCTTGCCCAGTGCTTCCCCTTTTTACATTTACAACAAATTCCCGGTCCTCTTTTGTTAACATCAGTAGCCTTTTTACAATTTTTCTTTATATGTCCCATTTGACCACATCCAAAACACTTTGGATTAAAGGGTTTTGTTTGCAAAGTATGCTAGGTAGTGTCCATAGTTTCAGCAAACACCTGCATACGCCTGGAGTTAGATGTAATGTCTTTGCAGGCCCTTAAATATGTATTCACATCCCCAGATTCTTTAATAGGCAATAGGGCCCGTCTACAGTCCTCATTAGCATTCTCATAAACCAAAATGCGCAGCAGTTGTTGCCATGCAGAGTCTCCCACAACAGTACGTTCCAAGGTCAATTTCAATCACGATAAAAATTCAACATAGGGTTCATTAGGTTTTTGAATTACTTTAGTCCAAGAACCATAATGCTCTCCTACCGGTCGAATCCTTTCCCATGCCTCAATACCTATGTCTCTTTACTGCTCATGGATCTCTTCAGGAGAGTTCACTTGCATATGAGCATCTGTATATAGTTCTGTTCCACTCAACATGGGAAAGGTTATGACCTGCAGGCGAGGGTTACTGCTCTGTGCATTTTGTCTGGCCCTTTCTGTACATAACTCAGTAAGCCACATTTGCCATTGTAGGTATTCAGGTTCCTTAAGCAAGGCTCTACAAAGCATCTTCCAATCCTCAGGAGCAAAATTATTGTAATGTCCAGCAAACCCTTTAAGCAATTGCTTAACATAATGAGACTGAGGACCATACAACGTCACTGCCTTCTTAAGTTTACCAATATCATCAACAGCAACACCTTCATATCTGGCTGGTTGAGCTATACCATTCAGAAGTGGTGGTCGAATTACAGGATAAGAAAAAAATAGACATTTCATCATCAAACTCACTGTCTAAGCCCTCTGTTTCGTGAGGGAGTGACGCTGTCATTTGTTAGGAAATGGAAAAACTTGGAAAAAATTATATTAAGTGAAGTAAGCCAGGCACAAAGAAACACAGGTCCTATAGTTTCCCTTATTTGCAATATCTAGTATATGTATGAGTCAAGTGGAAAAAGTCAGATAATGTGATGTTAGGAAAATGAATCCTTAGATAGGTATTTTAATGTTTTTTTTCTTTCATGTATGTGTTTCTAACGCATTTATAACTTTATTTCTTTGTTGCTTTGTATGTCCCTCCCCCACAGTATAACCCCCGCTTTCAATATATTTGATGTCAGTATAACTTATGGAGGAGATGGGGAAAAACAAGTCATTTAAGGATTCAGGTGGACCTGTTGCAACAATGAGAAGTACAAATTTTCATGTCAAAAAGGAGCTTTACAATCTCGGTGGGGGGGAGCAGGGGGGGGAAGGACTGGGTGGGGGGGAGGGGGGAGCCTGGGAAGGGAGGTGAAGGGTAAACAAAGGAGGAGGCTGCAATGCTTGCTAAGAAATGTATGCATTATCTTGCCCATGTAATTGTAACCCCTCTGTACAGTATGTTCACAAATAAAATAAAATTAAAAAAAAAAAAAAAAGATTGCATCAGCCAGCGGAGGAGCCGAAGGGTGCTTTACTTTCACTTTCTCAGGTTCTCCTTTCACTCTGTTAATTTCCAACTCCATATGTTGTAATTTTGATAAAATCAATTCCATTTGCTCAGACATTTTATTTACACTTTCAGTTTGTTCCTTTTCAGCATTTTTACCTCTTGTTTTTTCTCTGTTAATACAATGCATCCTTGTCTATCAGGTCCTTAACCTCAGAGTCCAAGTGTAAATCTACAATAGATGGAGTGGCCTCTTTCTTTAAGTCCGCTATTAATCTTTCCTCATTCAAGGCTTTAAAAAGGGTATGTAAAATAGTCCAAATGTACAAAAATCTAATAGGAATCTTTTCCCCTTCTCGATCAGCTCTTTCTACATTATACTTTACTCATTTCCAATTATCAATATCTAATATTCCTTCATCGGGGAACCAAGGATTCCATTCCCTAACTACATTAATACACATTTCTATGTCAGAAGAAGAAATATTTACACTGTAAGCAGCAAGTAAATGTTTAAGCATATGTAAGTATGGAGTAGACCTAACTTGTCCCATCACCCTGTAATTAAACATACTTACCTAAATACCCTTCCTGAATTCAACAATGCAGGATCCCGTTCGGGTGCCAATTGTCAATGTCTAGTGCATTGGGTTCCCTGGGTAAGGGTCACAAAATCATCAGGACACAGGGGATGCAGCGTGCAAACAGCAATTGCCACTGCATGCTGTGCTTTATTGTTAGTGGGTCTTTAAAGACAAGCAAGCATAATCTTTGACAAGATTTGGTCAGAAAACCTTCACACAAAAAATTTCAACAGATACATTTTTACTTAACCTATGAGACAATGTCTTGGTATATTATTATCTAAACTATTTTAGAGCAAGCTCAAACTACATCTCCAATCTCAGGAAAAATGCTTGACCAGCTGTTCATCTAGCTTAAGCAAGCAGAAGAGCTACTTCCTCAGCTCCCAGGAGTCTGTGACGTGTTTTGAGATAGGGAGAGAGAACATTTTCCCTCTCTAGCCTGGCTTTCCAAGAGCTTTCCTAATCCCAAACATAGTCCTCAGATAATCCTAAGGCTGGAGCCTGCATCATTCTGCCCCCTCAACATAGACCCTGAGTCTTCACACATTTTTGTTGAATATCATGAACATTTGAATTTCCTTTCTAATCTCTTCCATGACCCACTGGTCATTCAGCAGTGTGTTGTTCAGCCTCCATGTGTTACAGGACTTTCTTTAGTGGCTTTTGGTGTTGAGTTCTAATTTTATTCCCTTGTGGTCTGAGAGAATACAAGGTATAACCTCAATGTTTCTGAATTTGGACAAGTTTGCTTTGTGACCTAAAATGTGGACTATTTTAGAAAATGTTCCATGTGCTGCTGAGAAAAACGTGTATTCTGACGCTGCTGGGTAAAATATTCGGTAGATGTCTGTTAAATCTAGTTGATCTATGTAGTAGTTTAGATCTGCAATTTCTCTGTTGAGATTTTGTCGAGTAGATCTATCTAGTGGGGTAAGTAGTGTGTTAAAGTCCCCAACAACTAATGTCGTTGAATCTATGTGAGATTTGAGGGAAAGTAGTTTCTTGGATAAATTTGAGTACTCTGTTGTTTGGCGAATAGATATTTAGAATTGTAATATCCTCCTGAAGAAGAGATCCTTTAATCCATATGTAGCGACCTTCTTCATGTCTTCTCACTAATTTTAATTTGAAGGCTATTTTATCTGATATTAGGATTGCAACTCCTGCCTGTTTATGGGGATCCTTTTGCTTGGTAGATTTTGTTCCAGCCTTTCACATTGAAAATGTGTTTGTTTTTATGGGCAAGGTGTGACTCCTGAAGGCAGCAGATAGAAGGATCTTGCTTTTTAATCCAACTGGACAGTCTATATCACTTAATTGGAGAGTTAAGTCCATTAATGTTGAGAGATAGAACCTGGCGGTGTTTGCGAGTTCCTGCCATTTTATCCACCTTCTTGGGGGCTGCGGCAACTGGGTTCTTCCTATGGTTCTTGGATTCTCAGTTTGGGTGTAGTTTTTTGGCGTTTATTGTGGTCTTGCTGGTTTTCTATGTGTAAGACATCTTTAAGAGTCTTTTGTCGGCCTGGTTTGGTGGAGATATATTGTTTCAATTTTCCTTTGCAATGGAAGTTTTTTATTTGACCTTCAGTTATGAAGGAGAGGTTAGCTGGGTACAGTAAACTTGATTGATAGTTGTTTGTCTTTAGGGCATGGCATACATCATTCCAGGCTTTTCTTGCTTTAATTGTCTCTGCTGAGAAATCTGAGGTGATTCTAATTGGTTTCCCTTTATAGGTGATTTATCTTTTCTCTTTGACAGCTTTAAAGATCTTTCCTTGGTCTGAACTGATCCTGTATGGATTAAAATATGGTGGTGGAATGTCCTGTTCTGGTCTGGTCTGTGTGGAGTTCTAAAAGCTTCTTGTATCTGAATAAACCTATCTTTTTGAATGTTTGGGAAGTTGTCTTCTAGCATCCTGTTAAACAAATTTCCTAGACCATTAACTTCTGTCTCTAGGTGCTCCTCTATACCCATTATCCTGAGATTAGGCCCTCTGATGGTGTCTTCCAAATGTTGTATAGATCTATCATATTTCTTGGATTTTTCTTGGATGGTTGTATGTTCTTTCTCTATAATATCTAGGCTGTCTTCAGTCCCCGAGATTTGATCTTCAGCATGGTCTAACTTACTATCAAGACTTTCTGCTTTGTTTTTTATTTCTTTTCCTTATAATGGGCTGCCTTTGATGGCTTCAAATTCTTTGTTTTAGTTCTTGTATGAACTTCTCTACTACCTTACCTTGGTGTTCAGTGTTTATTCACAAATCACTTGGTTGATTTGTTATGGTTTCCTTGGACACCCATTCCTTCTGTTGGGTCCCATTCAGTATTCTCTTTGTGTTCTCCCTGACTTTTTCAATTCTCTGTTTATGAATTCCATGAATGCCTTTAGTGATCTTTGTGTATTCTCATCCTGTTCTCTCAAATCCTGTATTACTCTTTGATTAGCTTCCTTTAGTTCTCTTTGAGTGTTCTTAGCCTGCTCACACCATTCCTGACTTTCTCTTTGTTCTCAACCAGCTCACGTAATTTCTGTCTATCTCTTTGCCTGAGCTCAGCCTGTTCATGCCATTCCTTTATTTCTCTTTGAGTGTTCTCAAGCTGCTCAAGCAATTCCTGTATCAATCTTTGTGTAGCTTCCTCACTCTCATGAGCTTCCTGTATTGACCTTTGGTTTGTCTCCTCTCTCTCCCAATCACACTCACACTGAGTTCCTTGCAGGTTTTCAATCTTTTCTTTTACCATGTTTACCAGTAGTTTTTGTAGAGCTTTTTGGGTGCTCTATTCTGAATTATTCATTATCTGTTCTGTCCCCTGATTATCATAAGTGGGAGTTGAGATATCCGGATTTGCCATTTTTCTTGTGTTTTTTCTGGCTTACTCTGCCTATTTTGGATGAAAGTAACACCAGTTTTGTGCTAGAACACTATCTTAAGGCAAGCATCAACCAAAGTGTGTAGTTGCACAGTCAAAAGTCTGCAGAAACAATCTAGTTCAACAGATATATCTATTCAACATCATTGGGACAGAGTGGAGAAATGCTCAATTGGACCTAGGGCAGCATGTGCTGGAAACAGTTACAGGGAAAAATCAGATCACTTGTCACAGAATACAAATAAAATGTAATGAGTACATTTCTCTTTTTTATTGTGAAAATACCATACAGAAGGGTTACAATTACAACAATCAAAGCAAAAAGAGCCTGAAATGATGTATGCCATGCCCTAAAGACAAACAACTATCAACCAAGAATACTGTATCCAGGTAAACTCTCCATCATAACTGAAGGTCAAATAAAAACCTTCCATAGCAAAGAAAAATTGAAACAATATATCTCCACCAAACCAGCCCTAGAAAAGTTTCTTAAAGATGTTTTATACATAAAAAACCAACAAGACCACAATAAAGGCCAAGAAACTACACCCAAAGTGAGACTCCAAGAACCATAGGAAGAACCCAGTTGCCAAAGCCCCCAAGAAGGTGGATAAAATGTCAGGAAACCCCCAATACCTCTCGGTCCTATTTCTCAACATTAACGGACTTAACTCTCCAATTAAGTGACATGGACTGCCTAGTTGGATGAAAAAGCAAGATCCTTCTATCTGCTGCTTTCAGGAGTCAAAACTTACCCATAAGAACAAATGCATATTGAAAGTGAAAGCTGGAACAAAATCTACCAAGCAAACGGCCCCCATAAACAGGCAGGAGTTGCAATCCTAATATCAGATAAATTAGACTTCAAATTAAAATTAGTGAGAAGAGATGAAAAGGTCACTACATAATAATTAAGGGATCTCTCCTACAGGTGGATATTTCAATTCTAAATATCTATTTGCCAAACAACAGAGCACCCAAATTTTTCCAAGAAACAGTACTTTCCCTCAAATCCCACGTAGATCCAAAGACATTAATTTTTGGGGACTTTAATACACCACTATCTACACTAGATAGATCAACTTGTCAAAAACTCAATAGAGAAACCACAGACCTAAGCAACCTCACAGATCAACTAGACTTAAAAGACATCTACCAAATATTTCACCTAGCAGGATCACAATACACGTTTTTCTCAGCAGCACATGGAACATTTTCAAAATAGGCCACATTTCAGTTCACAAAGTAAACCTGTCCAAATTCAGAAACATCGAAGTCATATGTTGCATTCTCGCAGACCACAATGGAATAAAATTAAAACTCAACACAAAAAGTCACCAACAAAATTCTTGTACACATGGAGGCTGAACAACACACTGCTGAATCACTAGTGGGTCATGGAAGACATTAGAAAGGAAAGTCAAATGTTCATGATATTCAACAAAAATGAACACACAAATTACCAGGTCATCTGGGACACAGTAAAAGCAGTACTCAGAGGCAAGTTAATAGTTCTCAGGTCCTACATCAACAAATTAGAGAGATATGAAATCAACAATTTAATGAGATATCTGAGCCTCCTTGAAAAAGAGCAGCAAGATAAACACCAATCCAGTAGATGGAAAGAAATAATTAAAACTAAATCAGAATTAAATGAATTAGAATCCCAAAAACCATAAAAAGAGTCAAGAAAACAAAGAGTTGGTTCTTCGAAAAAATTAACAAAATTGACAGACCCTTAGCAAATCTTAACAGAAAAAGAAGAGAACACACCCAAATAAATAAACTCAGAGATGAGAATGGAAACATCACCACAGAAACAACCAAGATTCAGAACATTATAAAAGAATACGTCTCAAAACTTTATGTTAATAAGTTTGAGAACTTGGCAGACATGGACCTTTTCCTAACATAAATCGACATGATGAAACCAAACCAAGATGAGTTAAACCATCTTAACAGGCCATATCAATCAATGAAATAGAAACAGCAATAAGAGACGTCCCATCTAAGAAAAGCCCAGGACCAGATAGATTTACAGCAGAATTCTACAAGGCCTTCAAAGCAGAGCTCACACCAATTCTCTTTCAACTCTTCAATGAAATTAAAAGAGAAAGTTTACTACCGAACTCATTCTATGAAACCATAATGACCCTCATCCCCAAACCAGGAAGGGACTCATCAAAAAAAGAGAACTATAGACCCATTTCTTTGATAAATATAGATGCAAAATTTCTCAATATAATTTTGTCCAATTGACTTCAACAATTCATCCAAAAAAATCATACACCACGATCAAACAGGATTCATTTCAAGGATGCAAAGCTGGTTCAATATATGCAAATCAATTCTTATAATTCATCACATCAACAAGAGCAAGGATAAGAACGACATGGTTATCTCAATAGATGCAGAAAAAGTATTTGACATGATCAAACACCCCTTTATGATGAAGGTTCTGGAAAAATTATGAATCCATGGAGCATTCCTTAATACAATAAAGGCTATATATGGCAAACCTACAGCCAGCATTATAGTTAATGGTGAAAAATGAAAGCCATTTCCACTAAAATCAGGAATGAAACAAGGATGTCCATTCTCTCAACTGCTTTTCAATCTAGTTTTAGAATGCCTAGCTACAGCAATAAGACAAGATGCAAACATAAAGGGAAAGACAAAATTAAAATCTCCCTCTTGGCAGATGACATGATTTTCTATTTAAAGAATACCATGGTCTCCTCTCTCAAATTACTTAAGGTGATTCAAAACTTTGCCAAAGTAGCATGGTACAAAATTAACCCTTAAAATTAATGGCTTATCTGTATGCCAACAATGAAAAATGTGGCTGAGATTAGGAAAGCAACTCAATTCGTAATAGCCCCACAAAAAATAAAATACCTAGGAATTAACTTAACCAAAGAAGTGAAGGACCTCTATGATGAAAACTTTAAAATTCTGAAAAAGGAAATCAAAACAGAACTTAGAAAGTGGCAAAACCTCCCATGCCCCTGGATTGGAAAGATCAACATCGTGAAAATGTCAATACTATCTACAAATTGAGTGCGATACCTACCAATATTCCAACCTCGTTCTTCAAGGAAATAGAAGAGACAATCCAAAAATTCATATGGAACAATAAAAGACCCCGAGTAGGAAAACGATGCTCAACAGAAAGAACAGTGCTGGAGGAATATCAATACCAAATTCCAAACTCTACTTCAAAGTCATAGTAATCAAAACAGCTTGTTAATAGCACAAGAACAGACCTCAGGACCAATGGAATAGAATTGAAAACCCAGAAATGAACCTATAGAACTATAGCCATCTAATCTTCCATAAGGGAGCTAAAAAAAATAGAATGGAACAAAGACATCCTCTTCAGTAAATGGTGCTTGCAAAAATGGTTAACTACTTTTAGAAAACTAAAGCTAGACCCTTATAAATCACTCTGCACCAGCATCAACTCCAAATGGATCAAAGACCTTGGAGTCAAACAGACACACTGTAAACATTACAGGATGGAAGAGGAGAAACCCTAGGTCTCCTTGGCACAGGATGAAATTTTCTCAATAGAGAACTAGAAACACAACAAATCAAAGAAAGGTTGGACAAAAGGGATTTCATGAAATTGCAGAGCTTCTGCATGGCAAAGGACATAGGTAGCAAGATCAATATAAATCCCACGGATTGGGAGAAGATCTTCACTAGCCATACAAAGGACAAGGGTCTCATATCTAAAATATACCTGGAACACAAAAAATTAAATCCCGGGGGCTGGAAAGGTAGCTCAGTGGTAGAGAGCTTGCCTTGCATGCATGAAGCCCTGGATTCGATTCCTCAGCACCACATAAGCAGAAAAAAAGCCAGAAGTGGTGCTGTGGCTCAAGTGGTAGAGTGCTAGCCTTGAGCTGAAGAGCTGAGGGAAAGCGCCCAGACCCAGATTTCAGGCCCCACAACGGGCCCCCCCAAAAAGATTAAATCCCCCAACAACAAATTCTCAAAGAAACAACAGCTCAATAAATAAGTGGGCTAAAGTCTTAAAGAGAAACTTCTATGAAGAGGAAGGGAAGATGGCCAATAGACATATGAAGAAATTCTCAACCTCTCTAGCCATGAAAGAAATGTAAATCAACACAACATTGGAATACCACCTCACCCCAGTTAGAATGGCTATAATCAACTCACCCCAGTTAGAATGGCTATAATCAAGAACTCGAATAACAGCAGATGCTGCAGGGGATGTGGAAAGAAGGGAACCTTACTGCATTGTTGGTTGGAGTGTAAACTTGTTCACCCACTTTGGAAAGCAGTATGGAGGTTCCTCAAAAGTCTCCACATAGAGCTCCCCTATGTCCTAGCAATCACACTTTGGGGCATTTACCCAAATAATTACAAACAAGACCATACTAAAGCTACCAGCACAACTATGTTTTTGGCAGCATTATTTACCATAGCTAAGATATGGAACCAACCCAGATGCCCCTCAGTAGATGAATGGGTCAAGAAAATGTGGTATATATACACAATGGAATTCTATGCCTCCATGAGAAAGAATGACATTGCCCCATTTGTTAGGTAATGGAAAGACTTGGAAAAAATTATATTAAGTGAAGTAAGCCAGGCCCAAAGAAACATAGTTCCCATGGTTTCTATTTGCAATAACCAGTGTATGTCTGAGTCAAGCAGAAAAGTTCAGATAAGTTGATGTTAGGTGAAATGAAGCCCAAGATAAGTATTCAAATGTTTTTGCTTTCATGCAATTTTTTCTAACATATTTATAAGATGATTTCTTTGTTGTTTTGTATGTCCCTCCTTTAGGGCATAACCCCTGCTTTCACTGTATTTGATGGTGGTATAATTTGTGAAGGGGAAGGGAATAAACAGCTGATTTAAGTAGGGATACAGGTGGACCCATTGCAAAAATGAGATATACAAGTCGTTATGTCGAAAAACAAACTTTACAACTTTGGCGTGGGGGGCAGAATTTCTGCCTGAAGATAACTTAGAGGCCATTCTAGATTTAGAGATTCCTTCCCCTCTTCCTGGGAAATCTTTATTTTACTTTTTGTTTCTGATTGTTGTAAGATGTTCATTCTATTTATATTTCTAATGTTATTAAAATGTCAACGTTTATATTATACAATTTTTTTAATTTTATTTTATTTGTGAACATACTGTACAGAAAGGTTACAATTACATGGGCAAGATAATGCATACATTTCATACCAAGCATTGCAGCCTCCTCCTTTGTTTCCCCTTCACCTCCCTTCGGAACCCTAATTTTGTTTTTTTTTTCAACCTACAATCTAAAGCACCATGCACATGTGTTCTGTGTGTGGGAAAACACAGAGTGACAGGGGGCTGTACAAGAGAGCCTACTGAATATAATGGGAATTGTTAAATGCACAGGGAGTGGCAAGGAAGCCAGGGCATGCCTGCATGGGGAGATAAGGTGGCTGCAAAAGCTCTAGGACAGGGGGAGGATGATAAGGGATGGGAAGTGGAAACCAAGGAGGAGGTTACAATGCTTGATAAGAAATGTACTCATTATCTTGCCTATGTAATTGTAACCCCTCTGTACAGTATTTTCACAATAAAATTTTTTTCATCAAAAAAAAAATCTCTAGACTTAAGAGATCAGATGTCCTAGAAAGCTGTCTGTCAATTGGGAAAATTGCTACAATGCTCATAGTGGTATGTGAAACTCCCTTCCAACAGTGAGTTCAAATCTGTATACATATTCATTGTGCTTTGGGAAATATAGAAACATTTGGCTCCAATAATATCAAAAATCTAATTAGGATGGAAAATATTTGTCAAAATACATGGGAAATACCTGTGTGGAAAGTAAAAGCCATCATCAATAGAAGAAAGAAGGCTTACATCGATGGACAAAATCAGGAAGGAAAAACCATAATTAAATCAGTTATATGTAAATACATGTTATGTTCTTTATATTATATATAGTATATTATATGATATATAAGATTGAATATGATTTTTCATACTACAAGATCATTTAACATTTTCACTAATGTTTTTCACAAAACATTACTGTAAGCCATTATTGGAGAAAGTGGTAATATAACAGATTATAATTATATGAAAATGTATTTGTATGTTTCTAGATATAACATTATAAATAGATGAATTAATATATAAAGATATTTGTATATCTGTCTATGAAGTAAATATAATGAAACTCACTACACTATATATACTCAAGCAGCTTTGAATTAAGTACATGAGACTCAGGACTCTAATCTTAGTGATTTGGGAAGCTGGGTTCTGAGTTTTATTCTCTCTTACCCCCATGGCATTAGATTTTGAGAGGAGGCCTAGCCTGCAGTGTAACAGAGCCACATATGCAGTGTGATCATACTCCCTAACCCCAGAGGAAAGTCAGTACAAATCAGGACAAGCCTGTTATTCTATGACGGTCTACTCAGTTCCTGTACCAAGATGACCATCTGTAGAACATTAGATTGAAAGTTGGCGTTCCCTCCAAAAGTGTTTCTAAGTATGTTGAATTCAACCTTATTTCCCTTCCAAAGCTGCAAATACATAGAAATATGCAAGGGCTTAAGTGAGATGGACAAAGACTTACAGATACATAAAATTATATATAATTACATATATATATATATATATATATATGTCTGATTTTTTTAAAGGAAATGGAAATATACACAGTGCAGTAGGGAGTGGGTGATAGTTTGGTTGCCGAATCATGGAATGCACTCCAGGGCATTGGAGACACCTGGCTTGGAGAAATTGGGTGGGGATGGGTGTTCTCACAAAGCTTAAATATTGGTAATAACTTCTATGATGTTATAGCCACCTTTCCACAGCAGCAAATAGGTGTCAGGCACTGATCTTGCCCTGAAGTGGACTCAGAGACACAGAAAGGCACAAAGAATGAGAAAGAATGGCTGCTAGCCACCTGACTTCAGCTTGAAGAGCTGTCCTAAAAAGAAGCTAGGATAAATTCAGCTGGAGAAGGCTGATCTACATGGAAGGCTCCTGAGCACTAAGGACCAGACACTATTACATGTGTTGGAGAAACAGAAGTGAATGTGGCTCTCTCCTCACCAATTCCATGCTGAAAAGGAAACCAGAAATCATAATGATAATTTCTACAAATCACAGACATGACATTTGTGGATTTGTAGCAACAACTTTCCTGCGGCTGAGATAGTTAACCTGAGAGCCATCATCTATGCAATTATCTAGAAGCAGGTACTCCAGGCAGTAAGATCAGCAAGTACAATCCTATTGATGGGAATGGATGTCACTTGCTTCAGAAAAGGTAAACAGCACTGACATGCTTCCTTGTGAAGTAAAAATAGAAAGGTACAATGAAGAAAAAAGATTAAAAATGAAGATATGAATAAATTATATAGGTATGGGATGCTGTGGGTTACAAGAAGAAAATTTCTGATGTTATTCTAAATCTGATGTCCCACTGGATCCAAAGTGCTCAAATAGTAGGTAGACACATCTGATTCACTTAGAGAATACTTTTAAAATGTGGTTCTAGCCGGGCTCTGGTGGCTCATAACTGGAATGCTAGCTACTAAAGAGGCTGATACCTGAGGATCAAGTTTGAAGCCATCCCAAAGAGGAAATTTGGAAATACTGATCCCTAATTAACCACCAAAAATATGGACATGAAGCTTTGGTTCAACTGGTACAGTAGTAGGCTTGAGAAAAAAGAAACTAAGGGACAGCACTCAGGCCCTAGGTTCAAATCCCTGGACTTCATAAAACAAGCTACGAAATAAAATTTGGTTCTCAGTCATTCATCACTTAGCTTTCTAGTTCAATATAATTCGTATGAACCTTGGAAATTATATCCTTCCCAAATACTCTCCCCTGATATTCTGCTTCATGACCAGCTTTCAAAGCCCTGGCATCAACAATGTCTTCTCCCAGTTAGCATAGTAGTCTACAACTGGAAATTAGAAGATATATTTTTATTAATCATCAGAATTCTGATCATCTGTCCACACACATCAAATGAGTACTAGCCACATTCCATCATTCTGAATATATTTTATGGTGCAAATACCGTACAGAGGGGTTACAATTACAGGAGCAAGGTAATGAGTACCTTTGTTATCAAGCAGTGTTGTGTCCTCTTTTGTTTCCCTTTCCCATTCCTTCCCATCTCCCCCTCCAACCTTCCCTTTCCTCCTGCCCCGCAACAAAGTTGTAAAGTTCATTTTTCAATATAAGATCTTGTATAACTCATTGTTGCAATGGGTCCACCTTTACCCCTATTTAAACAATTTACTTTTTCCCTTCTCCACAAATTATACCAACATTAAGAACAGTGAAAACAGGGGTTAAACCGTGGGGGAGGGACATACAAACAACAAAGAAATCATCATATCAATACTTTAGAAACAATAGCAAGAAAGAAAAACCATTTGAGTCCTTATATTGGGGTTCATTTCACCTAACATTGACTTATCTGCAAATAATGGAAAGCTTGGGACCTATGTTTCTTTGGGCCTGGCTTACTTTACTTAATACAATTTTTTCCAAGTCTTTCTATTCCCTACATCAACAAATTGAAAATAGCTGAAATCAACAATTTAATGAGACATCTGATCCTCCTTGAGAAAGAGCAGCAAGATAAATCCCAATACAGTAGACAGAAGAAATAATTAAAATTAAATCAGAATTAAACGAATTAGAATAAAAAAATAGAAAGATCAACAAAACAAAGAGTTGGTTCTTCGAAAAGTTAACAAAATTGACAGACCCCTAGCAAATCTTATCAGCAAAATAAGAGAACACATCCAAATAATTAAACTCATATATTAGAATGGAAACATTACCACAGAAAAAGTCAAAATTCAGAACATTTATTGGAATACTTCTCAAAACTTTATTCTAATAAGTTTGAGAATTTGGCAGAAATGGATCTTTTCCTAGCAAATATCGACATGCCAAAACTAAACCAAGATGAGTAAAACAAACTTAGGAGGCCCATATGAAGCATTGAAATAGAAAGAGCAATAAGAGACCTTCCATCTAAGAAAAGCCAAGGACCAGATGGATTACAGCAGAATTCTAAAAGGCCTTCAAAGCAGAGATCACACCAATACTGCTCCAACACGTCAATGAATTTGAAAGAGAAAGTCCACTATTCTGAATATTTTTAATCCCACTTTGAGTTAATAAACCTTAATGATTAAAAACTATAGAATAGTTAGGCAATTAATTTAATAGTCATCATTCTCCCACCCAATCTCGTAACGTGAGTTATGTGATTTTTTTGTTTCTTTGTATGTTCCTCCCCCACGGTATAATCCCTGTTTTCACTGTATTTTATGTTGGTGTCCTCAATCTTGTGGGAAAAAACCAAATGCTTAATTATAGATGAAGGTTGTTGACCCATTGTAGCAATGAGATGTACAAGACACTATATTGAAAAACGAACTTTACAATTTAGGCAGAGAGGGGGAAAGGGGAAGTGGAGGAAGTGTAGTACTGGAGGTGGGAGGGAATGGATGGTAGGGGAAAAACAAAGGAGGAGGTAACAATGCTTGATAGGAAATATACTCATTACCTTGCTCATGTAACTGTAGCCACTGTACAGTACTTTTACAATTAAAAAGCATATTTACAAAGCAGAGACTATAAGAAAGTTTGCACATGATGCCTTCTAACTATAATACTCTCAAGGAGTAGGGTTTTCATTTATCTAGTACTGAGGAAATGATTTTCAGAAATGGCAGAGGCAAAAGTTCTTACACAAATCACCTTATCATGAGGTACAACCAGGATGCCTAGATCAACTTTCCAGGAAAAATAAAAACAATGAATGGAATGCAACTAATACTTCTAAAACGAGCCAGTTGGTGGTAGTTCATTCTTGTTACCCTAGCTAATTAGAAGTCTAAGATGAAAAGATCTCAACAGAAAGCCTGGTCAGGAAGAAAACTTTCCTCTCTGCAACCAGCAGACAGGAAGCATCAGCTCTGTGCCTGAAGCCCAGCAGGACGGCCTCTGCCCACAGACATCCAGACACACAAGACCACCCCCACCTGAAATATTATCAAACACATTCGAATAATATATCCTATTTGGGAGATAATATTTAAAAGATGTATCAAAAATATTTCTCTGAGTTCCAGTAAAAAAAAAAAAAAGGCAGAGTGAAAGAGGAAATATATACTCACTGACTGAAGGGTACGTTACCGACCAGAATGATGATAATGGGGCTAAAAGCCCATTTGGTAAAACGCACTCAACGATCTTTCTTCACATATTGTCAGATAGCGTGAAATGTGAGATTGTTGAATGCAAGGAATGTGTGTGAGCACTTAGCTTGTAAAAGTAATAATGAAAAGCTAGGCACTGTAAGCTCAGGCGTGTAAAACCCTGAGATATGAGGATCTCAGCTCAAAGCGAACTTGAGAGAAAAAAAACCTCTTACCTTCAGTTAACCAGTAAAAGGCAGAAAGCGGAGTTGTGCTTCAAATAGTAGAGTACTAGCATCGCATACAAAGCTAAGGGACATCCAGGCCCTGAATTCAAGCTCAGTACTGGCTCTCATACACAAAAGAAACCATGACAACATCACAGGATATGCATATGTTAGCAAGGGATGTAGATGAAAGGGTTGATAACAGCATTTACCTCACTTTTAGTCTCAAACATTCTGTACAGCATAGCCCAGTCTGAGAAAAGCCCTAGGTGAAATCTTTCCTCAAAACCAGCAGATTCATCCTCATTTCCATCTGCACATTTATGACATACACACACAGACAAAAGTCTGTATTTTTCTATAAATTTTGAAATACATAACCATACACTAATGATTCAGAATTTTTTGCCATTGTTTAGGTTTCATAGATATCACAATATATCCAGGGTCTGGCTCATTCTTATAATCTTAGCTACTCAGGAGGGTGGGATCTGAGGATCACAATTTGATGCCAACCCAAGCTAATACATCCTCAAGATTCTTATCTTCAATTAAATAGCAAGAATTGGAGATGTGGTTCAAGTGGCACAATGACAGCATTGAGTAAAATAATCGAAGCAAGATTTCCAGACCCTCAGCTCAATCCAGAGTACTGGCCCACTAACATTCCAAAACCCAAAAACCCCTGAAAGACTAAACCAAAATTATGTCACAATTTTTTTTAAGTTTTGAAGCAAAATCCAATGAGGCAACATAGCTTTTGGTTTGTTGAATATTTGGTGGTAAAAGCACAAATCCAACAAATGTTTGTGACATAAAAGCAAATTAAAATTTCTCAGTAAAGAATTTTCCTCCTGCCCCCCCCACCCCCTCTGTGCAGTATTTTCACATTAAAAATAGAATTCCTGTTGCCTCATATTCTCAATGGTATTTTTTATTTTGTTTGAGATTTCATTCATATTGATTTTTGACTTAGTATTTTTCTGATGACAAATATGATTCTGAGCATTTTTGTATATTTATTTGCCATCTATATATCTAACTTTGTGCGATGTATGTTTAGATTTGTCTATTTACAATTTAAAAAAAAGAATTTTCCTTAGTATTCATTGGGACCCCTGACTAAGAGTTTTTTATGCTTTTTGAAAATAAGTTATTTTTCAGTAAGTGAAATAGTATAAACCTTTATTGTCAGTATGAGCTCCAAGAAAGTGAATGTAAAATTAAAAGCACACAACATTACACGTTTCTAT
The DNA here is from genome assembly GCF_019054845.1 of Dipodomys spectabilis. Taxonomy (NCBI): domain Eukaryota; kingdom Metazoa; phylum Chordata; class Mammalia; order Rodentia; family Heteromyidae; genus Dipodomys; species Dipodomys spectabilis. The sequence goes on along the minus strand of NW_024871307.1, from coordinate 103,160 downwards.
GCCTCTAGTGAGACACTACAAACCTGTAATCATGTTGCTTCTATAAAGGATAAGGGGGATGCTCAGCATCACTGATCATAAAAGAAATGCAAATCAAAACAACATTGAGATTCCACCTTACCCCAGTTAGAATAGCCATTATCAAGAGAACAAATAATAACAGATGTTGACCGGGATGTGTCTAAATGGGAACACTACTACACTGTTGGTGGGAATGGAGGGCAGTATGGAGGTTCCTCAAAAGACTAAACATAAAACTACCCTAAAATCCAACAATCCCACTTCTCAGCCTTCAACCAAATAATCTCAAACTAGACCACAAAAAGATACCAGCACAACTATGTTCACTGCAGCATTGTTTACCATAGCTAAGATATGGAACGAACCCAGTTGCCCTTCAATAGATGAGTGGATCAAGAAAACATGGTATATTTAAACAATAGAACTTTATGCTTCTGTCAGAAAGAATGACATTGTCACTTTCATGAGTAATTGCAAAGACTTGGAAAAAATCATATTACGTGAAGTAAGCCTAGGACAAAGAAACATAGGCTCTATGATTTCCTTCATTTGCAACAATTAGTATTAGTCTGTTAGTCCTGACAGAGGATTATAATAGTTCAAACACTATAAACATATGTATGACCATGCAAAATGATGCTAATTGAATGCCAAGATATTGAAACAGCAGGTCTTCTTTTGTTTAGTTGTCAGCCTTGATGTAGCCCATGTACTGTAGCTAGTTCTTTCTTCTTACTTTATTTCATTTTTTCTTTTCAAATTTGTTTTATCCCTGGCAATTCCTGTCTTTGATTCTAGTACCGTCCATCCTATATATGTATGTATCTGATCGGGAAAAGGGAAGGGAAATAACAAAATGCTGAAAGAAGTACTAAAGATGACCCATTGCAACAATGATACTCAGGATACACTATGGCGGGAGTGAACTTTACAACCTTGTGGGTGTTTGGGGACGAAGAGTGGAGGGAAGAGATAGAGGGAGAACAACAATGGAGTGGGTAACAATTTTTTAATGAGAAATATAACTTACTCATGTAAATATAACCCTTCTGCATAGCATCTTTGAATAAAACAGATTTTTAAAAATATAAAAATTAAAAATTTTTTACATAAAATGTCAAGCTGACACCAACAGAACTTCTGAGTTCATGTCAGAGTTTTCAAGGAGTTTCAAGAATCTAGTACTAAGTATATATACCCAAAATTAAGTGATAATGAGAAAAGTAGCTCTTTTTATTGTACTATATGAATGAAGGAAAATTTATTTTTGTTTCTGTTAACTTAGCACTCCTCTTTGTGATCTGCATTGTTCCCAAGTCAAACTAATCTCTTGTCCTTATCTCTCTTTGGTATATAGCTTTGGTATTTAATCTGAGATAAAATCAGTATTCTTTGTTCAAATTGGTGGCCTAGGAGAGAGTCGCTCATTTCTGGGCAAGAAGTTAGATGGGGGGAGGGGGGAGTTTCCAGGACATTTGCTGTGGCTTCTCTCACACAGCTCATTGATGAAGTCAGGAGTTTGAGAAAGTGACTGCTAATTAAGTGCCTCTTACTAATAAGAATTATTGGTAGACAGACTAAAGCTACCAGCACAACTATGTTTATTGCAGCATTATTTACCATAGCTAAGATATGGAACCAAACCTGATGCTCCTCGGTAGATGAATGGATCAAGAAAATGTGGTATATACACAATGGAATTCTTTGACTCCATCAAAAAGAATGACATTGCCCCATTTGTTAGGAAATGGAAAGACTTGGAAAAAATTATGTTAAGTGAAGTAAGCCAGGCCCAAAGAAATAAGTCCCATGGTTTCCCTTATTTGCAATAACTAGTATATTTTTGAGACAAGAAGAAAAGGTCAGAAAAGTTTATGTTAGATGAAATGAACCTGAAGATAAGGATTCAAATGCTTTTTCTTTCTTGTGATGGTTTCTAACATATTTATAAGATGATTTCCTTGTTGCTTTTTATGTCCCTCCTCCATGGTATAACCCCTGATTTCACTGTATTTGATGTTGCTATAATTTGTGGAGTGGAATGGGAAAAAATCATTTAGTTAGGGATACAGGTGGACCCATTGCAACAATGAAATGTACGAGTTGTTATGTCAAAATATGACCTTACAACTATGGCTGGGGTTGAGGGTGGGTGGGAGATGGCATGGGATGGTAAGGAGAAACAAAAGAGGAAGAAACAATATTTCATATGAAATGCACTCATTACCTTGCCCATGTAATTCTAACCCATCTGTACGACATATTCAGAATAAAAAAAGTTAGAATTTGAAAACATATTTGATAATAAATAGAATAGAAAAAACGTTGTTTGCTATTTTTTTTATCACTACATATCTTTTTGTTTAAGTATAAATCCCAGACTTACTCTAAGGGCCTAGAATAAGCAAAATGGCTTCTAGAGCTCAGATAATTTCTTTCCACAGAAAATGACAGCAACAGAAGGAAAGCTGAGCCACAACCTGCAGAAGGAAGAGAGAGTTAAATGTCTCCTTAATTCTTAGCTTTCAGTGCTCAATGAGGAACCCTCAGTACAGAGGACAGGTTAAGGACCTAACAATTCCTGTGCTGTTCTAGCATAGGAAGCAGACACCAGTATCACATCACTCTATAGGTGACACACCTGAGTGGTGATATTGACTGTGCCTGAGAGGGTCCAGGAGAGCTCTGTCATGGTTACTGGAGACTTGGGATTGCTCTCTAAGAGAATGACATAGAGGAAAGTAGTCACAAGGCCTGAGTCTGGGTTTTGTCAGACTTAGGTGATTTGTAACAGGCACTAATGCCTTCTGACTAAGAATGTGAATATATCATCAGAGTCCAGCACACAAATTTATTTTAAGTGTTAGCTTGCACCATTTCCTTTTTTTATTGTGAAAATACTGTACAGAGGGGTTACAATTACATGAGCAAGAATGAAAGCCAACATTAATACCCTCTGGACATAGTCTCATCAATATTTATTAGTTAAAAATTTATAAAATCAAGTTCATGATGAGGAAAAACCCAAATGAAAACCAAATTTCAGGGGAATTTACAGAAAATGTTGTTCTGTACATATCAAATGTGTCAAATTATTAAAACTTAATGAAGCTGCGTAAGTTAAGTTGATTTCTTTTGTTCTACTGTTGCAACTTTCATTTACATTTCAACTACTTAATAAAAAGAAGGTAGGCCAAGCACCACCAGTGGCTCACATCTAGCTGTAACTCTAGCTATTTAGAAGGCTGATAACTTAGGAAAGTGGGTTGTAGCTACGCAAGGTAGGAAAATCTGTGAAACTTTTATCTCCAATTAACAGTTCAAAATACAGAAGTGGAAGTTTGGTTCAAGTTGTAGTGAGTCAGCCTTGAGTAAAAAAGCTAAAGGTCACTTCCTTGAGTTCAACTCCCAGTATAGACACACACACACACACACACACACACACACACACACACACACACACACACACACACACACAAAACCTATCTAAAAATAGCCACTGACCAGGAAACAGAAACAAATTAATATTTTTCTTTATTTTTTTTCATTTTTGTTATTTTTTTCATTTATCTCTATTTAGAAAGTTAAAGGGGGCATAGAAATGGAGGGACAAAAGATGAACATATGCAGCATTGGTACTCAGTTGAGAGTATGTTGAAAGTGCAATATGAAACTTGTTGGTCGGGAAGGAAAGGAAAACTGGAAGAGACGAAGGGAAGTGTGATATTGCCCAAGAAGAAATGCACTCATGGAAGTAGAGCAGTGGCTCAAGATGAGTGCCATTCTTCAGCAAAAGGGCTCAGGTACAGTGCCCAGGCCCTGGGTTAAGCCTCATGACTGACTATAACAAAAACAGGGACAAAAGAAATGTAGTCATTAACACACTTATGTAACAAAACCCTCTACATCACAATAATAATAAAATAATAATAATAATAATGAATTTATTTTAAAAAAAATCAGTGAGAGAGAAAAATTGAGAGAGCAAGTGACGGGCTGACATTTCCAAAAAGAAATATCTAACTTAGATGACTATAACCTCTGTGTAAATCACCTTTATAATAACAATATAAAAGAAAAAAACAGAAATATAGCGCTGGAGGCATAAAACAAATGGAAGAAAATTAGACTAATATGGGATAACGAGTTCAAACTCCATTATCAATTTCCCCTTCAAAAATGGCACTTCTCATCACTTGTACTTTCCCTAGCTTATGAGAAGGGGTGCAAACAGTTAGAGTGAGGAATAAGTCATACATAGAGGAGAAAATTAATCTATTAGGCAGAGAACATACCTGTAAAGAGCAGTACTTGCTAGAACACATGTTGACTAGAACACATGCTGACTCCATGTTTTCTGAAATAAACAAACCTAGTTGAGTTTGAATACAGGCTTCATTGTATACTAACTGGGGATTTAAAGTTAACGAAACTCTCTGTACCTGAAATTCTTCATAGGTAAAGTGAGCATAACAATAATTATCTCACAGGATTATGTGAGATAATGTTATCAAACAGGGTGTGGGTTGTGACTTAGATGTGTGTGCAACACTCATTGACTCATTGCTGGGGGGAGTATGAATTGGCATGATGTTTATCAAATTACTTAACAGTAATACAACTACTACAGGCTCACAATTGTAATCCTACTTACAAAACAGTCTGACACCTGAGGATCTAGGTTCTAAGTCAGCCTGAGAAGAAAGTAAATGAGACTCATCTCCAATGACCTCTAAAAAGGCTGGAGGTGGAGCGTTGGTTCAAGTGGTAGAGTGTTAGACTTGAGCATAAACGTCAGGAACAGTTCCCAGGCTCTGAGTTCAAGCCCTAGGGTCAGCACACACACACACACACAATTTTGTATCTTCCTATTACCCCACTTAAACAATACATTTTCTCTTTCAATCCCACCAGCTGGTGGTGGTGGTGGTGTTGACAGGGACTTGCTGTGTAGCTCGGGCTGCTCTTAAACTTACAATCCTCCTGGGTACTGGGATTACAGATATGTCTACCATACTTGACTTCACTCAGGAACTCTACTTATAACATTTTTCTGCAAGAAATTCATTTAAATTCATGATGATACTATGTCCTAAAGATGTTCACACTAATTTTCAAGTGTATGAAATGTAAATAATATAGGTAGACATGGTACTATGCTACCACATGGTAATTCCAGCCAATAATCAGGAACCTGACACAGGAGAATAAGGGTTTGAGGTAAGGCTGGTCTACACTGTAGAACTTTGTCTCCAAAGGAAAGAAAATTGTATAAATAGTAATCTACTGTGAAACATACAATATGTTAAATTTATATAATGGAACAAATAGATCATTGTAATGGAAATGAAATCTTGGCAGAAATTTTAAATCCATACATATGTGTGTGTGTGTGTGTGTGTGTGTGTGTATGTGTGTGTGTGTGTGTGTGTGTGTGTATTTAAATTTAGAGAAGAACATTTTCAAGTGGTATTATCTGCATCTGTCAGTCTACCTGTCATTCACCTACTTACTGATACACTGATTTCTACTTAGCGTTCACACACTGCAAAACAAAAAATACAAATATTGCATTATAATATGTACAAAAGTAGTTTAATCACTAACATAATGATTTAGGGAAAATATGCATTAAGTTAATGGCGTGGAATACTGCTGAAGAATAAAAGTATAAGAGAATGTAGATTGTGTGTGTGTGTGTGTGTGTGTGTGTGTGTGTGTGTGTTCCGTGAGCAAATAATGGAGTCTGAAATACACCTATTACTCTTGCTTAAACTTTTGGCTCAAAGCTGCCAATCTACTACTTGAGCCACATCTCCACTTCTGGTTTTGGTTTCTTTTTTTCTTTTTTCTTTTTCTTTTTTTTGGTGGGTTGTGGGGCTTGAACTCTGCTCTTGGGCACTATCCCTCAGCTCTTCAGCTCAAGGCGAGCACTCTACCACTTGAGCCACAACGCCACTTTCAGTTTTCTTGTGGGTTATTGGAGATAAGAGTTTCACAGACTTTCCTGCTCAGGCTAGCTTTGAATCGTGATCCTTACATCTTAGCCACCTGAGCAGCTAGGTTTACAGGAGTGAGCCACCGGTGCCCAGCTTGGATTTGGTTTCTTATTTTTTTAATTTTTATTTCTTGTGAAAATACTGTACAGAGGGGTTACAATTACATGGGCAAGATAGTGAGTACATTTCTTATAAGCATTGTAGTCTCCTCCTTTGTTTACCCTTCCCATCCCTTCCCATCCTCTCTCCCCCACACCCAATCCTCCCCCCCAAGTTGTAAAGTTCGTTTTTGACATGACAACTTGTACTTCTCATTGTTGCAACAGGTCCACCTGTATCCTTATTTAAACCACTTGTTTTTCCCCTTCCCCTCCACAAATTATACCGACATGAAATAGAGTGAAAGCAGGGGTTATACTGTGGGGGAGGAACATACAAAGCAACAAAGAAATAATCTTATCATTGCGTCAGAAACAAATGCATGAAAGAAAAAAAACACTTAAAATACATATCTTAGGATTCATTTTCCTAACATCACCTTATCTGACCTTTTGCTTGACTCATACATATACTAGATATTGCAAATAAGAGAAATCATGGGACCTATGTTTCTTTGGGCTTGGCTAACTTCACTTAATATAATTTTTTCCAAGTCTTTCCATTTCCTAACAAATGGGGCAATGTCATACTTTCTGATGGAGGCATAGAATTCCATTGTGCATATATACCACATTTTCTTGATCCATTCATCTACTGAGGGGCATCTGGGTTGGTTCCACATCTTAGCTATGGTAAATAATGCTGCAATAAACATAGTTGTGCTGGTAGCTTTAGTGTGGTCTTGTTTGTAAACATTTGGGTAAATGCCCAAAAGTGGGACTGCTGGGTCATAGGGGAGCTCTATGTGGAGTCTTTGAGGAACCTTCATACTACTTTCCAAAGTGGTTGAACAAGTTTACACTCACTCCCACCAACAATGAAGTAAGGTTCCCTTCTGTCCACATCCCCTCCAGCATCTGTTGTTATTAGAGTTCTTGATTTTTGCCATTCTAACTGGGGTGAGGTGGTATCTCAATGTTGTTTTGGTTTGCATTTCTTTTATGGCTAGGGAGGTTGAGCATTACTTCATGTGTCTATTGGCCATCCTTCTTTCTTCATCAGAGAAGTTTCTCTTTAAGTCATTAGCCCACTTATTTATTGGGCAGTTGTTTCTTTGAGGAATTGTTGCTGGGGGATTTAATTTTTTGTGTTCCAAGTATATTTTAGATATGAGACCCTTGTCCGTTGTATGGCTAGCGAAGATCTTCTCCCAATCCGCAGGTTTCTATTGATCTTGCTAGCTATGTCCTTTGCCATGCAGAAGCTCTGCAACTTCATACAATCCCATTTGTCCAACCTTTCTTTGATTTGTTGTGTTTCCGGGTCTCTATTGAGAAAATTTTGGCCTGCGCCAAGGAGACCTAGGGTTTCTCCTATTCCATCTCAAAGCAGATCTCTCTCCCATTGAACTAACCTGGGAGGAGAATCGCAGAGCATTTTTCTGCCTGTTCAAAGAAACTGACTTAAGTAACCAACCAAGCCACAGGAACATAAGCAGACCAGAGACTCCAACAAGAGGCTGGTTATGGACAACAGGGAGGCACAGGATTTTTCCCACCCCTCCCCAAAAAATCAAAGAACATTTTTTTTCTTGTACCTTTTATTAAATTTGTTTTTTTATAAATTTTTTTTAATCTTTAATTTTTACCTTTTTTAAAAAAAATTTTCTAGTAATTTTCTTTCCTCTTAGAATTTTATTTTAGGAGTATAAGTGTGTGTGCGTTTTTCTTTCTTTTTTTGTTTTATGGTTTGTTTTGTTATGTTTCTTGTTTAGCTCTACAGAACTGCTGATCTTTTTTCTTTCTTTCTTATCCTTTTTACCTGTTCTTTTTTGTTCTTCTTTATGTGACTTAATTGCTGTTCTGCACATCCTCAGATATACCTGTAGTCGATTATTAGACCTTATTCCCCATTGTGTACACACTTAATCCACAAATTTATTACTCAATTCAAAACCTCTTAGACTTAAATTCCTTAATAGCAGTACTATCTCTTTATACCTATATAATATTTAAAGTATTTTACTTTTTAAGTTTTTCACATCTCCTTTTTTTTTTTTTTTTTTTTTTTTTTGGGTCCGGTCGTGGGGCCTGAACTCTGGGCCTGGGCGCTGTCCCTCAGCTCTTCAGCTCAAGGCTAGCACTCTACCACTAGAGCCACAGTGCCACTTCCGGCTTTTTTCTTTTTGCTCATGTGGTGCTGAGGAATCGAACCCAGGGCCTCATGCATGCAAGGCAAGCGCTCTACCACTGAGCCACCTTCCCAGCCCCTTCACATCTCCTTTATATCCCTTCTCTTCTCTCATTATATTCATGTTCTTCTCTGAATAGTTTGTTTTCGATTCTGTACAATATTTTTAATTTTTACCTTTCTATTTTTCTGGTCTCTTTTTGTTACCTTTCTCTTTCTTCTTTTCTCTCTCTACTTTCATCCTATCCAACCTATTTCCTGCTTTGAGATTAGGATTTTGGTTTCTTAATTGGAGACCTATCTCTGCTTATTCTGCTTAGGCTGCTTTAAACCAGGATCCTCCGTTTTTGGCCTCTTCAGTAGCTGAGAGGTAAAATATGAGCCACTGGTGGACAGCAGCTATATTAACATTTTTGACATGTTTGAATGAATTTTAAAGTAAGACATATATGTTACTTTTGAAAATGGCAGGTAATAGTAATTAATGTTTAACAGAATTTAAAACATACAAAGCTGAGAATGGCAAGTAGCTGAGAACAGGATGGAATAAATCAAAATTACCTATGACAGTTTCCAGATTGTACACACAAATGATTGAATTGTCGGAGCCCAAGGACATCAAATAACTGAGCTCCAACTGGCTGCCATACTCATGATGCCAGCTACTGCTATTCACAAGATTGTGATGTTGCTGGATGACACAGTTCAGTTTCAAGATGGGAACCTGAACTATTTCTATTGATCTAGAAGGAGAAACATCAGGACAAGAAATGTGATAATAGGGCCAAATGCAAAAAGATATTCAGTCCAAAGAAGACAGAATAACTCTATTTCTGAAAAGACTATTCTCTCACAAGGAATCCTGAGCTGAATATGGTGGTCCATGTTTGTAATCTCCGAACTTGAGAGGCTGATTTAGAAGTTAGCTTGAGACCAGCCGAAGTTTTAGACCAACAGAAAGACACATAGAAAAACTCTATCTTAAAACAACAACAACAACAACAAAAGTCCCAACGACTGGAAATATGGTTAGTATTAGAATGCTTGCCTAGCATGCATAAAACATTTTATTTGATTCCTCAGTATGACATAAGCAGAAAAACTGGAAGTGGTGCTGTGGCTCAGTTAGTAGAATGATAACCTTGAGCAAAAGAAGCTCAGAGAGATTGCCCAGGCCCTGATTTCAAGCTCTAGGATCGTCAAAGTTAAAAAAATGGTGCAAAATGCTGTTTGTTGGAATAAATATGTTGAAGAGTTCTTTATACTCACTAGAAAATTGTGCTGTTGGACATTCATAATGAACTTTGTAGGACAAAGTAAAATAAATTAATGAAATAATATCTGGCATTCGACAAGACATAGTAGATCTAAAACTGATAGTTGCCTATGATTTCTTGATACAACTTATGTTACAGATACACTTGCCAAATTGTGATATTTTAAAGGTACAATCATGGGTTTTCTCTTTTCCAAAAGAATTTTACTGCCGGGCACCAGTGGCTCACACCTGTAATCCCAGCTACTAAGGAGGCTGAGAACTAAGCGTCTGTGAGACTCTTATCTCCAATTAAAGGTTCAGAAAATGTAAAGTGTCACTGTTGCTCAAGTGGTAACACTAGCCTTGAGCTGAAGAGCTGAGGGACAGCGCCCAGGCCCGCAGTTCAAGTACAACAACTGACAAAACTTAATAATAATAATATTAATAATAATTTTATGGTTACTATTAAGGTGTTATATGTAAAGGCTACCATTTCATAAGTTTGTTTCTTTGATAAACAAAACACAAATCCATCTTCATTGCCAAGAGCCAGGATTTGGCCATCTGCTTTACAGCTGATCTCTGGGTGTAGAGGCAATCTGTAATACAAAGGAAACCAAACCAATTATGACTATGTTGGGTCTTTGTCCATCCCACAAAAGATGGACAGGGTCTGAAGAATGGTGAATGCGGTCGCTCGCCCATTCCCCAGCCATGCTTAGCGTGGGAGACAATCAGAAGCAGCAGGGAGTCAAGTCAAGTAGGAAAACTCGTTTATTAACACACAGTAAGCACTTTTTAAAGCAAAAAAGACCCAGTGGCATGGGAGGGAAGGAAAAGGAACCAATTACTGTAAAGTTCACACTCTATCATGTACCTAAGCTTCCACGGGCTGGTTATGCACTGAAGGTAAAGCAAATGGGGCTCTGCCCATTCAGCCCCTCTCAATGCCATCTTTGCTGCCCATGTGCTGTACAGCAAACTGGGTTCTGCCTACTCAACTCCCTCTCAGTGCCATCTTTGCTGCCCACGTGCTCCACAGATTCCCCTTTATTTATTTTAATGGCAGACCCACCTCCCAGTTAGTAATCCTTTTCCTTCTACTGTAAAGGTTATTTTAACAGGATTACATTGGAAAGAATAGCATTGGCCATGCAGGAGGTTTGAGGCAAGTCTGGTGGGCGAGATTTGGCAGACAAGGATAGGGAGGGCCCTTGTGCATGATCCAAGAACTTGTCCCTGTTACAACACTTCCCCACCTAGCACAGTAATAAACATCAGCTCCACCACAGTTAGAAATGTCCGAAACAGTTCAATAAATTCCTGAACATATATAAAAGTCAATATCTCATAAGGTTGTCCTCTTCAGAACATGGGAGCAGCCTGGGTATTGGGAGTTCTATACATGCGGCAAGGTGCATTCTCGTGGGCTCCTACACTCAGGCCATTCTACTATAGTGCAGAAAAACAAGGAAAATTTAAAAGAAACTGCAGACATAGCAAAGCAGTTCCAGTCACCTGGTGTGGTTTAAGTAAGCCAGTTCCTTGTATGTGCCTTTAAGTGAGCACAGGGTTCAAGATGACCTTTGAGCTTTACTGTCAGTTCCCAACACCCTGTCTTTGTTTAAAGAAGAGAACCCACCTGTCATAGGTTGGGTAGATTGCCTTGTCTGCCTTACCCATCATCGGGAACTTCTTCGGAGCAAAGCTAAAGGCCCTGTCTTAGGTTGGTTAGACTGACACCCGCTCTTACCCATCTCTGGCTGCGATTCCTCTCGGGGGAAATTCATTCACTTTGATCTTGATCTTATGTAACTGGCTGGCTAAGCTCGGAAGAGTTTTGCAGTGCACATATAATGCAAGGAGGCATAGAAAATCCATCAGCAAAAGCATTACCAGGCCAAGAAATGGCATTAGCAGTCCTTTAACATTAGTCAGGGATGGGATAGCAATCTTTGCCTCTTCAGAGTCCAGAGGTGGGGCTTGTTCTAATCTGGGTATTTGCCTGTGGGTTTGAAAAAGTTCTAAAGACAATTTTGATTATTTCTGCATTGCCAGCGCTGATCATTGCACAGGTCACCCGTTGAGGTCGATGCAGATTCCGTAGGGCCATTGCTGGGACTGTGAAGGTCAGGACAGCCAACAGCTGGAGTATCACCATCTGCAATTGTTAGAGAACACAAGACCTTCTCAGGGGCTGGTTGCCCTTGGGGATGGTTAGTAATTATCTTTTTTGCTTTCCCTCTTTTATACACAAGCCTCGGCCACCATAGCTGTTTTACTTTCTTTGTTGGTTAGTTTATCTTGGGCATCCTCCTGTATAGAGAAAATGGGTAAATAGTTAAGGTTCCTGGCAGGGATCCAAATGGAGGCTGTCTCCCCTATGGGAAAAATGCATCCAAAGGCCCTGCTCATGGTAACTAGGGGGTCAGGTTCTCTCCATTGTTGTGTCAGGGCAGGGGATCCTTCCACCTGACTTTCCTTAAGGTTTGGTGGTCCTCAGTGCTTCTGAAATCTGGATTCAGTTGCCCTTTTTGAAAAGTTTAAAATGGTAATGGTAAACAAAGATACCTATAACTACATATGGGGCTAACCCCCTTTATTGTTTTAATAATTGCTCTTAAAGACACTGGAGATTTCTATCTATAACTACTTGGACTTCGGGAATTATAGGGAGTTCCTGTAGGACGATTAATATGCCATTTGTTAAAAAAAAATTCTGACATTGCTTTACTAACAAAACAGGGTCCATTTTCTGTTTTAACTTGTGCTGGTAGACCCAAGGTGGCAAAGCATTGAAGAAGATGTGTATGTGCTGTGGCCCAGCATGCTCCTGAGTAGGTATTTATAGATACAGAGATATATTGAAACTTACCAAATGAGTAATATCCGTTTGCCAGAGGATGTTAGGTTTAAGGCCTCTGGGATTTACCCCTGGTGGTTGTAATGGGGATACTTTTAAGAAGAGCAGGCATGTTTTACAGGTATGTACAATTCTTTTGAGGTCCTTTACAGGAATCTTAGGAAATCTATGTTGACGACCTCTGCAATTAACGTGGGTTAAATCATGCAAACAGGTAGCCTCTTGTAACATTAATGCTTGTGGACCAGTAGCTAACTGGTCTACCCAATTATTGCCTAGGGATAAAAAACCAGGAAGTTTTGAATGCCCTCTCAAATGTTGAATATGAATAGGGGCTCCACATCCTTCTAATAGACCCTTAAGAGTAAACATAAGAGGAGAAATAAGGTTTTCATCCAGCTTAATATATGCTTGGGGAAAATGAGGGAGCAAGTTAATCATATATAGGTCATCAGAAGAAAAATTAAAGGGTATTATATTTGAATGTCCTGAAGTGCCATAATTACAGCGAGCATTTTTATATTGTGCTGTCCCTTTGCAAAGTTTAAATCTTTGTTGGCTTCGATTACTCAAAGGCTGCATACACAGAGCCTGCTTTACTTCCATCAGTAAAAGCATGGAGAGTGCCAGGAATAGGCGTATGAGAAAATAGAGATGGCATTTTAGAGGAAGTTGCCATAACATTACAGTCCATTTGGATGGCCCATCATGGCGGTCAATTTGGCCTAGAAATCCCTCCAATGAGAGAGCAAGATGAGCATTGGCTCGAGTGAACAACTCAATGTCTGCCATCTGAAAAGAAAAAACAATGGAGTGATGGTCAAGGCAATAATGCCTTTGGGCTTGGGTCCTTCCCTTGACAATAGCATCTGCAAGTTGGTCTGCCTGAGAGTACACCTGAGGTGTGCCCCCCAGGGGAGTGTGAACCCACTCTAATGGCTCCCCCCTTTGAGTTAAAACTGCAGAAATTAATGTGACACCTGCAAACAACCAAAAGGAAATGGGTTCAAAAATAGAATACCTCCTCAGGGAAACTTCATCCAGGGCTTTTTGGAACTACAAAAGTATTGCCCGATGACTGTCTATAATTGTAATAACTTCTTGGGGTGTCCTGTCTTTTAGTAGGGCAAATAAGGGCACAAGACTATCTGTAGGGACGGGAACCCATGGCAACAGACAATTGATTCCCCCTAAAAGACTCTGAAGTTGGGTTAAGGTTAGCGAGACTGGAAAATCCAGCAAATGCTTAAGGGGGCTGGCCTGAGTCAAGATATGGTGGGTTCTGAGCACCTTAAAAGGAGATACCTTTTGAATTTTATTGAGGGCTATGATAAAAGCCCCCATTTTCAACATGGTGAGAAACTGGGCCAGAAGGGCCTCCAGGCTTCCCAGGTCTTGGTGCCCCAAAATTATACTATCCATGTAGGCATAAGCAAGGGAGGTATCTGAACCCAGCACAGGCCCTAAAAGTGTGGACAAGTATTGTTGGCAAAAGGTCGGGCTATTGGCCATTCCCTGTGGCAGCACTATCCATTGAAACCTCCGATCAGGCTGGGAAAAATTAAGAAAAAGGATGGAGAAAGCAAACTTCTTGCAGTCATCTGGATGTGGGGTATAGAAAAAAACTATCTTTAATGTCATTGATAACCAAGGTATATTCTGAAAATATAGCAGTATTCCAGTGCATGGCTCTTAGGGGCTTTCCTACTAGCTCCATTCTTTCATTTACCTTACATAGATCTTGGAGCATATGCCAAGCCCCAAAGTCTTTTTGAATAATAAATACAGGAGTGTTCTAAGGACTCACAGAAGGGCGTATGTGCCCAACATTTATCTGTTCCACCACCAAAAGGTGGAGGGCTACAAGTTTAGGTTTGGTCAATGGCCACTGCTCCCCCTAGATAAGGCTGGCCATCTAAATCAAACTTGCATTGACAATACTTTTTTCGAATAGAATCCCTTCCTGCCCCTGGGGCAGTGTGTAGGGAGCGATTTGCCCCCCTCCATGCCGGTTGGCAGGGGATTGTTTTAAACAGTCCCTCTTAAAGTGCCCCTCCTGCCTGCATTTAAAACAAGTTCTCTCCCCAATGGTATTAGGGTTTCTTGGTCCAGGCTGCCAATGCCTGGGTAATAGCCTCATTGCAGATGTCTAAGCCAGTAAGGCTAAAGCTAGTGATTGGGAATGGTGCTGTTGCATTCCCACATCCTCAGAGGCCACCACCCATCTGCTCAGGGTACTCTTTCTCAATCTTGCTCAGTCCATGCGGTGGTCTGCATTAATTCTTTCCCAGACCAGCAGCTTTACAAACTGATCTCATAGGTTCCCTGTGGGCAGCTTGCGGTTTATACTCTCTTGGAATCAGTCTACAAACTCAGCTAGAGGCGCACCAGGTTTTTGTCTCACTCCTGCTATGGGGGTCTCAGTGGGCCATCATCCAGTTTATACCAAACAGCAAGTCCAGCCTGCCTCACCTGGTCATGGTACAGGCCTGGTATTTTGGCCTTTTGGAGGCCAGTGGAGTATCCTTCCCCTGTACCTGTTAACATGGCAAAAGTAATAGGTATCATGGGTTAAGCCTGCCGGTTATTCTCTGCTCGCACTCTGCATTCCTCCTTAAAGAAAGCACACCATTTAATAAACTGAGAAATATTGAGGACGGCTTTGGCAACATCTAGCCAGTCCTTAGGGACACACAGGTGATAATCAACGTCCTATAATAGGGTAAGGACCCAAGGAGAGTTTGGGCCATCCTCCACCACCGCCTTGCAGAACTCTTTAAGGTCCTTAGCTTGCCCTGGATACCATTCTAATGGCCTGTTAGCTCCAGGTACCAGATTGACTGGATGTGTTTGGGGAAGTGAATCCTGTGGCCTAGGGTCCAGGCTCCCAAGTGGCACTTCATTAAAGGGCAGACCTCCGAGTAGGTTACTTCCCCAGCCCTCGGCCTCTCCATGGGAGGTTGTTAAGGGTCCGAGTCTTACAGGTCTCTCTTGCAGGTCACGGAGGACGCCATACCTCCCCCCTCTGAATCAGAGGAATAGGGAGGGGCCTAGGAGAGTCAGGGACACCCGAGTCAGAGGGGGTAACCTTCACCTTCGTTTTGATTTCCACTGTCCCCTCAACTCCCTCTCAGGGCCATCTTTGCTGCCCATGTGCTCCACATGAATATAAATAATATTTTTTTCTCTGCATATCTTAAAAAACCATGCTGACAACATGAAATAAAAAATCCCAAAGTTTAAAACCTCCTTCTAGAAAAGTTAAAGAATTACTGAGAACAAGTATTTTAAGAATAATTTCAGAAAGCTTGAACTCAGGGCCTGGGTTCTATCTCTGAGATTAATAGCAAGGCTATTGCTGCCACATTGAACCATAGTGCCATTTCTAATTTTCTTGTGGTTAATTGAAGAGAAGAATCCCACTGACTTTCCTGTCCAACCTGACTTTGAGCTAGGATCTGGAAATCTCAGCCCTCTGAATAGCTAGAATTATAAGCATGAGCTACTGGCACATGGCTACACTAATTGCTTAACTGAAAGAGTTAAAATTGAATGTTAATCATGTTTAACTTTGTAAAATAAAGTTAACTGAAATGCCTTTTACTAGTAATAAGGGATCAAATGTGTCTACTGTGTAGGTGGGTTACAAAGTTCTTACCAAAAGCTAAATACTTTCCTTGTTTTCTATTCTTCCAAAATTGTTTGCTCTCCAGAATCATGCCTTATCTTTCCTTGCTGGTTTCTGTAGCTTATTTCATACATGCTCACAGCTTCTTCAATTATCATTTCCTTATGTGAAGAGCTTGCAAATATCTATTTTCAATCCAAACTACTTTTATGCACCTCTCATCCATATATTCAACTGCCATAAATACTTGTGAAACAGTAATCTTGTCTTTCCATTACTGGATATAAATGTGTAATAAAATTTAGGAAAATAAAGAATAACATCAATAAATATACCTGATGATTGTAATAGTAACGCTAAATATTACTACAATGGTGTTTTTCTGAGCAATTTAATATAAAGCTCAAGGAAAACAACGTTTTTGAGTGCTGATATTGGGGTTTAAAGTCAGGACCTTGCCTTCTCACTTATGCATTTTCCTTCAAGGGCAGTGTTTTACCCTTGAGCAGACATAGCTTTTATTTTCATTGATGTTCTCTGCTGTGTTCAAAAGCAGGATTTTTAAACCTCTTAATTAGGTGATTCTTAAATATTCATAGGGGAGCAAAAGAAGAATAGAAGACAATAGAAGAATAAAAGAGTATAAGTTCAGGCTTGAAATCGTAGCTACGCAGGAGGCAAAGAGATGAAGATTTTGTTTCAGAGCCAACCAGGGGAGAAAAATCTGTGAGACTCCTATCTCCAATTAACACCCAAAATGCTGGAAATTTTTGGGGGGAATTATTTAGAGATAAGAAACTCTTTGTCTTTCCTTCTTGGGCTGGATTGAAACCGGGATTCTCAGATAACAGCTCTCTGAGTATCTAGAATTACCGGTGTGTGCTAACAATGTCCAGTTTCAAGGAGAGGGCAAGGTATTGATTTCAAGCTCAAGGAACAGCACAAAAACAAAAACAAACCTTATGACATACAAATATACTGATAGAATACAAACCAAAACAAACAAAATATGGGTATCTAGATGGGTGAAGGTCTTAATAGCATTATTATCACTATTATCTTTTCTGGCATATTAAGTAACCCGAAATTATGCATTAAAGGCATAGCTTAGTGGGTGGAGTACTAGCTAAAATGAAATGTATCAAACCTACTTACGGAAGAAAGAGAAAAACAAACAGAATCTACACATATTTTGTTAATGTACTTTTAAATGCATTCCAATCAAGAAAACTCTAGGCATTGATGAATTTATTATTGACTTTTCCTAAAACTTTGAAGAGATCATTTTGATTCTACAAAAATACTTCTTTAGGAACGTAAGAAATAGTCGCTGCCCTCTTAAAAGTTTCTTTTTTTTTTTTTTTTGGTCCAGTCGTAGGCCTGAACTCTGGGCCTGGGCGCTGTCCCTCAGCTCTTAGGCTCAAGGCTAGCACCCACTTGAGCCACAGCGCCATTTCCGGATTTTTTCCCCTGCTTATGTGGTGCTGAGAAATCAAACCCAGGGCCTCATGTATGCAAGGCAAGCACTCTACCACTGAGCCACCTTGCCAGCCCTTAAAAGTTTCTTTAAAAAAATACCGAGCTGAATTTTGTCTGGAATTGTATTCCATGTACTGAGCAATTAAGGCGAATCTTTTCAGGACATTGAGTCTTCTAACCATTAAGTACTTTATTCATCATTTACTTAGTCCTTATTTTTTGTATAACATTTGAAAGGTTCTATAAAATCCATTTGGAGGGTCTTTACTCAAAGCAGAATGGCATAATGTAAGCATCTCAGGATTTAGAGCAGTGAGTATGAAAGCCATGAACAGTTTATCTTATCTTTGAAGAAATTTTTAATGCATAAAGTATAAATAAGAAAGAACATTTTAGGTGATAGAGTAAATAATGGAGGCCAGGAGGTGGCCTAGCACCACCATAGGAAGACGAAAGCTTGGGTGCACCCTAAGGGAGAACTGTCCTGTCCTGTTCTGTCCTGTTGAGATACTTGTCATGCATCAGGTGCCTGAACAGGGAGGGCTGGCACTACTAATACAGCACCATGAATACAGTCAGCTTGGCGCCATCCATGGCTCGCAGCAGAAATCAGATGAAGTGGAGCAGGGATTGGACAGAGGGTGGCCCGTGTTTGTTGGATGGTACTTCTATGCATACATGATGAAGACCACAGACCTGCTTTTGTTTTTCCAATAGAGAAACTGCAGGACTGCCTGGGGTACGAGCATGTCCACTTGCCTGGGAAGCTTTGGGCCATGGAGTCCTCCACCAGTATGTTGGCAGAGCCAACACTGTCTGTGGAGTGTAGAAAGTAGTATCAAGGTTCCCAGTAGTTCTCGCTTTCCACAGAGTCAATGCCCAAAGCAAATGGAACCATGGGTGGCCCTGTTTCCAGGAACCCCAACTGAAACACTTCAAGGTTCTGGATCAGTGGGGTCCATCAAACTGAACATCCTAGCCAGACACTATATCCACTTCTGCCTTCTTTGGGGACTCCAACACCAACATGGACAGTGCTGCTGTGCTCTTTTGCTGGCCATGAGGGAAGAACAGGAGTGTGCTCCCAAGCACATGAACTCCTGAGCCCCAGAGGGCTTACTTTGGGTCATGTACCTGAAGAAGAGGGTCCAGTACTTCTGGCGTGCCCTTCACGCAGTTTACCTTGCATGTGATTGTTGTCTTCATTCTGGGAGCCTTCCTGCTCCACCATCGCTGCTGCCAATGTGGCCCAAATACTATAACCTTTAGAAAGACTAGGTCAAAGCCTGAAAATATCAATACCAAGAATTGGGTGCATTAAAGAGGAGGGTATGGAAAGGGTAGACAAATGAAGGGAGGAAGGGACAGAATGTAAATGAGCTCATTGGATGAGAGTGAGGGAACAGAAGATGCTATATGAAAGGAAATGTATTTATCTGCCTCATGAAATTGAAATCCCTCTACACAACCTCTTTATAATAATTATAAACTAAATTACTTTTCTAAAAAGGAATTCATTGCATATACCACAAAACTAAGAAAAGTAAAGGAAGGGATGTGTCAGGGGGGGTTGAATGTTGTAAGGATGGCATGGATCAATATGCACTGTCTTCATAAACTGCTTTGTTACATGGCACTTCTTTTGTACAACTGCTTAAAGATAATTGACAAATAAAAATAAATGAATAGATGTAAGGTAAGGTGAGTACAGGAGAAAGAAATGGTTGATATATACTTCTGATATGGAACAGGGCTTCCCTTTAGGTTGGAATCCTGTAGAAGAACTCTACTGTTTTTATAATATTTCAGAATAAGATGAGATTCATAAAGCATGATTCATTATAATTTGTCAAAAATAATTTAAATAGTTGTTAATTACCCAACAAAATTAAATTCCTATAATATCTTTGTGAATAAATTTAATTTATGATCATGTTTTGACAGAAAAATCTATGAAAATATTTTATTTACTTATTTTTTGGTCAGTCATGGGTCTTGAACCCTGGACTTGGGCACTACAAATCAGCTCTTCAGCTCAAGGCAAGCACTCTACCACTTGAGCCACAAAGCCATTTCTGGTTTTCTGGTGATTAATTAGAAATAAGAGTCTCATGGACTTGCCTGCCTGGGCTGGCTTTGAGGCCAGAACCTCAGATCTCAGCATATTGTGTAGCTAGTATTACAGGTGAGGGCCACCGGTGCCTGGCTAAAAATCTTAATTCCAATTCACCTGCATAAAGCCAGAACTTGAGGCTTTGCTTAAAAGGTGGAATGCAGGCAAAAAGTGAAAAGCAAATACTAGCAGAGAGGCAGGCAGAGAATGAGAGAGAAAAAGAGAGAGGGAGAAAAAAGAGAGAGAGGGCAAGAGAGAGGGAAGGAGACAGGGAAAAACGTAAAAACGGGGGAACAATGGAAGGAGACAGGCAAAAGTGGATGATGAAAGTGAATATTATCAAAATATATGAAAATATAATGGAGTCCATTATTTTGTGCAATAATAAGGCAATATGTTTAATAGAAATTCAATTTTGAAAGCAAATTTCTCAATTTATAAGTTTTATTTAGACAGTAATGAGGATGGAGATTAGCTGCTGGGGAAGGTATTACTTGCATTCTATTCTAAAGCCCCGACCACAATCCCTGAAGATGCTCCTATCCAGGTCAATGAAGTAGCCACTGCCAGTTTTTGGAGCAAAAAAAGAGAAGTGTCATTCTGAGAACCAGAGGATTATAATGGCTAGCCATCTGTGGCTCAGGCTTGTAATCCTAATTACTCAGGAGCCTGAGATGTGATTATACAAGTCAGGACAAGCAGGAAAGTCCCTGAGAAACTAATCTCAAGTTAAACACCACAAATAGGAAATGGAGGTGTGGTTCAAGTACAAAGGCTCCAGGACAGCACTCAGGCACTGAATTCACCCTCAGGTTCGGTACACACACACACACACACACACACACACACACACACACACACACCACACACACACACACACACACACACACACACACACACACACAACGTTAATTATATATTAGAAAACACAGTCATATGTCAATATTTAATGCTCACAAATGTTAACTCCTACTGAATTTCACATTCTCTTAAAAGAGAGTAGCTTCTTGGCAGAATGTCCTTAATTTTTAAAAAGAATTTATAGCCATACTTCTTTGGCAGTCTCTATCACAAATTAGAATTGCGGGGGAAGGGAGGGCATGGGAAACTAGCCACTTCCTTTATGCTTCAATGATATTCTTGTACTTCACTAGTGGAAAAACATTAGGAGGAATGAGATGTGTCTAAAATAATATAAAACCATTGAAATTGCCTCTGATCATGTACAGGCTGATTAATTCAGTACAATATGACATATACATTGAACACCACAGGATGCTCTATCAAGTGAGAAGCAAACTATATATGATATAATCGGTAATGTGTGTATTTTATACTCATGGACATAGATATTTGTATATGCATGGTAAAGATTCTGGCAATATATATCTAACAATGGAATTCTTTGGGGAATGGGGTATATGGTTGTGCAGATGGATTGGGGAGAAAAATTTAAACCCTAGATTTGAATTATGACATTTATATACAACCAAAAATCTGTTACTTTCAAAATTAAATAAAACACCTACTAGCATATGAGCTAAGAAAATACCATATAAAGCTGTAGTAATTTTTTTTCTCACTTTTTGATTAGCACACATTCTTCCAAGGGATTTGATTATGAAATTTTCGTATATTCAAACAATGTATCTTTATGAGACTCATCTCCTCCATCACTCCACACATCCTGATACACAGGATGAACCGCTTTTAGGCGCAGTACTTACAATAAAAAAGGGGAAAAATGAAATATATAAAAATTTAAAAATTACTATTAGTGTAGTCCTCACCCCTATAAAATACTTACTTGGAAAGCAGAGTCCAAGATTGCATAGGAAACAATTATCAAGATCCCCTTCTCAGCTGGAAATGCAGTTTAGTGGTAGAATGCTTGCCTAGTATGCATGAAGCCCTGGGTTTGATTCCTCAGTACCAAATATACAGAAAAGGCGGCTCAAGTGGAAGAGCACTAACCTTGAGCAAAAGAAAGTAAGGGACAGTGCTCAATTCTGAGTTCAAGCACTACAACTGGAAAAAAAAAAACAATCCCATTCTCAATCAATAAGTAAGCATTTGTGCTTCCAGGTATGTAGGTATGTAATGAGAGGCATTCTAACCCTGCGTTCTAACACAACCTATGGAACTCATGATATTCATTCAAAAGTAACTGCTAAAAACAGGGCTAGCTAACACTTCCCTAACATGTGCAAGGAAACAAATTTAATCTATGTACACAATGTGCATGTGTACACATATAGATTATACAGCAAGAAAGATATTCTGATAATTATGTGCTACAAATCCTGCCTTTTTCTACCACTTGCTCATTCTAGAATAATACCATATGCACAACAGGGGGTGCTAGATGAACTCAACACCTTCTAGGAGATGTGTGGCCTGATCATAGAAACAAAAACATGCATTTCTTTTAATGTACATATTATGAAAATATATACATACTCATATGTGTCTATAAGTTGAGTGCATTACACAGCTATATGACTCTGTATGTTACATAAGCACTTGAAAAAGGAAGGAAAGGTCCACGGTTACCTCAGAAAAATTACTGAGCCATGACTCTGGTCTCATTATTTTTTCTGGTTAATTGGAGATAGAATCTTACAACTTTTCTGCTTTAGGGAGCTTCAAACTACAGTCTTCTAGGTTTCAGTCTCCTAAGTAGCTAGAGTTACAGGCAAGCCAGACTGGAGATATAGCTTAAGTGAGGAATAATCAACCTTGAGAGAAAAAGCTAAGGAAGAGAATAAGGGCTTGAATTCAAGTGTTAGTACTAAGGTATGTGAGCACACACATGCACACACACACACACACACACACACACACACACAGAGATTAACAAGAATGAAACTCTGGTGACCCAGCTACTTTAAATCACCTGTAGATTGTGGTTTAATAATCTAATAATACAGAAATTAATCCTCAAATTGCCTCCTCTTTATTACATTAGGAGTCTTAATTAACTTATCAGGGTTTTTTCCTTTTCTTTTTTCTCTTGTGTGTGTGTGTGTGTGTGTGTGTGTGTGTGTTATACACACACACTGGTGTATGTATAACAATTAACAATATGGAGACTTGAACTAAGTGAATTGGCACGATGCTTTTGCTTCTTCCCTCAAGGCTGTTGGTCTACCACTTGAGACACAGAACCACTTCCATCTCTTTTGGGGAAAGAAGTGTCCGATGCATTTTCAAGGCCATCCGGGGCCCAATAATAAGTCTTTGTATCTCAGCCACATGAGCATATTTTTTCTTATGTGCTAAAATCATCAGGTAATAGTCTTAGTTACAATAAAAAAAAATTCTAGGACACTACTCAGGCCTTGATTAATGCCTAGGACCAACACAAAAATAAATGCAGTTTCTTGTAATTATTGCAGTTGACCTATTGCTACTCCTAGGATTATCATCTATGTCAAGGGTCTCTGGCTTGTGACTCCCTCCATAGGTAAAGGATCACTAAATCTATCAGTCAAATGTAACTAAATCCTCCATATATTGCCTTTGTAATAGAAATTAAAATTGTTAATAACAAATAAATTATAATAAGTGTAGACAAAAAATCCATAAACACCAAAGATTTAATTCATGCTATGACATTTTTAGACCTCAAACATCAATAAGGATTTTTTTAGAAAACACACTTTTATCTCTACTAGTATTCTACCCACTGTGAAACTGAAGAACTGAAATCATACACTACCCAACTTAGAGGCCTACACCAAGAAATAATTAGATGGCAGACATTGGTACAAGCAAGCTTTACACTGCATATTCTCCTAAGTGAATTAATACTAAAAACAATTGACATGGTCCAGCCTGAGTTGAAGTTGAATATCTTGTCTCAAGAACAAAAAGTGAGGGCTGAGAATATGGCTTAGTGGGAGAGTGCTTGCCTAGCAGCCATGAAGCTCTGGGTTTGATTCCTCAGTAAGATATAAACAGAAAAAGCTAGAAGTACATTGTGGCTCAAGTGGTAGAGTGCTAGACTTAAGCATACAAAGCTCAGGAAAATGCCCAGACTCTGAGTTCAAGCCCCAGGACTGGTTTAAAAATGGTGAAGACAGGAAGCAGGGAGAAGAACAGAGTTATTTGTCGAGCCTACATTTTCCCAGCCTTCATGAACTTTCATCTTGTGATTGGTTTTCATTCTATTCAGTGGTCAACAAACTAGTTTCCTCTGAGTCTCTGAATCCTGTGTTATTTAGAGTTAGGAATCCTAATTTTAGTGTTGGGGATTTTGCTAAATGGAAGAGTACTTGCTGGCAAGTGTCAGGACCTTAGTTTGCTTCTCAGGTCTGAAAAAAAGGACCCTTAAGTCTTCTTTAGTTTGTGAAACTTCACAGAAAAAATAAATGCATTCACTCATTCATAGAAGCACAAATTGATACATTTTCTAGGCTCATTTGAGAAAATATACTATGAAATAGCAAAACAAAAGTCACACACTGATGGTTCACACTTGTAATCCAAGCACTCAGGAGGCTGAGATTTGAGGATTATGGTTTGAAGCCATTTGGTGCAAAAATGTCCATGAGTCTCTTATCTCAACCAGTGAAAAACAAACCTGAAAAAATAAAACTGTAGCTGTAGCTCAAGCAGTAGATTGTTAGCCAAGAGTTATAAAGCTACAGGGCAGCACCCAGTCACTGAGTTCATGTCCCAGAAGAACTGGCAGAAAAAAAATGAACTCAAATTCAAAACAGCTTTATTAGGTTCAAAATAGTTCATGATCATTGAGAATAACTTGCCATTTTGGGCCAAACAAAACAATTATTTTTCTTTAATGAAATAGAATAAGACACTTTACTCCTTAATTAGTGCAAAATCATGTAGGATTTCACAGTGTGGAAAGGTACCTTTTCTAATGATAGCAGAAAACTTCAGTATCACTGTATGTATTATATCCCAGGACTGTAAAACATATAAAGTTAGATTTGTGCTCCATGGACCAAATTTCATGATTCATAAAAGAGTATCTTCACAGTACTTTATTTATACTGAACCTTTTTTCATTCTTTATTATTGACCACAACATAAATGTTAGTAAGGCTTGCCTTTTCATTGGAAAATTCTCTAAATTTTTTTTAAACTTTCCTTTCTTTTATACAGCAAATAAAGCTATGTATGGCATGTGAATATCACCAGTAGGGAAGTAAGTATGTCACCTCTACAATGCTCTGGACCTGCTTGATCATCTCACGTAGCTGCAGCTCTGTCTTCTTTCAGGCATCCTTTCAGGCCAATTGATCTTCTCCTTAGTGCCCAGGTTAGGTTGCTCAGCAACTTCCCTCCAGTCTCCAAGGATAGCTCATGGCTGTTTCTTCATTGCAGAAAATAGATTTCTCTATTCTACAAAAAAATAAATGTGATTGGGTTAAGCCTCTACTGTCATAAAGATTTTATTTTACATTAGTCCATGTTTCCTTTAAAGAATTCCCTAAATGTTTAATTAATGGGAGGAAGGGGCTGGGAAAGAGAGAGGGAACAGAAGACACTGTACAAATGGAAATGTATTCATTACCTGACTCATTTAATTGTAATCCCTCTTTACATGCTCTTTATAATACCAATAAAGTAAATCAATAAAAATGTTCAATTAGATGAATCTGGTCAGAATGTAGACATATACACCTATTCACCTAACAAAACTAATGCTTTACACACATCAAGAAAACAGTGTACTCGCAAATAAATCGTACTTAAATGGTTTGCTAGGCCGATCTAGCCCAGCCACCACTGCCACGCCTGGTTCTTTTGTCCAAGATGGGGAGCCACGGGCACTGCCTTCTGGGCTTCAATGCAGCCACTGAGAGGGTCTGTGGGCTGCTGTTCCACCTCTTCATCCCTGAAGCTGCACAGTGGAGCCGAGTCAGCACGTGTTGTAGTCTTCAATGTGGCTGCAGTTGAAAGGGAGGCAGGCTGCACATGAGGCCTTTGGCACCCAGCATCCATCTCAGGCTTGAGTCCTTGAGAAGCCCCACGGCTGAGGGGGGGTTGCCACTGGGCAGAGAACCTCTAAGCTAGCAGTGTGCGCTCCTCGGGCTTGGGCGCCAGCAGCAGCAGGGACTAGGACAGCAAGTCCTCAGGGACTCAGGAGCCTTGGCCCATCGCACCATGCCTGATCCTGCTGCCACCTCCTGATGACTGGCCTGTGGGCCCTGTCCAGCGCCTGCGAGCACCAGATGCTGGTAATCAGCAGCCTGAGTCCCATGCTGTCAGTTGAGCCCCCGAGGACCGGCTTCTCCACCAGGTCAAGGGCCTCAGCACGACAGCTAGTGCCTGGGAATATGCCCGACCTCCTCGGAGTGGCCTATCTGAATTTCAGGCAGCTGCAGGATGAGCCAGAGGCCGGGAAGCAAGTCCTGGCCAGCCAGCAGCTGCCCCTCATCCTCAGGCTCTAGGCAAAGCCAACGCGCACCTTCCCTGCAGAGGCAATAGCAGCAATGCAGCCATGGATGCAGCAGAAGCACCATTGCCTCCAGGCTGGCCCCACCTGCCTCCAGGTGTGCCCACATCATCAACCCAATGGGCTGCCCGCTCCTGCACTGATGCTGCACATACCTGCAGTGCTCACTTTCTTCTGTATCCGCCCTCCCCCTGCCCAATCCCTGCGGGTGTCTCTGACTCCTCTACCACCTTTGCCCTGAACATCTAGCATATGGGCCCCTCATAGAGTTCATAGTGGTCGAGGGAACTTTTGGAGAACAGCCTCCAGAAAAGAGTCAAGGGTCAGGGTGATAGAGAGCCTTGAGTGTGTGGAAAAGGTATTGCACACATATTTTGATAGAATAAGAAATCAAAAGAAAGCAAAAATTATCAAATTTAAAAGAAGAGATTAACTAGGCATCAATGGCTCAGGGCTTTTATCCTAGCTCCTCAGAAGACTGGGAGCTGAGGATCAAGATGGGAAGCCAGCTTGGGAAAGAAAGTCCCTGAGATTCTTATCTCCAATTATCTACAAACAACAACATCAACAACAACAGCAACAAAACCCACAACTGAAGCTGTGGCTCAAAATGATAAAGTGTTAGCTTTGAGTATGAAGCAATGACAGGGCTCCAGCAGCATCTGCAAAACTTGAGAAGCTCACCACCCCCAGGATAGCTCACAGCCACTGAGGAGGCTGTGAGGAGGAATCGATCCCTGGGGTACACTTGAACCACCAAAACGCACCCCGCTTAATAGCACCAAGGTACCACTTAAAACTCAACAACCCAATTCTAACTCTTTCTCACCACACTTGGGCAGGAGGTTGGGGGAGCTATAAAGTAGCATGGTGCACCATTTCGGTTGAGGAGGGGGATATCTGACATCAGACTCACAGATAATACTTGGATAGACTAGAACTTCAGAAGAAGGCCAAGGTCGACAGATATAGTCATTCTGTAACAAGTGTAGAAGGGAGAATCTTGAGTGTGAGGACTCCATAGTGCCCAATTTTGGGGTTGGTGGCAGCTACTCCCCCCTGCTGTGTTGACTAAGCGGTAGCATTTGGTTTGCTAGCCTATGAACAGCAGACACGAAGTGGGGATGGAGTGAGGCTGGTGCCTGGGTGACTCCCTTTTGCTGAGTTGTTGCCACTGCCAGCATGTGGACATGCCTGGGCTTGGAGCAAGGCTGTAAGGTCGGTGGGACTGATTGGTTCTGAAGAAGCAGAAGGTGGAGCATCTTCTGCAAGTGATGCCTTCATTACTGGTGGTCTTCCTGTCATCATGGGGCTGTGGGCTCTGCACCATAAGCGGCAGCCTGATGGAACCCTGAGGAGTCAGGAGCCAGACAGCTGAGTGCTTGGTATGGTGCAGACAGAATGCTGCTTCCCAGTCTCCCACCCCAATCTGGATTTACTTCAAATCTAGGGCTCCTTCTCCTTCCTCCTCCTCTGGTAGTTGTCCTCAGCAGCAGCACTTGAACAGTCAGTCTGTGCTTCTTCCCACTTTTTTCCCAGGTGGGGTAAATTGAGGCTGTGAGGATAGAGAGTTGTCCACTCAGTGGAGTCAGAAATAGAACCCAGAGCCCTTGGTACCCCAGTATGAGACACTTCTTTCTACCTTCCATACTTTATAATCAGTTTTTTCTGTTGCCCTCTCTTGTCCCCTGACCTCATCCAGAGATCTCTTTCTAGGGAGTACCCTGTCTGCACATGCCTGTATCCCAGGATGTGGTGACTATTGTAGAACTGGTACCCTCATAAGCTTTGCTTCCCTCCCTCACCTCCACCTGCTTATCCTTGTGTCTCTACTCAGGAAAGTCCCTTTTGAAACCATTTGCACAGAGAACCCGGGCCTCCCTGCTCCTTCTCCCTATTCACCGTTTTTAGGTACCGTTGATTCCCTGAAGAGTGAGTGCAAAGATGCTCTTGGAACTGTAGGTCCCTTGGATGGAGTGAAATGTGAATTTCTGGTTCTTGAGGAACTTGCCACTTTTGACTCTACAGTAGTATATAGGTGTCCCGATGGAAGGATTGCCCAAAATGTCTCCTAAAGCAGTTCCCTGAGGGTAAAATGACACATGCCTTCCTTCTCTGCTATGAACTAATGGGACATGGTATTTTTTGTATTCCAAACAGTGATCATATATGTTTCTACATCTTTGAAACTTACTCAAGTACTTGCACGTGTGTATGTGCATTTGGACTAAATTAGCAATTTTTCTTTGTGTGTGTGTGTGCGTGCGCGCGCGAATGTGTGTTCAGATCTTGGGTCTTAAACTCAGGGCCTGTGTTCTTTCTTTTAGTTTTTTTCACTCATGGCCAGTGTTCTACTACCTGATCGATAGCTCTACTTCTTGCATTTTGGTGATTATGCAAGGGATGCTTTAGAAATAACATTCTCAGATTTCTGCATCCTGAGTAGGTAGGATGGAACTCAAGAACTTGTACTTGCCAGGCAAATGCTCCTCCAGGAGCTAAATCCCTAAACCCAGCTCATATTTTTGATTGGCTGATTTTTGGTCACAAGTGGTGCTCTACTTTGTGAGCTAAATCTCTCTTTGTGGATATTTTTGTTTTCCTTTTTGTTTGTTTTTGGTCTGTCATGGGGCTTGAACTCTGAGCTTGGGCGTTATCTCTGTGGTTTTCAGCTCAAAGCGAGCACTTTATTGCTTGATCCACAGTGCCACTTCCGGTTTTCTAGTGATTTATTGGAGATAAGAGTCTCATGGACTTTCCTGCCAGGGCTGGCTTTGAACCGTGGTCCTTAGATCTCAGCCTCCTGAGTAGTTAGAATTACAGGCATGAGTCACTGGTGCCGGGCTCCATCTGTTTTTGTTTTTCATTTGTTTTCCTTGTTAATTAATGATAAAAGACTCAGATTTGCCTACCCAGGTTGGCTTTTGAAGTTCAATCCTCTCACCTCAAACCTCATGATTGGCTTATAGCTGTGAGTCACCAGTATCTCTCTTTGATTTGTCATTTTTGACAAATGCAAAATGTGTCTTTTGAGATGGTCTGAGCATTGCACTAAACCCAAGGCAAATTTCAAGAGAATGACAAAGAGGTAGAGACCACTTGGTGACTCACACACCTCATTACATAATGTAAGTTAAAGACTTTCTTCCCAGAAAAACACAACTCTTACCTTTATACAAGATATGGTGCTTAAGTACATCTTCATATCTATCTAAAATAGTATACACATTGAAAGGAACTCCACAACATGGATATGCTTCTCATGCATGATAAACAAGCACTCTACCACTGAGCCACCTTCCTAGGCCACTAAACAAAAGACTTTTAAGTGTCAGCTGTGCACTGTTGGCTGACACTTGTAATACTAGCTACTCAGGAGGCTAAGAGCTGGGGATTGTGGTTCAAAGCCAGCCTGAGCAGGTAAATATGTGAGAATGTTAACCAATTAACCACCAAAAATGCCAGAAATGGATCTGTGGCTCAAGGCGTAAAGCACTAGCCTTGAGTAAAAATAGCAAAGGGACAGCCCCTGAGTTCAAGTCCCACTCTGCACTACCAGGTTAAAAATTAAAAAAAAAAAAAAAGATAACGAGACTTATCATCCCTGGAACTAAAACACTTGTGAGTAGTTGCTGATGTACATCACTGCCTTCCTATACCATCGGAGACATACCACATGATAGACATACATTTCTGTTCATTTCAAGGTTAGGTAAATCACATGATTACAACTTATCTAGAAATTGCATCAGTGTGAAGTCCAAGTTAATTTCCTTTGCCAGTGATCTTAGAAGTGTGTCAGAGCTGAGTGTCCCTCACAGGAAGAAAAGAAGCTCCTACTGACTCACCTTAAACTTATGTTGTGAGTAGGAATAAGGCTAGGCTGTTTGTCAATGCAGCATTACTTGGATGGTTTTGACTCATCCTGGTTCCTTGAAGGAAGAATCCCATTTGGTTGCATGTTAGGGGTCTCAGTGGAGGTCACCATGATATAGGAACTGAAGAATATCACCAACTCCCTGAATTTAAACCTTATTATAGTTTGAAGACAGTGGTTCACATGTGTAAACCTAGCTACTCAGGAGGCTAGTAATCTGATGGTTGTGGTTCAATGCCAGCACTGGGTAGGAAGTCCATGACACTTTTATCTTCAATTAAATATCAAAAAAGCTGGAAGTGGACCAGTGTCCCAAGGGGTAGAATGCTAGCCTTGAGCAAAAAAGCTCAGGGACAACCCTAGGAATGGCACACACACACACATACACACACACACACGCACACACACACACACACACACACACACTCAAATACACATACACCGCTTTTTGTTAGCTCATCTAATGCTCCCAACAACCATATAAGTCAGGTATCCTTATTTCCTTATTTACAGAGGAGGAAAATTCCTGGTGAGTCAGTGGCCTCAAACCCCAAATCCAGGGCTGGGAAGGTGGCTAAGTGGTAGAGTTCTTGCCTTGCATGCATGAGGCCCTGGGTTCGATTCCTCAGCACCACATAAGCAAAAAGGAAAAAGCCGGAAGTGGTGCTGTGGCTCAAGTGGTAGAGCACTAGCCTTGAGCTGAAGAGCTGAGGCACAGCGCCCAGGCCCAGAGTTTAAGGCCCATGACCGGACCCAAAAAAAAAAAAAAAACCAAATCCATGCCCCTGTCCCAGGTGCCAGTACCTTTCCTTGCAACAAACCTAGGGCCCAAAAGACAAAACAGGCTACAGGCATTCTGTGCTGTGCTGTATTTGTGTGTGTGTGTGTGTGTGTGTGTGTGTATATGTGTGTGTGTGTGTGTGTGTGTGTGTGTGTGTGTGTGTGTGTGTGTGTGTGTGCACCAATTCTAGGGTTTGAACTTCTGGGTGCTGTTCCTTAGCTCTGATTCTCACGTTTGGCAGACTATACCACTTGAGCCACAGCTCCATTTCTTGGTCGTTAGTTCTTCATTGGAGATAAGAGTCTCACTGACATTTCTGCCCAGGCTGGCTTTGAATCATGGTCCTTAGATCTCAGCCTTCTCAGTAACTAGTAGTCTAGATGTGAACCATTTGCATAAGGCATAGATTCTTCACCCTTATGGGTTAGCCTGTCTTACCTAGTTTCCTCAGTATGAATTGATTTTAATAATGTTTGATCCTAGGCCAGTTGAGACATGTATTTCCTTATTACAGTTTCTGGCTGGTGTTTCAGCACAGCACTAACTGCTCTGCCGGAGGTGAAAGTTCTTGAGAAGGACAACTAAGCCAGGTGTTTGTGACTAGCACTTTTAATCCTAGCTGGTGAAGAGGCTGCGATCTGAAGATTGCAGTTCAAAGTCAGCCTGGGCAGGAAAGACTGTAAGACTCTGGAAGTTGTGCTGTGGCCCACGTGGTAGAATTTTAGCCTTGAATGAAGAGCTCAGAAACCGTGTCCAGGCCCTCAGTTCAGGCCCTAGGAAAGCACAAAATGAAAGAAAGAGAAAGAAAAAAGAAAGGTAGTGGGGGCAGGAGGAGAAGGAAGGAGGGAGGGAATAATTACGGTATTAGTAGCTCAGATATGTAATCCTACCAAGTAAACCATTAGTGGAACTGTGTCTCAAAGTGGTAGAGAGCTAGCTTTGAGCAAAAAAGCTCAGCGACAGGCCCTGTGTTAAGTCCAAAGACTGACAAAAGAGAGAGAGAGAGGATAAGAGAAAGGAAAGGAAGAAGGGAAGGAAGCAACGAACTAGTTCAAGAGTTGAGTGAAATAGAAACTGCTAGATATCTGGGAACCTACACAGAACCAGGAGGCACAGTTTTTTAACCACACATCTATGGCTAGTGCTGAATGTCAGATTCCCCTTACAGAGTCCATGTTGTGCTTTAGTAAAGGCCTACTGAATCCTCCCTAGGCCTTGGGAAGGAAGAGCTAGCCTTTGCTTCACGTGACAAGTCTAGGAAACTGAGAACATCAAGGACCTCTCATTGCAAGAAGAGGAAGAGATGGATATCCATTCCCTGGAATCTAATCCTTTCTGTGACATGCCCACTCTAATCCTTCTCCTATGCTATTATCTTCTGGTAGCCTGGAAAGATGTAAAAAAACACCTATATCACCAGCACACCAGGAAAAGAAAGGGAGCCCCTACAATGGCTTTAGGGTGGGTCTCTCTACCCCATTTGGCAGTCCTAGTCCAGCACAGACTCTGCCAGCACCATGATTAGTAGACTAAATAGCTTTGTGGAGCAACTTTCTCTCTCTCTCCCTCTCCCTCTCCCTCTCTCTCTCCCTCTCCCTCTCTCTCTCTCTCTCTCTCTCTCTCTCTCTCTCTCTCTCTCTCTCTCTCTCTCTTTCTCGCTCTCGTCCTATTGTCTGGGGGAGTCTTCAAATATGAATATAGAATGGGCTGCTATCTCCCCATTGGCACCAGCAGTGTTTAGCCATTTTCATCAAAATCAAAGACAGAGCACCAGTGATTAAATACAAATTTAAATCTGGGAGCAAGTTATAAACTATAGGCCTGGGACATTTATCATGGCTAGTGACCTCAAAGGGAACCAATGAGATGGGGGCAGGGAAGAGGCTGCAGTGGGACTTCCCTTCTCTGCCCTGCATCTTATAAGACTTCTCAAATCAAGGACAAATAATAACAGGACAGGACAGGAAAAATAATAACAATGACAAATAATAAATATTGATTACTACCAACTGCTGTATTGAGAAATGAAGGTTTCATTTATTTTATTTTTACCCCATCAAATGTCTATACCTACCCCATAGAGTATTTATTATTATTAATGTGCTTTCTTAATCTTCATTTCACATATCAGGAAATGGTATTCAGAGAAATTAAGCCATTGACTAGAGCCACACAGTTCAAAATGAAAATAGTATGACCATAAGAATACTATCTGAAGCAGGTGTTGGTATTTCATGCTTGTAATCTTAGTTACTCAGGAGGAAACTCTGAGGATCATGGTTTACAGCCATGATCTCCAATTAACCACTAAAATGCCTGAAATGGAGCTGTAGCCCAATTTGTAGTGTGCTAGTTGTGAGAGAAAGAGGTAAGGGACAGCGCCCAGGTCTTGAGTTCAAGCTCTTGTACTGGCACCAAACAACAACAACAAAAACGGCTCATACCCCAGAGTATCTCCTACACACCAACAAAAACCTGGACCTGGAGGTGTGGCTCAATAGGTACAGTACTATTCTCAAGCAGAATTAGCTAGGGAAAAGTGTCTAAACCCTGAGTTCAAGTCCCCCCCAGTATAAACTTTTGTGTATATGTATATGTATATGTATAATGTGTCCACACATATACATATGCATGTATGTATAAAAACATGTGTATATGATGATTGGGGGATATCAGGCCTGATAGCTCAAGCAAATGAAAATTTTTGCATCATTCAGCCTGTTGATGGAGACTCAGAATATCTATACTGCAGCTAAGTGTGAGAATTTGAGTATTCTCAAATTCTGAAATTCAGCAAATCATTGGATAAAGCCCATTCTATTTAGGAAAGGTAATCTACTTTTTTTTTGCTTTGCTTTGTTTTGTTTTTTGCCAGTCCTGGGGTGTGAACTCAGGGCCTGGGCACTGTGCATGAGCTTCTTTTGCTCAAGGCCAGTGGTCTACCACTTGAAACACAACGTGACTTCTAGCTTTTTTTCATGTGGTACTGAGGAATCAAGCCCAGGGCTTCATGCATTTTAGGCAAGCACTCTAACACTAAGCTACATTCCCAGCCTGTAATAAATATTCTTTACTCAAAGTTTAAAATTATTTAAATTTATCTATTTAAATTTACCCATGTTATTAAAATTGCAATCATATCCAAAAATATTTTCATAGCAACATTTACCCTGTTTGACTAAAGATGAGGCACCTCATGATAGCAGAACTAATGTGTTAAAATTCACCATCTCTAGCACGTGTTATTGGCTCATGACTATAATGCTAGCTATTTAGGAAGCTTAGAGCTGAGGATTCAAGCTTTATGAGACTCATCTCCAATTAACTACCTCAGAAAACTGACGAGGAATTATGGTACAGTGGCAGAGTGCTAGCCTTAAGCAAAAAATCCCAGGAATAGTGCCCAGGACCTGAGTATAAGAAATAAGACTGGTATGTGCATGAGTATGAATACACACACATGAACATACACATACACACCATGACCATCAGTCACTAGAATATCATGACTTCACTCACAGGAGATCTGCAACAATCAAATTGTGAGACAGGAAGTAGAATGGTGGGTTTCCTGAGACTGGGGAAAGGGATGGATGAATGATGCTGTTTAATAAGTACTTAATTTCAGGTTGGATTCTGAGAAAGTTCTACAGGTTGGTATCAGTGAGGGTGCATGAAAATGTGAATATACTTAAAGCCACTGAAGTGTACAATTATAACTGGTTCATATGACACATTTTAGGCTATGGTTATTTTCCCAGCCAGAGAGGGCTTGGACAAGAAAATCTGGCAGGATGCAAGGCCCCTTATAAAGGTCACTGGTTCAGTTTCCCACCAACAAATATCTGCTGTTGGGCCATTTGTGCTGGCCTTATGTCAGGTTGGAGCAAAGGCAGTGAGTGGTTACCTGTAACTGGCCCTCTATAATTTGAGCCACATCTGTACTTCTGGCTCTCTGTAGGTTAATTGGAGATAAAACTCTCAGATTTAGCTGACTGGGCTGGCTTTGAACCTCGATCCTTAGATTTCAGTCTTAATGTACTATCTTAAACAAATGATTGGAACTTGCTCTTTGTTGTTGTTGGTTTTGGTTCTCAGGCTTGAACTTGGGTCCCAGGCGCTGTACCTGAGTTCTGCTTAAGGCTAGCATTCTACCATTTTGAATTACTACACTACTTTTGGTTTTCTGGTGATTAATTGGAAATAAAAGTATCATAGACTTTACTGCTCAGACTGGCCTTGAACCTTGATCCTCTGATCTCAGCCTTTTTAGTAGCTAGGATTTCAGGTGTGAGCCAATTACACCTTGCTGGGAACCTGCTCCTTTATGAAGGAGGGGGTTCTGATTATCCCCATTTTCCTGATATAGAAACAGAGGCAAACAAATTGAAATGACTTGTATATGATGTCACATGCTAGTAAATTCTGGAGCTGGGTCTTTTATCTTGGTCTGTCCAATTGCAAAGCTCACCCTCAAATACTACTCCATTTGTGTGGGGCCTTGTTATCCCCTACACTCACATTCCTGTAGCAAGGAACCAAAAACGCCCACAAGTACAGGTGTGATTAAGTACATGGCTCTGTCTAGTTAGGAGCGTGCCTGGGTTTGAGTCTCATCTTCACTACTGAAGTTGGATTGAGATGATTGTTGGGCCAATATTTAAGTTTTGAGATCTTGGAACTGGCAAATCATTGGTTATATTACAGTGGCCTGGACTGTAAGACTAAGATAATGATTACCTATCTTAAAGGTTTATTACCAAATTCACAAAGAAAAAAGTTGGTTGGTGCCTAGCATATAGTCAGCAACACATTGACGCCAGCTGTTTATTTCATTGAGTAAAGATGGAAGCCTATAGCTGGGTGTGCAGTTCAGTGGTAAAGCCTATACTTATTTAGCATGGTGTGGAGGAGGAAGGTTGTGAGGGGAGAGGAGGAAAAACCAAGAAGAAGGAAGAAGGGGTGGAATGTGGCAAGGACCCAGCAGCTCAAGCTTGTAATACTAGCTACTTAGGAGGCTAAGATCTGTGGATGGTAGATCAACCCACCCTGGACATGGAAGTATATAAGACTCTTAAGTCTAATAAAGTACTCAGAAAAAGCTGGAAATGGCATTGTTGTTCAAGGGGTAGAGTACTACTCTTGATTGAGCACAATTAGTCTCAGGGATAGTGCTTAGCCAATGAGTTCCAGATCCAAGCATGGCTAAATCAATCAATTAATCAATACAACAAGAAGTTGAAGTGGAAGAATCAGTTGTATGTTAATCATGTATTTTTTTGTTGCTATGACAAAATACTTGACAGAAATAGATTAGGAATTTATTTTGCTCAGTGCCATAGATTTCAGGCAATCATGGCAGAGCAGAACATGGTGGACATGGAGCGGGGGAAGGGGTAAGAGAGGGAAAAGGAGTGCCTAAATGGGAGGATTCTCATTTCTCTTCTTTAATTCCATATGGAAAGACAGTCTATGGGATGGTGCCACTATTGTGCAGAAGGGATATCTGCTTCAGTTAATCTGCTATGGAAATCCTCCAAACACACCCAGAATTGTGCTTTACTTATTAGCTGGGTGCATCCAAAACCAATCAAATCAATCCCAATTAAGTTTATCCTCAAGATTAACCATCAGAGTTGTTAACTTCATTTGTCTCCAAATTTAGCTAACTGTTCTTTCACAGCCCATCTATCATTTTCATTCTTGTTTTTCTTTCACTTTTAGACTATTTTGTGTGTGTGTGTGTGTGTGTGTGTGTGTGTGTGCGCGCGCGCGCGCGCGCGTGCGCGCGCGTGTACTGTAACGAGAAAAACACCTTGAGTATAAAACAGATTATTCCATTGGGACCTTAGAAAACCATTGTACCAGTTCTAGCTCCATTTTCAACAGACCCTCTAAGTTTCCACTTAAGTAATATCATTTCAAACATTTATTCATCCATTATAAAGAAGTCTTTCATTCAGTGTCATGTACTCTGTAGGACTAGAGGACAGAAAATCACATTTTAGAAATAGACCAGGGAGCTTATCTCAGAATAGCAAGAGTTAAAGGAACATTATAGGTTCTCAGGTATATGAAGTTCCAAAATCAGACATGTTCTCCTCAGACTTGTTGCTCCTGGAATGACTCAGACTTGCACTTCCAAGTTAAGGTAGGAGAAAAGAAAAAGTGCAGCAGTAGTTTAGTAGTGGTGATTGTGGAGCTGATAAAATGCATGCAGCATACCCTAATGTTTAAAAAATATAACAACTACCAATTACAGTCTGGAAATAGCCTAAGGATAGACAGCAAATGGAGAAAACACTAAAGGTTAGTAAGATATCTGAGTTTTTTTGAGAGCTTTTTTGTTTATGTTTAAAGAACATATTTTTTTAAACACAGCATTTCTTCACATTACTAACCATTTATATCATCCCTCTTCAAAGGACAGAAATTTCAAAGACCAGTAGGAGAGAGGCACGGAGGCTTCTCCTCCCTATAGTTGTAATTGTACAGATTTTTGCCTTCCAAGGAAGGGAACAGGTATATCTCATCTTCTTAAGCTCCCATATTCCTCTCACAAACCAGACACGAATCAGCTAGTATTAGTGGAACTTCTCAGTGTGCTGAAGGCCAAAGAAGCAACACCTTGCTAGGCAAAGCCTGAAAAGCCAGTGTGCATACCCATGTTTGTCCATTAGAACAGCTGTATAGAAAAGCAGACTTTTCTATAAGAGTCTAAGTTTATGTAACCAGAGAAATAAACAAACCCTGTCCACAGTTGTTATTCTTTGACAGTTTAGGTGTACTATTTTATTAACAATGATCAGATATGCAAATAGACAGTAAGTGTGACCACAATGGAAAAAGATACCTATTGGGAGAGAAGCCCGATGTCAGATGTAATAGACAGATTTCAGATTTAAAGGACTATAATAATAATAATAATGAAATAGAGCTGTTGGAAGATGACCCCAGAGGCATACCCCTATGCTGGTGGCTCATGCCTGTAATACTAGTTTGTCAGTAGGGTAGGATCTAAAGATCAGGGATTAAAACCAACCTGGATAGATAAATCTAAAATAATCTCTACTAGATTAATCAAAATAATGTTATTCAAGTGGTAGAGAAGAAGCCTAGAGGAGAAATACAAAAGGTAAAGGACAGTTCAAATAGGAACAAAAGAAAATGTTTACATTACTTATATATGTAGGATTTCAATATGATATTTTCATTTATGTTTATAATGTATTCTATTCAGTACATCACCCTCCCTTCATCATGATGTAAAATAGTTTGGACATGTTTCATTATTTTATTCTAGTACAGGTAAACAATATTAGCTATGTTTATTCTCTTTCTATAAAAATTCTATAGAAGCATTTACAAGAACAGTTGAATGAAATAGGTTAAAATTATTTTAGGAAAGAGAGTGGATGAGGAATTATGATTGAGTGAGGTCAATGAAGTAAATTATATTCTTGCATTAAAATGTCACCATGAGACTCCCCTGTATAATTTAAATATATTAAAAAATTTGTGTTTTTCAAAAAGAGGAATTGAAAGCCAATATCCTACTGAATGATGAAACCACATGTAGTTATCTCCTAAAGTCAGCAACAACCATATCTACTCTCACCATTTGTAATTTGCAGGAACTGGAGTGCAAGGAAATCAATTTGACAATAGAAATGTCCATATCTGTGTTGATAAGAAGGAGTGTAATTACCTTTTGTGCAGATAACATTATCTTCTATTTGTGCCATTCTGGGCCTAGAACTCAGGGATTGTGTTCTGTCCCTGTGATTTTTACTCAAGGCTAGAATTCTCTCCCTTGAGCTGTAGCTCCACCTCTGGTTTTTTGATGGTTAATTGGAGGTAATAATTTCAAGAGTCTTACATACTTCTTTGTCCAGGCTGGCCTCCAACTTCAATCCTCAGAAATAAACCTCCTGAGAAGCGAGAATTAGAGGTAGCAGTCACTGGCTCCCAAATCTCACCTTATTTTTTATTTAGAAAATTACAAGAATTCACTAAAAATTATGTTCAATAACTAAGTTCAATGAATAGGTTATAATGTGTGTTTAAAAATAATTGTATTTACATTTGTGAGCAATGAACAATTAAGAATAATGTAGGGAGTAAGTTCTCTTTACACTAGTAGAAAAATACTTAGAATTCAATGTACCAAAAATGTAACCTTGAACAATGGAAACTACATTATACAGCAAATCTTAAAAGCACTCCAGTTTTCACTTGATATCCTATTCTGCTTGCCTCTCATGAATTTGCTCTTACAGAAAGAAACTAGTATTTTTTTTACTTTACATTATTATCAGGACTCTCACGTGGAAATACATACATCCAAATATGCCCTGAGATCTCCATTTTTATGAGGAATGGCTCAAGTACACAAAAGAGGCAGAGAGAACTCATACACTTGAGGACTGAATATCAGCCATGAATGTTTCCTCTCCAATCCTCCCAATTCAGGTTGTGTGTAAAGTATCCTCCAAAATCACAATAAATCTTTAAGAGACAAGCATAGGATCTCACATATGATGGAGGGAGAAAAAAGATTTATTCCAGCCGGGTGCCAGTGGCTCATGCCTGTAATCCTAGCTACTCAGGAGGTTGAGATCTGACAATCCCGATTCAAAGCCAGCTTAGGCAGGAAAGTCCTTGAGTCTCTTATCTCGAATAACCCACTAGAAAACCAGAAGTGGCACTGTGGCTCAATTGGTAGAGCACTCGCCTTGAGCTGAAGAGGGCAGGGACAGCGTCCAATCCCAGATTTCATGCCCCACCACCGAACACACACACACACACAAAGATTTATTCCACATTCTAATGGATAAGGTCTGGAAGACAAGTCTGAGGTCCCCTATTCATGTAGCATAGAGTTACTGAGAGGACCTTTCAGGATCAAGGAGGTAAGAATTCAAATACAGAGTAGTACATGCAAAACAGAAAGAAAAAAGCAGACTGATTTGGGGCAAAGAAGCAAGCTTCACATCAACATAAACCTAGAGTAAACTTCACTCTTCTACCCACATTCATTCTGATCACCAAAACCCAACATCTCTTTGATGAGAAAAGGAGGCAATGTAACATGCTCTAAGAAATATTTAAGGAAACATTTCACTGGTAAGCTGAAGAAATACTTAAGGAAAGGCAAGTAGAGCCCAGCAAATGTTCACAGACAGTGTCCTAGGTGTGAGTTAAAGCCACACGACCAAAAGGGGAAAAAAAAGAAAACAAAACAAAAACCTTTAAAGAATAGGCAAAATTCAGAACCAAATAACCAAAAACTGCATAAGAGTTCAAACAAGAAATTTGGAACTTTCTAGGCAATTGTTACATTTTGAAAAATATCAATTGATACAGGATTTTGGTGTTTTATTCTGTGTATATATTAGAGCAGTGGAAATTGTTCAAGAATCAGGTTAGTGTCTGTGAATACCTTTTGAAGACAAGATGGGAGATATTCTAAATTTTAAGGAGAAAGAGTAATTTCCAGTCAGCAAATCATATCTGTTAAGCAAAAATATAAGCAAAAACAATGTAATCTCCTAACCTCAATTACATTATCATAACTAAGAATTAAAATGTGAAAGTATGTAATCCTTCCCAATATATTTCTGTTATCTGATTGGTCTCACAATGTTTCAAGAGGCTAACAGTGATTTTAAAGTAGAAACTCATGTTAGCTGCCACAGTTGGGAGAGAAATTTCCCTATGCATCAAGGAACTCCTCAGACTTAGAGTCTGGCACTGGTCCAACCTATGTAAGACCCACTTCATCTAGAGTAGCCCACATTGTGGAAATTGTAATGTCCGTTTAAGCACAGATGCCTTGAAAGTTTTGGGATTATTTTTTTGGAAGTGTGGGGTGGAAGAACGTACTTAGTTTGGGTCTCCTTGCCCAGTATCGTTTTCACTTTGTGAATTCCAGTTTCTTTCCCTTGTTGCTGCTGGAAATGTCTGAACAGGGTAATACTCCACTTGGTTTATTTGTCATGGACAAATGCCAATTTCTACAGTATAATATATATAATATAAATATATGTTATATATAAATAATGAGCCTAGTTTACATCATTTAAAATGCGAATGCATGAATATGTATTCTAAAACAATTG
Source organism: Dipodomys spectabilis (assembly GCF_019054845.1). Lineage (NCBI taxonomy): Eukaryota > Metazoa > Chordata > Mammalia > Rodentia > Heteromyidae > Dipodomys > Dipodomys spectabilis. Next base: position 62,304 of record NW_024871307.1, on the reverse strand, counting down.
ATAAAATAAAATTTAAGTACAATCGAATGCCATTTTCTTCTGTGCTAGTCCTCATTTTTTTAAAAAAAAAATTTATTTTATTTTATTTGAGAACATACTGTACAGAGGGGTTACAATTACAAGGGCAGGATAATGCATACATTTCTTACCAAGCATCGCAGCCTCCTCCTTTGTTTACCCTTCACCTCCCTTCCCAGCCTCCTCCCTCTCCCCCACCCAATCATACCCCCCCTCCCCCCCACACCGACATTGTAAAGCTGGTTTTGACATGACAATTTGTACTTCTCATTGTTGCAACAGGTCCACCTGAATCCTTAAACGACTTGTTTGTCCCCATCTCCTCCACATGTTATACTGACATCAAATATAGTGAAAGCGGGGGTTACACTGTGGGGGAGGGACATACAACCAACAAAGAAATAATCTTATAAATGCATGAAAGAAACAAAAACATTAAAATACATATTTGAGGGTTCGTTTTCCTAACATCACATTCTCTGACTTTTTCCGCTTGACTCATACCTATAATAGATATTGAAAATAAGGGAAACCATGGGACCTATGTTTCTTTGGGCCTGGCTTACTTCACTTAATATAATTTTTTCCAAGCCTTTCCATTTCCTAACAAATGGGGAAATGTCATTCTTTCTGATGGAGGCAGAGAATTCCATTGTGTATATATACCACATTTTCTTGATCCATTCATCTACTGAGGGGCATCTGGGTTGGTTCCAGATATTAACTATGGTAAATATTGCTGCAATAAACATAGTTGTGCTGGTAGCTTTAGTGTGGTCTTTTTTGTAAACATTAGGGTAAATGCCCAAAAGTGGGATTGCTGGGTCATAGGGGAGTTCTATTTGAAATTTTTGAGGAACCTCCATACTGCTTTCCAAAGTGGTTGAACAAGTTTACATTCCCACCAACAATGAAGTAAGGTTCCTTTTTGTCCACATCCCCTCCAGCATCTGTTGTTGTTAGAGTTCTTGATTTTTGCTGTTCTAACTGGAGTGAGGTGATATCTCAATGTTGTTTTGATTTGCATTTCTTTTATGGCTAGGGATGTTGAACATTTCTTCATGTGTCTATTGGCCATCCTTCTTTCTTCTTCAGAGAAGCTTCTCTTTAAGTCTTTCGCACACTTACTTATTGGGCAGTTGTTTCTTTGAGGATTTGTTGTTGGGAGTTTAATTTTTTGAGTTCCAAGTATATTTTAGATATGAGACCCTTGTCCGTTGTGTGGCTAGTAAAGATCTTCTCCCAATCCGTGGGCTTTCTATTGATCTTGCTAGCTATGTCATTTGCCCTGCAGAAGCTCTGCAACCTTATGCAATCTCATTTGTCCAACCTTTCTTTGATTTGTTGTGTTTCCGGGTCTCTATTTAGAAAATTTCGGCCTGAGCCAAGGACACCCAGGGTTTCTCCTATTCCATCCTGTAATGTTTTCAGACTGTCTGCTTTGAGTTGAAGGTCTATGATCCATTTGGAGTTGATTATGGTGCAGAGTGATATATAAGGATCTAGGTTTAGTTTTCTACATGTAGTTAACCAGTTTTGCCAGCACCATTTACTGAAGAGGCTGTCTGTCTTCCATTCTATTGTTTTAGCTCCCTTATTTAAGATTAGATGGCTATAGGTCTGTAGGTTTATTTCTGGGATTTCAATTCTATTCCATTGGTCCTGAGGTCTGTTCTTATGCCAATACCAAGCTGTTTTGATTACTATGGCTTTATAGTAGAGTTTGAAATTTGGTATTGATATTCCTCCAGCAGTGTTCTTTCCGTTGAGGAGGGTTTTTGCTATTCGGGGTCTTTTATTGTTCCATCTGAATTTTTGGATTGCCTCTTCTATTACCTTGAACAATGAGGGTGGATATTTGATAGGTATTGCGTTGAATTTGTAGATAGCCTTGGGAAGTATTGCCATTTTCACGATGTTAATCTTTCCAATCAAGGAGCATGGGAGGTTTTGCCATTTTTCAAGTTCTGTGTTGATTTCCTTTTTCAAGATTTTAAAGTTTTCATCATAGAGGTCCTTCACTTCTTTAGTTAAGTTAATTCCTAGGTATTTTATTTTTTGTGGGGCTATTACAAATGGAGTTGCTTTCCTAATTTCAACCCCACTTTTCTCATTGTTGGCATACAGAAAAGCCATTGATTTTGGGGGGTTAATTTTATAACCTGCTACTTTGCCAAAGCTTTGAATCAGCTTGAGTAATTTGGGAGTGGAGTCTATGGGATTCTTTAAATACAAGATCATGTCATCTGCAAAGAGGGAGAGTTTTATTTCTTCTTTCCCTATTTGGATCCTCTTTATGTCTGCATCTTGTCTTATTGCTGTAGCTAGGCATTCTAATACTAGATTGAAGAGAAGTGGAGAGAGTGGGCATCCTTGTCTTGTTCCTGAGTTAAGAGGAAATGGCTTTAGTTTTTCACCATTGAGTATAATGCTGGCTGTAGGTTTGTCATATACAGCCTTTATTGTATTGAGGAATGTTCCATGGATTCCTAATTTTTCCAAAACCTTCATCATAAAGGGGTGTTGGATCTTGTCTAATGCTTTTTCTGCATCTATTGAGATAACCATGTGGTTCTTATTCTTGCTCCTGTTGATGTGATGAATAATATTAATTGATTTGCATATATTGAACCAGCTTTGCATCCCTGAAATGAATCCTGTTTGATCATGGTGTATGATTTTTTGGATGAATTGTTGAAGTCGGTTGGCCAAAATTTTGTTGAGAATTTTGCATCAATGTTCATCAAAGAAATGTGTCTATAGTTCTCTTTCTTTGATGAGTCCCTGCCTGGTTTTGGGATGAGGGTTATGATGGCTTCATAGAATGTGTTCGGTAGTGAGCTTTCTCTTTCAATTTCATTGAAGAGTTGGAGGAGAATTGGTGTGAGCTCTGCTTTGAAGGCCTTGTAAAATTCCGCTGTAAAACCATCTGGTCCTGGACTTTTCTTAGCTGGGAGGTCTCTTATTGCTGTTTCTATTTCAATGCTTGATATGGGCCTGTTAATATAGTTTAACTCATCTTGGTTTAGTTTTGGCATGTCAATATTTGCTAGGAAGAGGTCCATTTCTGTCAAGTTCTCAAACATATTAGCATAAAGTTTTGAGAAGTATTCCCGTATAATGTTCTGAATCTTGGCTGTTTCAGTGGTGATGTTTCCATTCTCATCTCTGAGTTTATTAATTTGGGTGTGTTCTCTTCTTTTTCTGATAAGATTTGCTAAGGGTCTGTCAATTTTGTTAATTTTTTCGAAGAACCAACTCTTTGTTTTGTTGATTCTTTCTATAGTTTTTTTGGATTCTAATTCATTTAATTCTGATTTAATTTTGATTATTTCTTTCCGTCTAATAGATTGGGGTTTATCTTGCTGCTCTTTTTCAAGGAGGTTTAGATGTGTCATTAAATTCTTAGTTTCAGATCTCTCCAATTTGTTTATGTAGGAGCTCAGAGCTATAAACTTGCCTCTGAGTACTGCCTTTGCTGTGTCCCAGAGGAGCTGGTATTTTGTGTGTTCATTTTTGTTGAATAGCATGAACATTTGAATTTCCTTTCTAATCTCTTCCATGACCCACTCATGATTCAGCAGTGTGTTGTTCAGCCTAAATGTGATACCGGATTTTCTTTGCTGGCTTTTGGTGTTGAGTTCTAATTTTATTCCCTTGTGGTCAGAGAGAATGCAAGGTATAACTTCAATGTTTCTGAATTTAGACAAGTTTGCTTTCTGGCCTAAAATGTGGTCTATTTTAAAAAACATTCCATGTGCTACTGAGCAAAACGTGTATTCTGATGCTGCTGGGTGAAATGTTCGGTAGATGTCTGTTAAGTCTAGTTGATCTATGCAGCTGTTTAGATCTGCGGTTTCTCTGTTGAGTTTTTGCCGAGTTGATCTATCTAGTGGGGAGAGTGGTGTGTTAAAATCCCCAACAATTAATGTCTTTGGATCTATATGGGATTTGAGGGAAAGTAGTGTTTCTTTGATAAATTTGGGTGCTCCATTGTTTGGCGAATAGATATTTAGAATTGTAATATCCTCCTGAAGGAGAGATCCTTTAATTAGTATGAAGCGACCTTCTTTATCTCTTCTCACAAATTTTAATTTGAATCTATTTTATCTGATATTAGGATTGCAACTCCCGCCAGTTTATTGGGGCCGTTTGCTTGGCAGATTTTGTTCCATCCTTTAACATTGAAAATGTGTTTGTTTTATACGGGCAAGATGTGACTCCTGCAGGCAGCAGATAGAAGGGTCTTGTTTTTTAATCCAACTAGACAGTCTATGTCGCTTAATTGGAGAGTTCAGTCCGTTAACATTAAGAGATAGGACTGAGAGGTATTTGGGAGTTCCTGCCATGTTATCTACCTTCTTGGGGGCTGCTAAAACTGGGTTCTTCCTATGGTTCTTGGATTCTCAGTTTGGGTGCAGTTTCTTGGCATTTATTGCAGTCTTGTTGGTTTTCTATGTGTAGGACATCTTTAAGAATCTTTTGTAGGGCTGGTTTGGTGGAGATGTATTGTTTCAATTTTTCTTTGCTATGCAAGGTTTTTATTTGGCCTTCAGTTATGAAGGAGAGTTTAGCTGGGTACAGTATTCTTGGTTGATAGTTGTTTGTTTTTAGGGCATGGCATACATCATTCCAGGCTGTTCTTGCTTTGATTGTCTCTGCTGAGAAATCTGAGGTGATTCTAATTGGTTTCCCTTTATAGGTGATTACCCTTTTCTCCTTGACAGCTTTAAGGATCTTTTCCTTGTTCTGAGTTGATCCTGTGTGGATTATAATGTGGCGGTGGGATGTCCTATTCTGGTCTGGACTATTTGGGGTTCTAAAGGCTTCTTGTATCTGGACAGGCTTATCTTTTTGCATGTTTGGGAAGTTCTCTGCTAGGATCCTGTTAAACAAATTTCCTAGACCATTAACTTCTGTTTCTAGGTGCTCCTCTACACCCATTATCCTTAGATTAGGCCTTCTGATGGTGTCTTCCAAGTGTTGGATAGATCTATCATATTTCTTGGACTTGTCTTGGATGGTTGTATGTTCTTTCTCTATAATATCTAGGCTCTCTTCAATCCCTGAGATTCGATGTTCTGCATGGTCTAACCTGCTGTCAAGACTCTCTACTTTGTTTTTTATCTCTTTTCCTTCTAGTTGGTCAGCTTTGATGGCTTCAAGTTCTTTGTTGAAGCTCTGTTTTAGGTCTTGTATGAATTTCTTTACTTCCTTAATTTGGTGTTCAGTGTTTGTCCTCAAATCACTTAGTTGATTGGTTATGGTTTCTTTGGGCTCCCATTCCTTCTGTTGGATTCCATTCAGCATTCCCTTTGTGGTCTCCCTGACTTCCTTCAGCTCTTTGTTAATGGATTCCATGAATGCCTTTAGTGATCTTTGTATGTTCTATAACTGGTCTCTCAATTCCTGTATTACTCTTTGATTAGCTTCCTCCCGTTCGTGGGATTCCTGCAGATCTTTTTGAGTGTTCTCAGCCTTCTCAGGCCATTCCTCCCTTTCTCTTTGAGTATTCTCAAGTTGTTCACGCAAATCCTGTATTAGTTTTTGAGTAGCTTGCTCACGCTTATGACATTTCTGTATAAACTTCTGGGATGCCTCCTCTCTCTCCCTATCACGCTCATACAGAGTCCTTTGTACGTTGTCAAACTTCTCATTTATCATGTTTGCCAGCAGTGTTTTAGAGCTATTTGGGAACTCTCCTCTGGATTATTCATTATCTGTTCTAACCCCGGATTATCAAGATTGGGAATTGAGATAACCGAATTTGCCATTTTTCTTGTATTTTTCCGGCTTACTCTGCCCATTTGAAATGAAGATAGCACCAGTTTTGTGCTAGAACACTATCTTAAGGCAACCATCAACCAAAGTTTGCATTTGTACAGTCAATAGTCTACAGATACAATCTAGTTCAACAGATACATCTATTCGACATCAAACAACTATATGTTAAAGGACTTCGAACCGCAGAGAAGAATTTGGAAAACCAGAAATTATTAGGGTTAGGGAGAGATGTGGGTAAAAAATAGGAATAGATTGGTGTGGGGAGGCACAGGGAGAGTTAAATATGTCCTAATCACAATGCAGGAAATAGGTTGGGTAGGATGCAAGTAGAGAGAGAAAAAGAAGAAAGGGAAAGGGGAATGAAAAGAGACCAGAAAAAAAATAGAAACGTAAAAATTAATGTTATTATAGAGATTAAAAGACCATCTATTTAGAGAGGAATGTGAATATGTTGAGAGAAAGGGAGGGACATAGAGGAGATGTGAAAAACTTTAAAAAATGCTTAAAATGTTATATAGGTATAAAGAGGTAGTACTGCTATTAATGAATTTAAGTCTCAGAGGTTTTGAATTGAGTAATAAGTTTGTGGATTAAGAGTGTATACAATGGGGGATAGGGTCTACTAGTTAACTACGGGTTTATCTGAGGATGTGCAGGACAAGAGTTAAGTCACATAAAGAAGAACAAAAGAGGAAAAGGTGGAAAGGATAGGAAAGTGAGAAGAAAAGATCAGAAGTTCAGTAGAGCTAGACAAAAAACAAAAAGTTAATTAAGAATGAAAGAAAAAGAGAAAGAAGTCAAGAAAAGAAAGGAAAACACACATTCACGTATTCCTAAAATAAAAATTGTAAGAGGAGAAAAAAAAAGTTACTGGAAAACAATTATTTTTTCAGAAGATGCAAAAATTAAAGATTAATAAAAGTTTTAGAAAAGGAAAAAAAATTTTATATATATAAGGTAACAAAAAACGAAAAAAAAAACAAAACAAAAAAAAAGAAAAAAGAAAAGAAGAAGAAGAAAAAAAAAGTTCTTTGATTTTTTTGGGGGGGAGGGGTGGGAAGAGTCCTGTATCTCCCTTTTGTCTGTAACCAGAGTCTGGTTGGAGTCTCTGGTCAGCTTGAGGTCCTGTGGCTTGATTGGTTTCTTAACTCAGTTTGTTGGAACAGTCAGAAAAATGCTCTGCTTTACCCAAGATTTTGAGATTCCCCCTCCCAGGTTAGTTTACTGGGAGGGTGATCTGCTTTGAGAATCATAAAAGAGGGGGATGCAGTGATGAGGCTAGGTTCTGGGTAGAGTTGAGGCCTTTCAACAAACAGTAGCTTTTCCCTGGGGCTATTTTGTGAAAAAAAACTCACAGCACCCAGCCTGGAGCCATTCTCAGGGTTTCTGTTTTTCAATTGATTGTGGTGGCTGCTAGAGGGAGGGGCAGCCTCTGGCTCTGGTTACCCAGTGAGGAGATCCACTCCAATGGCTGGCGCCTGAGCTGGGTGAATTTTCCCTGGATGGAACTGAGTCTGTGAGGTCACTTCGCTGTTAAGTTCTTGTGACCTGCTAAGTGACTCGTTTTATTCCAAGGCCTGAGCTGGAGCTAGCCGCTCCTCCGAGCTTTGACGGTATCCAAGATGGAGATCACCGTTGCTGGGGGGGGAGGGGTGGCCTTCCCTCCTCTGCTCCCTGAGAAGGAGTGAGGAAGTTGGGCTTCTACTCACGCCGAGTCTTGGATCCTGGGTCGTCTCTGGTCTGCAACGTGCAGGATGAAGTTGTCTGCTCCTTGTCGGTTCTTGCTGGTGTTGAGTAGAATCCGCTCGTCCGCTGTGTCTGGCTCCTTCATCCCAGACTGCGTCTCAGGTATGCCCCCGCGGCGGTGGTTGCCGTCGCGACCCTGCCGCTGCAGCGGCAACTGCTGGCAGGCGCTCAGATGTGTCTGCTTGGCTTCCCCTCTCTTGACTAACTCTCTGTCCTGTGATGGCACACTTGGTGTGATTCTCTGGCTTGGGACTGTTCACTGGAACTCTGAAACTGTTTTCTATGCAAGAGCTTGTTCAGATTCCAGCTTCTCCTCCGCCATCTTCCCGGAACTCTAGTCCTCCTTCTTAAACTTAAGGCCTGGGCATTAACCATGAGCTTCTTTTGCTAAGTGCTAATATTGTACCAGTTAAGCCACACCTCCACTACCAGCTATTTTTGATAGTTAATTGGAGAGCAGTCTCCCATAGTTTCGCTGGGAGAGTTTAGCTGGGTACAGTATTCTTGGTTGATAGTTGTTTTTCTTTAGGGCATGGCATACATCATTCCAGGCTCTTCTTGGTTTAATTGTCGCTGCTGAGAAATCTGAAGTTTTTCTAATTGTTTTCCCTTCATAGTTGATTGATCTATTCTCCTTGACAGCTTTAAGGATCTTTTCCATGGTCTGAGTTGATCCCGTGTGGATTATAATGTGACGGTGGGATGTCCTATTCTGATCTGGTCTATTTGGAGTACTGAAAGCTTTTTGTATATGAATAGGCCTAACTTTTTCCATGTTTGTGAAGTTCTCTGCTAGGATCCTGTTAAACAAATTTCCTAGACCATTAACTTCTGTTTCTAGGTGCTCCTCTACACCCATAATTCTCAGATTAGGACTTCTGAAGGTGCCTTTCAAATATTTCATAGATCTATCATATTTCTTGGATTTTTCTTGTATAATTGTGTTCTTTCTCCATAATATCTAGGCTGTCTTCAACCCCCGAGATTCGATTTCCTGCATGATCTAACCTACTGTCAAGACTTTCTACTTTGTTTTTTTATTTCTTTTCCTCCTAATTGGTCAGCTTTGATGGCTTCAAATTCTTTTTGGAGCCTTGTTTTAGATCTTTTATGAACTTCTTTACTTCCTTAATTGGATGTTCAGTGTTTATTCTCAAATAACTCAGTTGATTGATTATGGTTTTTTGCACTCCTATTCCTTCTGTTGGGCTCCATTCAGCATTCGGTTGTGGTCTCCCTGAATTCTATCAGCTGTCTCCTTATGGTTTCTATAAATTTCTCTATTGATTTTTTTCTATTGTCATCCCTCTCTCGCAATTCATGTATTTCCCTTTGATTAGTTCCCTATCGTTCTCTCAATTCCTGTAATTCTCTTTGACTGTTCTCCCCCTGCTCATGCAATTCCTCTCTTTCTCTTTGTTAATTTTCAGACTGCTTAACAATTCCTGTATTTCTCTTTGACTCTTCTCAACTTGCTCACCCAATTCGTGTATTAATCTTTGCGCAGCTTCCTCACAATCACCAGACTCCTGTATTAATCTTTGGTTTGCCTCCTCTCCTTCCATATCACATTCACACTGAGTCCTTTGCAGGTTTTCAATCTTTTCATTCACCATGTTTACCAAAAGTGTTTGTACACCTTTGTGGGAACTCTCCTCTGGATTATTCATTAACTGATCTGTCACCTGATTATCAAGAGTGGGAGTTGAGATACACGGACTTGCCATTTGTCTTGTGTTTTTCCAGCTTGCTCTCCCAATTTGGTATGAAAGTAACACTAATTTTGTGCTAGAACACTATTTTAAGGCAAGCATTAACTGGAGTCCTGTAGTCGCACGGTCAAAATGGCTGCAGGTACAATCTTGTTGAACAGATACAATCTATTCAACATCAACAACTATGGATTAATGGGCTAAAAACAGCAAAGAAGGATTTGGCAAGCCAGAAATTATTATGTTTAGGGATAAATGTAGGGAAAATAGGATTAGTGTGGGATCCAGAGAGTTTACAGGAGAGTGAATTTAACCAAGGATAATCTCAGAGAGGGAGATGGATTGGACAGATGATAGGAGAGAGATAAAAGAAAAAAAACAATAAAAAATGTAAACACATTAATTTAAATTTAAAAAGTTAAACACTTAAAAATTATGTAAGTATAAAGAAATGATATTTAGAGAAGAAAAGGATAGAGTGGGAGAAGACGAGGGATAGAAAGGAAACATGATAAACCAAAAAATAAAAATCCTTAAAATTATTTGTTTTTCCCCTTCCCCTCCACAAATTATGCCTACATCAAATACAGTGAAAGCAGTGGTTATACTGTGTGGGAGGGATATACAAAGCAACCAAGAAATAATCTTATAAATGTATTAGAGACAATCGCATGAAAGAAAAAACAAACATTTGAATACATATCTTAGGGTTCATTTCCCTAACATCACCTTATCTGACATTTTTTGCTTGACTCAGACATATATTAGATATTTCAAATAAGGGAAACCATGGGACCTGTGTTTCTTTGGGCCTGGCTTACTTCACTTAATATAATTTTTTCCAAGCCTTTCCATTTCCTAACAAATGGATCAATGTCATTCTTTCTGATGGAGGCAAAGAATTCCATTGTGTATATATACCACATTTTCTTGAATCATTCATCTACTGAGGGGCATTTGGGTTGGTTCCATATCTTAGCTATAGTAAATAGTGCTGCAATAAACATATTCATGTTGGGAGCTTTAGTGTGGTCTTGTTTGTAAACATTTGGGTAAATGGCCAAAAGTGGGACTGCTGGGTCATAGGGGAGCTCTATGTGGAGTCTTTTGAGGAACCCCCATACTATACAGGTAGAACCATTGCAACAATGAGATGTACAAGCCATTATGCCGAAAAATGAACTTTACATCTTTCGTTTGGAGGGGGAGTGGAGGGGTGGGGAGGGGGGAGGATTGGATGGGGGGTCGAGGGGAGGATGGAAAAGGATGGGAAGGGGAAACAAAGGAGGAAGCTGCAATGTTTGATAAGAAATATACTCATTATCTTGCCTATGTAATTGTAACCCCTCTGTACAGTATTTTCACAATAAAAATAAAATAAAATAAAATAAAAAAGGAAAAAAAAGAAAAACAAACTTTACAATTTAGGCAAAGGGGAGTGGGGGGCATGTAGTTGTGGAGATGGGAGGGAAGGGATGGTAGGGGGAAAACAAAGAAGGAGATAATAATGCTTGATAAGAAATGTACTCATTACCTTGCTCATATAACTTTAACCCCTCTATACAGTATTTTTACAATAAAACAAATAATAAAATTAAAAAAGTAATTAAAAATCCTTAAAAGTAGTTAATTGAGGGCTGAGAAGGTGGCTCAGTGGTAGAGTGCATGCCTTGCATGCATGAGGCCCTGGGTTCGATTCCTCAGCACCACATAAGCAAAGAGAAAAAAGCCGGAAGTGGTACTGTGTCTCAAATGGTAGAGCCCTATCCTTGAGCTGAAGAGCTGAGGGACAGTGCCCAGGCCCAGAGTTCAGGCCCCACGACCAGACCAAAAAAAAACAAAAACAAAAGTAGTTAATTGAAAATTATATAGGTTATAAAGTAATAATACTATATTAAAGCAGTTAAGACTAAGATGCAGTGAATTGAGTAATAAATTTCTGGATTAAGTAGGTACACAATGGACGATAAGGTGTAATAATCGACAAGGGGTATACATCTGGGGATGAGCTGAACAGTAATTAAGCAACGCAAAAATGAAAGAAAGAGATAAAAAATAAGGAAAAGAATAAAATTAAGGACGAAAAGGTTAAAAAAATTAAATAAAGAAGTACACACACTTACATATACACCTAAAATAAAAATTATGAGAAAAAAGAAAAGATTAATAGAAAAAAATTTAAATTTTTTTTAAAAGTTACAAGAAAGAGTTCTTTGTGTAAGTTATATTCAATAGGTAGGTCTCATTAGGTAGATGATGAATAGAACCCCACGTGCTATTCAGGCAAGAAAAAAAAATTATGAAACTGCTGCCCCCGCCATACATCCTGGAAAAACAAGGCTGCAAAGGAAATGGTTTATGACCCACCCCTGGGCCAGAACTTATCTAGGTCAGGGACAGGAATAGGTATAGCCACACTGGATCTGAGTGTGACCTCCGGGACTGGGACCCACCTAAGGTCTGATAGGAGGCATGTGACCAGAGGTGGCCTAGGATATAAGCTAGCAGGAGGGGAAGGTGACAGCTTCCAGGTCTGCCAGTTACATAGGTAACAGATACTGGGTGGAAACTTAGCCAAGAGGAAGGGAGGTGTCCCTGTTCAGACCTTACATGCCAGCATTTTGATGATTATGAAAATGGGTAAAAATTATCTCTGGCTATTTCCTGCTTGCAAGGGACGTTGACAATAGGGGTAAAAGGCTGAAAGGTGTTCCTCTGAGAGAAGACAGCAGGTAACAGCTGTCACTTGGTGGGCATGAGTTCGTAGGTGAAGTCTGGAGAAGTCTCATGCATTGATGGGCTAAAAAAATACTAAAGAGCAAATAAATGGCAAGTGGAAGGGCTTGGGGCTGAAAACGTTGGTAGAAATGTCCCTAGCTACTTCTGACATCTGGCGACTAGGTAGAGGAGAAGTCAGGTAACACAGGCAAGAATATAAATTTCTATCCAGTTGAAAGGTAGATAGGTACAGACATTAGACAGGCAGCCTTCTTACTTCTATTGACCTCCTGGCTCTGGTTAAAGGGCAGGTACAAAGTGGCTGATGTGACATCATTTCCTCTTACTCTTTTCTGTGGTCCCTTGTTCCCCAGACTGGCTGAGTCTAGGTGCTTGTTGCTATGATGGTTTGTCCCAGGTGGTATTTAAGGAGGTTTGAACTCAAGGCCTGGACACTGTCCCTGAGCACTTCTGCTCAAGGCTATTGCTTTACCACATTGAGTTACAGTACCACTTCCAGTGTTTGGTTTGTTAGAAATAAGCGTCTTGATCCTTGTTTCTAGACTGGCTCTATGCAAGTTACTTGGGAGATGGAGTGTTAGGGATTTTTCAGCCTGGGATGGCTTTGAACTGCAATCTTTGCCACTGAAGCCCTTTATTATTTTCAATTAAAGCAACAAGGAGATCAAGTAGAACAAGTAGAGTTTACCTGGTTCTTATCAAGAATTGACCAACAAATATTCTGAAAAGACAAAACTCATTAAATGTGATGAGAATTTTAGCACAGATATAGTATTGATTTCTTTATGGTACCCCTACCAGTGCTTAAGTTAACCAAAGTTACAGAAAAAGCCTTAGCTTTTACAAATCAAAAGCAAAATTTCACCAGCTAATCAGCTGCATGTGATGGAGCCAAGGAAGACTCCAGTCTACTTTTACCATGGTGGAGGTAGGATGGTATACACAGGAGTGAGGGCTGTCTTCCAGGTTGGAAGAGATGGACTGGATCTGGACTGCATATAGACTGGCTAGCACTGAACTACGAAACCAAACTGAACAAACTTCAGGAATCTCAGATGATTTAAGCCAAATAACTTGGTTGCAATGCCAGATAACAAGTTTACACAGACACAGACATAGACACATAGGAATATACACACAGAATCAAGTTGAGGTCAGGGCAAAATCGAGTTGGTGCAAAATAGCAGCTGAGCTCCCAAGATGCCAAGATGGTGCATCTGCTACACGGTCAATACTAGAGAGAGCTAAAGATATTTTTTGGGGTCAGGTCATGGGGCCTGAACTCTGGGTCTGGGTGCTGTCCCTCAGTGCTTCAGCTCATGGCTAGCGCTCTACAACTTGGGCGACAGCACCACTTCTGGCTTTTTTCTTTTTTCTATGTGGTGCTAAGGAATTGAACCCAGGGCCTCATGCATGCAAGGCAAACACTCTACCAGTATGCCACCTTCCCAACCCGAGAGCTAAAGATTTTGAATGTGAGGGTGCATTGCTTCCAGAACACATGGATCTTCAGGTTCCACCCATAGTACAAAGGAAGAGGAGGGGTCCTGCAGGGGAGGAAGCCTTGCAGGAGAGGCCACAGGAATGGTCTCACACGGGAGGCCCCAAAGGAGGGATTACCTTGCAGGGGAGGTAGCAATAGAGGGGGTGCCTCATGGCAGAGGCTGCCAAACAGAGGGGTCTTGCTGGGGGGACCACAAATGGAGGGTGCACCTTGTTTGGGAGGCTGCAAAAGAGGGAATGGCCTCACAGGAGAGGCCACAAATCGGGGTATACCTAACTGGGGAGGACGCAAATACTGTGACTCATGGGGGAGGCTGCAAAAGTGGGTGTAGTAGTAAGCTTGGTGGAAAGTTAAGAGTCAGATGAGAATAAACCCTTAACCCGCCATGTGGCCAAGATGGCGAACTCAAGATTGTGAATTTCTGAAAAACCACAAAGACAACCTAAACAAATGGAAACTCTGACAATTTTCAAACGTAGAATGGCTAGCCTTTGAGAGGGAACCTCGAGGGGGTGTCCTGGGACCCAGCCTATATTGCATTTTTCAGGGCACAAGCAAAAATGTTGTAGAAAAGAGAAAGGGAGAAATAAGGAAAGTTAGACATGATTGGCAGAGAGAGAGCAAAGAAAGGCTGAAAGTAAACAGACTTCTGACCATTTACTATTGCAGTGGCAAAAAAAAAACTGTCTATATCTGAGAACGGCATAAAAATTAGGCTCTCTGGCTTTCCAGAGAGCACAGGAAGCATTTCAAAGGGGTTTCACAGCTCAGCTTGATTCGCAGCACCCCATTAAATGTATAGGAGAATCAGTCTGGTGATTGAAGGAGAGCTGACCAGGCAGAAGTGGCGTCCCAACTTCCCCCCCAAACCCTGTAGAGATAAATGGCCAAGTCCCTGACCAAATGTCCTTGATTTCAGAGGTGACTGGCCTTTCAGCTAAAAGCCATAAGAGCTCTCTGGCAAGGTGCCACATCTGGACAGAGATTGACCAACAGAAAACTGTAGAGAGTACTTTCAGTCATGAGAGTAGAGAAGTGGTATGGGTGTGGATGTGAAGGCCAGCAAGGTATTGGTGAAAAGTCTCGCATGATATCTCTAGGAAGTTTGGTTCACAGAAAAGGGGTAGTTAGGAAATTCTAACATTCACAACTCAAAATCCCCATCCGAGACACAGAACAATATGTAAGGCATATTAAATAGGTAGGTTTCCTTAGGCAGCCAATGAAGAGAACACCACGTGCTATTCAGGCAGGAAAAGAAATTTATTTACTGAACTTCTGCCCCTGCCATGTATAATTGAGAAGCATAGCTGAAACTGAAAGGGGGGATGGCCACCGCTGAGTGAGAATTTATCTAAGCCAGGATCTGGAACAGGTGTGGCAACACTGGATCCGGATGTGACCTCAGGGTCTGGGACCCTCCTAAGGTCAGATGGGAGGCATGTGACTAGACGTGGCCCAGGATGTGACCTAGCATGAGGGGAAGGTGACTGCTTCCAGGTCTACTAGTTACTTAGGTAACAGATGCTGGGCAGAAACTTAGCCAAGTGGGAGAGAGGTGTCCCTGTTCAGACCTTAAACATTCATTTTTTTTCTTGGGGAGTGGATGGGAAGATCCTGTTTCTCCCCTGTGTTCATAAGCAGTCACTGGGTGGAGTCTCTGGTCTGCTTTTGGTTTTTTTTTTTTTTAATTGTGAAAATATCGTACAGAGGAGTTACAATTACATGGGAAACGTAATGAGTACATTTCTTATCAAGCATTGTTGCCTCCTCCTTTGTTTCCCCTTCCTATCCCTTCCCATCTCATTTCTCCCCCACACCCTCCCCCCAACCGGGCCAAAGTTGTAAAGTTTTTTTTCCACATAACGACTTGTACATCTCATTGTTGCAATGGGTCCAACTGTATCCCTATTTAAATGGTTTGTTTTTGCCCTTCCCCTCCACAAATTATACCAATATCAAACATAGTGAAAGCAGTGGTTATACCATGGGGGAGGGACCGACAAATCAACAAAGAAATCATTTTAAAAATGTGCTACAATCTCAAGAAAGAAAAAAAAAACATTTAAATCCTTACCTTGGAGCCCATTTAGCCTAATATCAGCTACTGTGACTGTTTATGCTTAGCTCAGACATATACTAGACTCTACATATATATTTGAAGGTATTTGATGTATGATAAACCATCAACATAAAATATACAGTGATTTTGATAAAAAATAAAAATGACTCAGAAAAAATTATAAATGCAAAAACACTCTTCACAGAATCAAACTCTCAGACATATTTCATAACTTTGGAAAGGATAAAGTGGCTGAAGTTAGTATAAATTCAGAAGTATGACAATTCTCAAAGACATAAAAAGATATTCATATATTTCATTATATAACCCAAAGCAGAAAGCAAATGTTGTTGTGATGATTTTTTATAACACAGTCTCGCAGGTGCTGGGAAGGTGGATTAGTAGTAGAGTGCTTGCCTTGCATGCTTGAGGCCCTAGGTTTCATTTCTCAGCACTACATAAGCAGAAAAAGATGGAAGTGGTGTTGTGGCTCAAGTGTTAGCACTAGACTTGACCTAAGGGACAGCACCTAGGACCCAGAGTTCAAGACCCATTACCACAATATCAAATACAAGAAACTAAACACTCTCTCACTTTTGTGGCCTCAACTCTGTAATACTGCTGCATCAGCATAGGGCTAAGATTTTAGCTGTGGACACATATCAACACTCTAGATTCAGAGTCTACTTGAGAAAATTTTTAATCAATATTTTGTTCTTAATTTTGCTCATTGTAAATTCATAAGCAACTATAAAAAATGGTTTGGCCTTCCCAGTAACATTCTCAAAGTACTTCCTAATGATGATTTACAAAATGTTGTATTATATTACAACAAGTAAAACAATGCTACAAATAAAGAATACCAATAATTAAACATTAATGATTAATAAAATTAAAACCAAAACAATTACCAGTGTTTTCAGAATTCAATGTGTACTACATATTAAATTTTACATTTGTTTTTTGTCGCTCATGGGGCTTGATCTCTGGGCTTGGGCGCTGTCCTTCAATTCTTCAGCTCAAGGTGAGCGCTCTTCCGCTTGAGCCACAGTGCCACTTCTGGTTTTCGCTTTGAACCGTGATCCTCAGATCTCAGCCTCCTGAGTAGCTAGGATTATAAGCATGAGGCATCAGCACCTGGCTTTTTATTTTACTATTTTCTCATATCCCTGTACTTTTAAAACTGGCTAATATTATGATGTTCAACAGGACTTTTATTGGCTCTGAGTAGTCTTTAAAGATTCCAACTAAGATTACTATTTATGGCTCATCTCTTTATTTGTATATGGCTTATATCATTATTTGTTCATTGCTAACATATAAAGTAATGAAGCTCTAAAGTTTTAACCGAAACTGTGTAGTTAACAAAGTCTTAACTCTTCATTCTGCTTCTTTACACAGACCTTGCAACTTCTCAGTAAAGTTTCTACAAACTCTGAAATGTACTTACTTATAGTATATGTCTGGTACCATATGTCTTAATAACTTTATAGAAAAGTTTTATGACCTTCCAAATAGTTACCGGTGTGACCAACCAGCACAAGGCTTTCAGAGTAATTTTAAAAGTAGAAGAAAATTTACTTCATGGGTGCCTGTTTTATCATCTCTTACTTATAAAGCATTTTGGAGTGATTATATGTAAATTTATTTTGTTTTTGGATTCTTAAAAGACAGTAAGTGATGATACTTAAAGTTTTAGTCCTTTTAAAAAGGAAACTGGAGCTGTGGGACAGAAGAAATTTGGCTCTCTTTGGACCTCACTTTATAAGCTCTGCTCTGTGCATGATAGCCCAATGTCACCAACACAGCCTGTGTTGAAGACAAAATGTGACAAAAAACAATTACCATGGGCAATAATTGCTATGCTATTATTTCTTGGACAATATGAATATTGAATTGAGAGTGCAAGAGAATGGAGAGATTTTACCTACCTTTTTGTATCGGTGAAAGAATTTTGGAAACTTTGACTCGTTTCCTTCCTCACTATGTCTTTGGGCCATGAACTTAGTGCCTTTAGTTACAATTTTTCCCAACAGTAAAATGATAATTACATTACCATTATAGCAAATTTTATCTTAAGAATTAAGATACATAACACTTGTGAAATACTTATCATAAACTTCTATGAATGAGCTTTGAGTTTAGACAGCAGTTTTTTAAAATACTAAATAGGATGCGATATGTATTACAGAAACCATTACATGTAGTGAGCAACCAGAAATAATGTTATCTATTGACTATGCTCTGCTTCCAAGGAAGCGAGCTGGGTAAGTTCTCATGCTGTAAAACAAACAGGTTATCTTATGTTTTGATAGTGTAAAAATATCAGGGGCAGAATAATGAATGAATGTTGTAGACTTAGGTGAAGTCCATATGAAAATGTGCAAAACTTGATAAAGTGAAAATGTATCCGAGCAGTATGTTGTGTTTTACATCATTTAAGTTACATTGCAAAGATAGGAAATGCCTCGAAGCATGAATTCTCTTTTTGACACCCTATCATAGGTCCTTAGAAGGATGAACGAACTCTTCCCTTATTCTTGTAGAGACATCATCAGACGAGAGGAACTGTACTTTTTGTTTGCTTCCATTTATTCTTCATTTAGAAATTTGAAGTACATAAGACTGAAAGAAACCAAGGAAAATTAAACACACAGGCTTTAGAAAGAGCAATCAACGTAAAATAAATAAAATACATTTAGTCTTGTAAAAGGTCTAACTAAATTGAGTTATATAGTCTCAAGCATAGACAGAAAATGATTTAAACAATACGTTATTGAAAATTGAAAAATGTTAGATTTGCTTAATTTTTTCCTTTCTACTACATTGAATTCATTATTGATTTTCTATAGAGATATTAAAGATGAGACTAACAAGAACCTTGATTAAAAATGGACAAAAGTTCTGAATAGACACGCTTTCCAAAAAGCCCTGAAAATCGCCAGTGGGTTTACAAAGTTGTGTTTAATACCACTTCTATGCTGGCTTAACGCTTTGTGAACAGAAGTCTTTAGAGAAATGCAATTCAAAATTATTATGATACTACTTTACAACTATTATAACTCATCAAAAAATCAAAGGAAACAGATGTGGTGGTAAAGGCTTGTAATTCCAAGCATTTAAGAGGTTGGAGTAAGAGGATTTGAGACTAAGGCCAGTCTGGGGTACTGCACATAGTAAAAACCTGTCCTTTAAAAAAACTCAAGGTGATAATGTTGGTGAGAATATGGAGAAAAGGAAATTTTGTATACTCTTGGTCAAAATGCCGGTTAGTATTCTCATTGTAGAACGTAGTACACAGTTTTCTAAAGAAATGCAAAGTTGAAATGTCATCTGACCCACCAATCATGTGATTATTTCTCTCTGGGTAACTCAGAAATATATCTGTAGTTCATTGTTATTCACATTATTCATAACAATGGCCAAGAAATAGCTTGAAGTTTAGTTTTCAACTACAGACTAACAAAGCAACTGTGGTACATGCACAAATGTATTTTTCTGTTTCATCCTTAAAATAGCAAGAAAGTTCTCCCATTAGCCACAACTTACTATGATCAGAAAGATGTATTCTAAATGAAGAAAAATGTTGTCTTCTGATCTTTGTAATACCACACACACACACACACACACACACACACACACACCAACCTCAAACTTTAAGAGAATTTTTTCTAAAAGTAAAGCAAACTGGAATTACTAGGCAATTTATGTCACAATGTAGAAAATAGTAGATATGCAGGATGACCAAGAATAGAGTTGTAATGTACAACATGATGTTAAAGGGGACAAGTCTGTCCTTACATAAGAATGAAGTTAAATTAGTAGGAGATGTTCTTCCTAGTAGGAGTGGCTCTTTTAGTTGTTCTTCCTTCAGTAATGGATGAAATGAACGTAATTCTTTAAATATACCTGCCTGTGTACAGAAATAATAACAAACAATCAACAATAATAAATGCTCAACATAGAACAAAATGTCAAATTAAAATACATGAGATTTTCCTTGATATAACCTAATTATTACAAATAAGGGAAACCATGGGACCTATGTTTCTTTAAGTCTGGCTTGCTTCAATTGATATGATTTTTTCCAAGATCTTCCATTTCATTACAAATGAGATGGTGTCATTCTTTCTGGTATGTGTGTGTGTGACATTTTCTTGATCCATTCATCTACTACTAGGGGCAAATGGGTTGATTCCATATCTTAGCTATGGGAAATATACTGTGATAAACATAATTGTGCTGGTAGCTTTAGTGTGGCCTTGTTTGTGGTCACTAGGGCAAATGTCCAGAAGTGGGATTACTGGGTAATAGGAAAGCATTATTGTGTACATCAAGGATAATCTTGGTAGATGAGCAGGATAGCTCAATAGCTATGTACATATAACCGTGTAAGGTGATTCCAAGTGAAATGAACTCCAAGACATGTTTTTTTTTGTTGTTGTTTTTAATGTACTACGTGGTTTCTTTTTATCTTTTGTGTTTTCCCCACCTATGGTTTTCCCCCTGTAGTCACTGTACTTGATTTTTATACCTTGATTACTGTAAATATGTTGATCTGAACTATGGAAGGGAAAGGAAAAAGACAAAATGGTGAGACAAAGGACAAAGGGGGAACCTATGCAATAGTGACACTCACAACCAATATGTTGGAAATAATCTTGGGGTGCTGGGAGGGAAGAGGGAGAAAATAGGGGAAGGAGTAACAAGTTAGAAAAGAAATGAATTCACTACCTTACTTATGTAACTATAAGCCCTCTGTACGTTACCTTGACAATAAAATTTAAATAAAAGATAAAATAAAATACATGAGATCAGCAATACAGGATATGGGAATATGGGAATGGGGAAAATAGTGCACTATACGAGAAAACTAGAACAGCTGTGGAAAGCAGTAATTTTACTTTAACATAGGTAGTAGTAAACTAGCGTACAGATTTTCTGCCTCCTGTCAGTCACTAAAAAGGGAAAACAAATTGCACAATCAGTAAACCAATAGAGATAAAATAGAAAATTAAACAATTATGGTGAAGAAATGATTTGGACCAAAAATAACAAATTACACAATTTGGAAACAAATAACAAGCTCGTAAGTTTAAAAAATATTACCCATAATTCTATTAAATGATTTTTACATCACAATTTGTTAGAATTATAATTCAAATCACAGATTAATAGAATATCATTTAAATAATAGATACTTATTACTGATTTCTTAATACTGAACGTTTAATATAAAATTTTAATTTTAGTAGCAATTGAAAAGAGAAAGTGAAACTAATTTTAATAATGTATTTCATTAATTGTAAAATTAAGAATCATTAGAACTTAAACAAATACTATATCATTATTTCAATAATTAATCATCATTTCATTTCTGTGAATTAATGCAATAATTCAAAGTGTATTATACACTTAACACTAATCTTAACATCAAAGAATAAATTATTGCTCACGACTCTTGGTACTAGGTGGAAGGGTTCAGCACTGTGGTAAAATTCACACCACACATCCTCCTGGCAGTTTGTGAGGGTATAACTCCTCTCGTCTAGCTTAAATTGTGGAAATTTGATTACTACATGCATGTTAAATTCCTGTCTAGGTGACCTCCATATAATTATATACAATTATATATAGGAGGAGTATTTCAGATGATAATTAAAAGTCATATTCATTCATTAAAATTTTATAATTTTGTGCCAAATAAATATTTATGGAAAGGCTGAATTTTTGAGTAGATGATGGTGCATGTGTGCCTGATTATACATATTGAGGTTTATTTTATCTTCTGACATTGTTTCTATGGTTTGATTAAATTTTCCATAAAAGGTTAAGTGTATTATATTGGATATATGAAAGTAAACTGAATGTTTATTTCATTAATCCTTTAGCACTTGTCTAATCCCAAATACATATTATCCATATGTTTGCAGTAATGAAAATAACAACAGATATAAGCAAAATAAATCTGTCTAATCCCAAGTATAAATTATCCGTGTTTTTAAAGTAATGAAAGTAAGAAAAGATATAAGCAAGATAGATCAAGTCTGTAGACAGGTATTTCCCCCTTTATTTTGATAGTTGGTCCTCTGTTACACTACAGAATATTCGTGGGAAAATGTACTCCAGGCTGACCACAACTGAAGAATATTATAGTTTGATCTATCATAAGAGAAGGTAGGAAAGGGATCGTTCCTTCTAAAAGTCAGTTCTCATGAATGTGATCTGTTTTAGGGTGTTGACTTGGAAATGAGCATTTTTCACAGTCGACCTTGAAAAGCCATCTTGATAGACCATTTTTGTAAGTGGTTACAGAGGATTATTCATGGCTTTGCAAGGATGCCAGATTGCCTCTTTTTGAAACAACTAAAGAAGGAATTTAGTCAGGTATTGTTTGTATCTTTAGGGGAAAATCCCATTGACGCTAGGCCAGGGGTTCACTGGGGCCCAGAGAAGCTACTACCTTGAATAGTAATGCTAGACCTCTAAAAAACAAAACAAAACAAACAAACAAAAAAACTCCAGAAAGCACAGCCAGTCAGGACTGCTCTCACATCCTACATGAAGACAGGCAGAAAACAGAAGCTGAGAGTCATTTAGCTGATAACTATTATATTTTTTATGAGTCAGACTGAAATGAAACTCTAAAGAGAGGGTCAGAATGACTAATCAGACAGATTAAAATTGGTCAAAGTTTGGAAAGTAGAATTACATGTAGAACAAATAAATCATAGAAAGCCCGTGCATGTAAGAATAAGACAGCAGACCAAATTCCAGAAATTTTCCAGACATTTTCTTAGAGGACAGGTTAATGAATTATCATGGTAATCTTTGAATTCTTAAATATTTGGTCACATGTGGGAGAAGACCAATTGCTGAAGACAAAGAAAATGTTATTACTCTGTTAGGAGGTCCAATATCACATTAGGAAAAAATGACTTGTAATAAAAAGAGACAAATAATTATTCCAGTTGAGGGTTTCATTTGTTTTGATGTAACAGCTGTTCATTTAGGTACTAGCAGTTACCATACAATTGGTCTAGACTCACAGCTGAGATGATATTGACTGCAGTATGCGCACATGAAAGAAAAGAGAAAATTTACAAATGTGTGATGAAATGAGCTGAGTGTGAAGTGCTCTAATAGTGATATCTGAGCTTTAGACCCAGATGAGGAGGTGGATTTTCTACTTTTATAAAAAAAACAAAAACAATTTTTAGCCTGGTGCCAGTGGCTCACAGCTGTAATCCAAGCTACTCAGGAAGCTGAGATCTGAGGACTGCTGTTCAAATCCAGCCTGGGCAGGAAAGTCCCTGAGACTATTATCTCCATTTAACAACCAGAAAACCAGAAGTGCCACTATGGCTCAAGTGGTAGAACACTCACCATGAGTTGAAGAGCTCAGGGACAGAGCCTAATCCCAGACTTCAAGCACCTTGACCAACAACAACAAAAACAAAATCCCTCTTTTCGTGGACTGCCTACATTTTTTCCTAACATTCAACAAAGAAGCCATTTTATCACCCATTCATTTAAGTCCTATCCTAGCTACTGCAAATAGAATGATTTGGTATCTTATGTCAAAAGATTCATATTTGTGGAAACAAATACCAGCAGTGGTGACCTTTTTTTCCAGTCTTTGAACTTGGGACCTGAGCCCTGAACATGCTTATGCTATAGCTTTAGTGTGAGCGTTTTTATTATTTATTGGATTACTGACCATGGGGGGAATTACTGGGGCATAAGGGAGATCTATGCTTAGTCTTTTGACGAATCTCCATAATGCATTCCAGAGTGGTTGAACAAGTTTAATTTCCCACCAACAGCATAATAAAGGTCCCTATTGGCTACATTTACACCAGTAATTGCTATTGTTAGTTTTGTTGATAATGGCCATTCTATCTGGGGTGAGGTACAATCTGTCTTGTTTACTTGAAGATTTGTAGGCACCTTCTAGCTACCAGAAATGAATGAATCCATGAAACCTAAATTTCTATGAGTTTGCCTTCCTTTCTCTTAATATAATTTTCCCAAGCCTTTCATTTTCCTCAAGACTGGTGAAAAATAATCCTTTCTGATGGGTGAATTCCACTGAATTCCATTGTGTGTGTGTGTGTGTGTGTGTGTGTGTGTGTGTGTGTGTGTGTGTGTGTGTGTGTGTGTGAAAGATGACTACAGTCATGAGTTCATTTATAGACCATGAGTTCATCTCTGAGCCTTCTGTTTCATCTGCAATTTTGCAATTCCATATTGAATTTTGATTGCTTTCTCTACTGAATTGAAGAATATTGTTGAGATTTTCATGGATATTGCTTTGTCAATTGTTTGGGGGCAGTATTGCAATTTTCACAATGTTAATTCTTCCATCTAGGAGCATTGAAAGACTTTCCATTTCCTTGAATCTCCTCCAATTTCCCTTCTTAGATTTTTAAAGTTTTAACAGCAGAGGTCATTCACATTTTTAGTTTAATTAATTCCTAGTATTGTTGATGTTATTTTGTTTTGTTTAATATGATATGATTTTGAGCTAATACATATGAGGTTGTTTCTTGGATTTCAGCATGGATCTTCCCATTGTTTGCAACACAGGAAACCTACTGATTCTTGTGGGTTTTATACCCTGCTATATTGCTGAAGATTGGTATCACCTTTACTAACTTGAGAGAGAAAGTTATACGGTCCTTTAAATACAGGATCATTTCATCTATAAAAAGGGATAGATTTACTTCTTCCCTATGTGGGTCCCCTTTATGTTTTTCTCTTGTCTATTGCTCTTGCTAGAAAGTCCACTACTATATTGAAGAGTAGTAGAGAGTATGACATCCTTGGCTCATTCCTAATTTTAATGATTTCATGCTTCCACCGTTAGGTACATGCTAAATATCTCTTTGTCATATACACACTCTTTATTATATTGAGGAAAGTTCCATGCATTCCTAGCTTCTCAGACCTTTTAATCATAAAGGGGTATTGGAATTTGCTAAAAGCTATTTCTTCATCTATGTTGATGATCATGTATTTCTTGTCCCTGCTTCTGCTGATGGTTTGTATTATTTTTATTGACAAGTATATTGAATCCAATTGTATACTAGGATCAATCCTGCTTCATCATAGCATATTTTTTGTTAGTTATTAAAATTGGTTGGTAAGAATTTTATTTAGAAATTCTGCATCAATGCTTATCAAAGAGTTGGGGTTATAGTTCTCTTTCTTTGAGGAGTCACTATATGATTTGGGGAATAGATTTTTTTTTGAATTTTTTAAATTATGCAAATATCATATAGAGCAGTTACAATTACATGGGCAAGATAATGAGTACATTTCTTATCAAGCATTGTTGCTTCCTCCTTTGTTTCCCCTTCCTACCCTTTGGGGAATAGTTTAATTCTAGCTTCAAAGAATGTGTTTGATAATTCCCTTTCCCTTTCTATTCCATTGAAGAGTTTGATCTGAGTATTGTAAGTTCTTTGCAGGCCTTAATTTCATGGTAAATCCATTGAGCCCCATATTTTTCTGGTATGGGAATTGTTTATTGACATTTCATTTTCATTACTTCTTATGCATTACTTCTTTGTTCACTTTGAGTATAGGAAATCATCAATTTCTCCAGGATACTCCAGGTGATTCGCATAAGGTTTTCAAAGTGCTTTCTTTGAAGATTCTAAGTTGTCCTTATTTCTGTTGTGATGTCTCATTTTTTGTCTCCAATTTTATATATTTGGGTGAGTTCTTTTATTGTTTTTTGTTTTTTTTATTATGAAGTTGATTTACAGAGGTGGGTTACAGTTACATAAGTAATGACTACATTTTTTTTTGAACTGTGTTACACCTTTCTCATTTTCTCCTGCTTTCTCCAATCTTGACATCCCACTCCCCCAATTTTGTAAAATTCATTTCTAACATAGTGTCTACTGTATATTACTGTTGCTTTGGTTAATCTTTGCCGCACCATTTCTGTGATTTCTCTTCCCTTCCCAAAATCTGATTAATTTATGTATAAGACAAAAGGTACGGAAATCAAAAATGGTGACTACAGGGAATAAACCAAAGGGGAGAAAGTAAATAAAAATAACTAATAACAGCTCACTATAAATCATCTTGTAATCATTTCTTGGAGCTCATTTCGATAAGCATCATTTTATATGGTGATATGCATATAGCTATTGAGCTATTGTGATCTTTTCTAAGAATATCCTAGACATATTCTAGTTTTTCCAAATGAGTGAAAACATGTAGCCTATGATTCCTTTGGTCTGGCTTGTTTGACTTATTGTGTTTACTAAGTCTTTCCATTTCCTTACAAATGGGGCAATGTCATTCTTTGTGACAGAAGCATAGAATTTTGTTTAGAATATATATGACATTTTCTTGATCCATTCATCTACTGAGGAGCATTGGGGTTGGTTCCATATCTTACCTATTGTAAATAATGCTACAATGGACATAGTGGTGATGGTAGTTTTAGTTGGCTTCTTTGTGGTCATTTGGGTAAATGCCCAGAGTGGAATTGCCGGGTCATAGGGGAGCACTTTTGAGGAATGTCTGTACTTCTTTACAGAATATTTGAATAAGTTTACATTTCCCCCAATAGTGTAGTAATGTTCATTTTTGGCCACATCCCCACCAGTCCAACATCTGTTATAATTAATTTTCTTCATAACGGTCATTCTAACTGGGATGAGGTGGAATCTCAATGTTGCTTTGATTTGTCTATTGGCCATTCATTTTTCTTCTTCAGAGAGGTCTCTCTTCAAATCTTTAACAAACTTACTATTAGGATTGTTGTTTCTTTGAGGATATTTTTTTGTGGTGTTAACTTTTGGTCCTCTAAGTATATTTGAGATTAGATGCCATTGCCTGTTGCATAGCAAATAAAGATCTTCTCCCAATCTGTGAGCTTTCTAATTATCTTTCCATCTACATAATTTCTCTACTTAGTCTGATTTGGTAAGAGTTTGTCAAGTCTGTTTATTCAAGGAACCAACTCTTTTGTTGATTCTATGTTTTTTTAGTCTTTAGTTATTTTCAATTTATTATTTTTATTTCTTTCTGTCCACTGCTTTGAGCTTGTCCTCTTTTCAAGGAGCTTGAGGTACATAATTGAAATATTGGTTTGAGATTTCCCTAATTGCTTGATGTAGGCACTCAGAGCTATAAATTTTTCTCTAAATACTGCATTTACCGTGTCCCAGAGGTGCTGGTATTTTGCGTGTTCATTTTTGTTAAATTCCAGAAACTTTCAGATTTCCATTCTAATCTCTTCAGTGTCCCACTGGTCATTCATCAACGTGCTGTTCAGTCTTCATGGGTTTGAGAATTATTTTTTGCTTTAGTTTTTTGATTCTAAATTTATTCTGTTGTGGTCAGACAGGATATGGGATGTCAATTTATTTTTCTTTCAATTTGGACAGAATTTCTGTGTGACATAGGATATATTCTATTTTGAAGAGTCTTCCATGAGTTGCTGTGAAGAATGTATATTCTGACACTGAATGTATATTCTTTAGTTGTCTGTTAGGAATAGGTGGTCAATGTAGTTATTTAGATCTACAGCTTCTTGGTTGAGTTTTTCCTGGTTGCCCTATCCATGGATCACAATGATGTGTTGAGATGTGATTTTATGTTAAGTAGTATTTGGTTGATGAAGTGGGGTGCTCCAGGAGTCGGGACATTGATATTTAGACTTGTTATATCCTCCTAATGGAGAATTGCCTTTACTAATATGTAATATCTCTTCCTACTAATTTTAATTTGAATTCTATTTTAGCTTATGGTAGTGATTCTATTGTGGCATGTTTATGATGTCCATCTGTTTGAAAATTTTCCTTCCAGCCCTTCAGTTGGAGTACGTGTTTGTTTTGGTCAATAAAATGTGTCTCTTGTAGATACCAGATAGATGCCTCTTGTTCTTTCATTTTATCTAATCTGTCTTCTAATTGGAAAGTTAGTCCATTGATATTGAGAGTTAAGATTATGAAATATCTGATGAGTTCTGCTATGTTATACATGTTTGGGATCTGAAAGTACAGCTCAAATATCATCTTGACCCCTGTGTTCAAATGAAGGCATGTACAAGGAACTGGCTTACTTGAAAAACACCAGATGCCTGGGGTTGCTTTGCTATGTCTACAGAGTTTGTTTTACTTTCAACCAGTTGACATTGTCTTGTTTTTTACTGCACTCTGTTTTACAGAAATTTTCCTTGTTTCTCTGGACTATAGTAACCTTATGCTGCTTCTTGACTTCTAACAGTATATATTAGGGAAAGTTAAAAATAAACGGTGCTGCAGTCTTGAGCGGCAGACCACCCAACCCCATCCTTTGCCTTCTGTCTTTTTTTTCTCATCCTCACCCCCTAAATCAGGAATCCCTTTGATTGCCGGCAGGCTCCATCAATACACCTGCTTTTAGGATCTGTGCCTCATCTTCTTATAATATATTTACCTTGTTATATGGTAGGGAGTATTTTATATAACCAGTTCCTGTTCTTCTTGATCTTCTCTATGTAGGATACATTTCATGAACTACTATCCTGCTGATTTGGTCGAGATACATTTTTTCAAGTTTTCTTTGTCATATAATATTTTTATATATCCTTTAAAGGTAAAGGAGAGTTTGGCTTGGGACCATATTCACGGTTGGCAGTTATTTGCCTTTAATATTTGTCATAAAATGCCAGCCTCTCCTTTTTACCATATCATCTAAGAAATCTGTATTTATTCTGACAGTATATCCTTTATAAATAATAATCTTTTTTCTATGACAGCTTTAAGAATACTTTCATTGATTTCTAATGATCCTCTAATAGATTATGAAGTGGTGGTGGGTTGTTCTGTTATGATATTCTCTGGTGTTCTAAAGGTTTCTCTTCTCTGAATGAGCCTATCTTTTTGGATGTTTGGAATGATCTTTCCTGGAATTCTGTCATATGTTTGCCATCCATTTGGTACCCTGCTATTCCCCTTCTTCATAACTATGTTCTGCAAATTTGATCTTCTAACTGATGCTTGAAGTTCCCGCAAGATGGTTTCTTATTTCTTGGATTGGTTCTAATTGATTATCTCCTCATTCCCTTCATCCCTGAGATTTTCTTCTATATCATCTATTTGCTCTTCAGACTTTCTGCTTTGTTTTTGATTTCTCTGTCTTCAAATTGGTCATTTTTAGGGCCTTTTTCCTTTATTAAAGCTTTGTTTGAGGTTTTGTTTGGACTATCTTTAAATCTTATCTTTGGGTGGGAGGTTTATTTTCTCTGTACCTTCAATCATATCTTTTAACTAGACATCTATTTTTTTTCTTCGACTCCCTGGCCTTCTTAGAATTCATCTTTTTGTTTGTAGTCTCCCCATGAATTTTTTTGCTAATATTTGGCTGGACTCATTTTGTTCTCAAATTTCCTGGTAGAAGTTTTGTATTGCTTCATTAATCACATTTTTGATCAGAATTTGTAATGTATTTTGAAATGTATCTTCTAGGTCCTTGATTGTCTGCTCTAATGCCTGGTTATTTTTTGTATGAATTATACTACCTTGATATCACTTTTCTTGTATTTTTCTGATTTGTCTTGTTCTTTTGGAGTATTACTTGGCTTTCATTTGGAGGACCTATGATCTTAATAGGTAACTCTCTTTGTTGATTTGCCAGGTGTTGGTTTGATCTTCTCTTGCGATTTGTTTTTCTAGAATTAGGTTTCTTCTTTAAGTTTTTTTTATTGTAAAAATATCGTACAGAGTGGTTACAATTACATGGGCAACATAATGAGTGCATTCTTATCAAGAATTTTTGCCTATTCCTCTGTTCACCCTTCCCATCTCTTCCCATCCCCCACCTGAACCAAAGTTGTAAAATTCATTTTTGACATAACATCTTGTACGTCTCATTGCTGCAATGGATCCACTTGTATCGCTATATAAAGAATCATTTCTTCCCTTTCCCTCCACAAATTATACCAATATCAAATACAATGAAAAAAGGGGTTATGCCGGGGGGGTGGGGGGACATACAAAGCAACAAAGAATTACCTTATAAATGTGTTAGACACAATACTAAGAAAGAAAATAAATTGAGTCTTTAACATAGAGTTCATTTCCCCTAACATCAACTTATCTGACCTTTGCTGTTTATCTCAGACATATACTAGTTATTGCAAATAAGGGAAACCATGGGACCTATGTTTCTTTGTGCCTGAATTACTTCACTTAATATAGTTTTTTCCAAGACTTTCCATTTCCTAAACAAATGGGGCAATTTCATTCTTTCTGATGGAGGCATAGAATTCCATTGTGTATATATACCACATTTTCTTGATACATTCATCCACTGAGGGGTATCTGGGTAGGTTCCATATCTTAATTATCATAAATAATGCTGGGATTTGTTTTTGCCCTTCCCGTCCACAAATTATACCAATATCAAATACAATGAAAGCAGGGGTTATACCATGGGGGAGGGATATACAAAGTAACAAAAATTCAACGTATAAATATGTTAGAAACAATTGCATGAAAGAAAACACATTTGAATCTTTTACTTGGGGTTCATTTCACCTAACATCAACTTATCTGACCTTTTCTCCTTGTCTCAAACATATACTAGTTATTGAATATGCGGGAAACCATGGGACCTATGTTTCTTTGGGCCTGGCTTAATTCACTTAATAAAAACTTTCCCAAGTCTTTCCATTTCTGGGTTGGTTCCATATCATAGTTATGGTAAATAATGCTGCAATAAACACACTTGTGCTAATAGCTGGAGTATAGTCTTGTTTGTGACCATCGGATAAATGCCCCAAAGTGGGATTTCTGGGTCATAGGGGAGCTCTATGTGGAGTCATTAGAAGAACCCCCATATTACTTTCCAAAGTGTTTGAAAAAGTTTACACTCCCACCAACAATACAGTAGGGTTCCCTTCTGTTCACATCCCCTCCAGCATCTATTATTATTAGTGTTCTTGATTATAGCCCTGCTAACTGGAGTGAGGTGGTACCTCAATGTCGTTTTGATTTGCATTTCTTTTATGGATAGGGAGGTTGAGCATTTCTTCATGTTTCTATTGGCCATCCTTCTTTCCTCTTCAGAGAAGTTTCTCTTTAAGTTTAGCCCACTTATTTATTGCGCAGTTGTTTCTTTGAGACTTTGTTGTTTGGGGATTTAAGTTTTTGATATCCAGGTATATATTAGATATGAGACCCTTGTCCGTTATATGGCTAGGGAAGATGTTCTCCCAATCCATGGGCTTTCTATTGATCTTTCTAGCAATGTCCTTTGCCATGCCGAAGCTCTGCCTTTTCATGCAATCCCATTTGTCCATCCTTTCCTTGCTTTTTGAGTTTCTGGGTCTCTTTTAAGACAAGTTTGGCCTGTGCCAAGGAGAACAAGGATTTCTCCTATTCCATCCTGTAATGATTTCAGAGTGTCTGCTTTAACTCCAAGGTCTTTGATCCATTTGGAGTTGATTTTGGTGCAGGGTGAAATATAAGGATCTACCTTTAATGTTATACAAGTGTTTAACCAATTTTGCCAGCACCATTTACTGAAGAAGTTGTCTTTCTTCCATTCTATTTTTTTAGCTCCATAATCGAAGATTAGATGGCTATAGGTCTGTGGGTTCATTTCTGGGTTTTCAGTTCAATTCTATTAGTCCTGAAGTTTGTTCTTGTGTCAGTACCAGGCTGTTTCGATTACTATGGCTTGGTAGTAGGGTTTCAAATTCAGTATTGATATTCTTCCAGCACTGTTCTTTCTGTTAAGGATACTTTTTGCTATTTCGGTTTTTTTATTGTTCCATAAGAATTTTTGGATTTCCTCTTCTATTTCCTTGAAGAATGAGGTTGGAATATTGATAGGTAACGTTTTGAATTTATAGATAGCCTTGGGATGTATTGCAATTTTCACGATGTGGATCCTTCCAATCCTGGATCATGGGAGATTTTTCAACTTTCTAAATACTATTTTGATTTCCTTTTTCAGGTTTTAAAAGTTTTCATCATAGAGGTCCTTCACTTCCTTGATTAAATTAATTCCCATGTATTTCATTTTTGGGGGGATATTACAAATGGAGTTGCTTTCCTGATTTCAGCCTCGCTTTTCTCATTGTTGGCATCCAGAAAAGCCATTGATTTTTGAAGGTTAATTTTGTACCCTTCTATTTTGCTAAAGTTTTGAATCAACTTGAGTAATTTAGGAGTGGAGTCCATGGGATTCTTGAAATACATGATCATGTCATCTGCCTAGAGGGAGTGCTTTACTTCATCTTTGCCTATTTGGATCCATTTTATATTCGCATCTTTTCTTGTTGCTGAAGCTAGGCATTCTAATACTCAACTGAAGAGAAGTGGAGAGAGTGGACATCCTTGTCTCGTTCCTGAGTATAATGCTGGATATAGGTTTGTCATATACAGCCATTATTGTATTGAGGAATGTTCCCAGGATTCCCAGTTTTTCCAGAACCTTCATCATAAAGGGGTGTTGGATCTTGTCAAATGCTTTTTCTGCATGTATTGAGATAACTATGTGGTTCTTATCCTTGCTCTTGTTAATGTGATAAATTATATTAATTTGTTTGCATATATTGAACCAGCTTTGCATCCCTGAAATAAATCTTCTTTGATTGTGGTGTATGAATTTTTGGATGAATTGTTGAAGTTGATTGGCCAAAATGTTGTTGAGAAGTTTTGCATCAATGCACATCAAAGAAATGGATCTACAGTTCTCTTTTTTGATGAGTTCCTGCCTGGTTTTGGAATGAGGGTTATGATGGCTTTATAGAATTAATTCAGTCGTGAACTTTCTCTTTCAATTTCATTGAGGAGTTGGAGGAATATTGGTGTCAGCTCTGCTTTGAAGACCTTGTAAAATTCTGCTGTAAATCCATCTGGTCCTGGGCCTTTTTAGATGGGAGGTCTCTTATTGCTGTTTCTATTTCATCCTTGATATGGGCCTGCTAATATGGTTTAACTCATCTTGGTTTAGTTTCAACATGTCTATATTTGCTAGGAAAAGTTTCACTTCTGCCTAGTTCTCAAACTTATTAGCATAAAGGTTTGAGAAATATTCCTTTATAATGTTCTGAATATTGGTTGTTTCTATGGTGATGTTTCCATTCTCAACTATGAGTTTATTTATTTTGTTTTTTTTTTTTCTTTTTCTAATAAGAATTCCTAGGCGAATATCAATTTTGTTAATTTTTTCGAAGAACCAACTATTTGTTTGTTGATTCTATGTTTCTTTTGGATTCTAATTCATGTAATTCTGATTTAGTGTTAATTATTTATTTCCATCTACTGGATTGGGGTTTAACTTGCTCCTTTTTTTCAAGGAGATTCAGATGTCTCATTAAATTGTTCTTTTCAGATCTCTCCAATTTGTTGTTGTAGGAACTCAGAGCTATAAACTGGCCTCTGAGTACTGCCTTGCTCTATCCCTGAGGATCTGGCAATTTGTGTGTTCCAAATTTGTTGAATATCATGAACATTTGAATTTCCCTTCTAACCTTTTCCATGACCCACTGGTGATTCAAGAGTATGTTGTTCCGCCCCCATTTGTACAGGACTTTCTTTTATGGCTTTTGTTGTTGAATTATATTTTTTTCCCTTGTGGTCTGAGAGAATGCAAGGTATAACTTCAATGATTCTGAATTTCGACAAGTGTGCTTTGTGACCTGAAATGTTTTCTATTTTGAAAGAAGTTCCGTGTTTTGCTGAAAAAAAAAAACGTGTATTCTAATGCTGCTGGGTGTTAAATCTAGTTGATCTATGCATTTGTTTAGATCTGTGTATTATTTTTGAGTTTTGGCATAGTTGATCTATCTAGTGGGTATAGTGCTCTATTAAAGTCCCCAACAATTATTGTCTTGGGATCTATGTGAGATTTAATGCTAAGTAGTGTTTCTCGGATAAATTTGGGTGCTTCGTTGATAAGCTAATAGATATTGAGAATTGTAATGTACACCTGAAGGAGAGATCTCTTAATTAGTATGTAGGGGCCTTCTTTATTTCTTCTGACAAATTTTAATTTGGAGTCTATTTTCTCTGATATTAGGATTGCAACTCTGGCCTGTTTATGGGGGCCGTTTGGTTGGTAGATTTTGTTTCAGCCTTTCACTTTCAAGATGTGTTTGCTTTTATGGGCAAGGTGTGACTCCTGAAAGCAGCAGATAAAAGGATTCTGCTTTTTAATCCAAATAGAGAGTCTATGTCACTTAATTGTTGAGTTAAGTCTGTTATTGTTGATAGATAAGACGGAGAGGTGTTTGTTAGTTAATATCAGGCTATCCACCTTCTTGGGCCTGCGACAACTGGGTTCTTCCTATGCTTTTTGAATTTTCAGTTTGGGTGTAGTTTCTTGGCCTTTGTTGTGGTCTTTTTGGTTTTCTATATATAGGACATCATTAAGTATCTTTTATAGGACTGGATTGGTGGAGATATATTGTTTCAGTTTTTCTTTGCTATGGAAATTTTTATTTGACCTTCGATCAAGAAAGAGTGTTTAGCTGGGTACAGTGTCCTTGGTTGATAGTTATTTGTCTTTAGGGCATGGCACATATCATTCCAGGCTCTTCTGAATTTAATTTGTCTGTGCTTAGAAATCTGAGTTGATTCTAATTGGTTTCCCTTTATAATTGATTGATCTATTCTCCTTGACAGGTTTAAGGATCTTTTCCTAGGTCTACATTGATCCTGTATGGATTATAATGTCAGGCTGGGATGTCTTATTCTGGCCTGGTCTATTTGGGTTCTAAAAGCTTCTTGTATCTGAATAGGCCTATCTTTTTGCATGTTTGGGAAGCTCTCTGCTAACATACTGTTAAACAAATTTCCTAAACCGTTAACATCTGTCTCTAGGTGCTCCTCTACACCCATTATCATCAGATTAGGCCTTCTGATGGTGTCTTCCAAATATTGAATAGATCTATCATATGTCTTGGATTTGTCTTTGATAGTTGTATGTTCTTTCTCTATAATATCTAGGCTATCTTCAATCTACAAGATTCAATCTTCTGCATGGTCTAACTTACTGTCAAGATTTTCTAATTTGTTTTTTATTTCGTTCCTTCTAATCGGTCGACTTTGATGGCTTCAAATTCTTTGTTGGAACATTGTTTTAGATCTTGTATGAACTTCTTTACTTCCTTAATTTGGTGTTCAGTATTTATTCTCAAATCATTTAGTTGATTTTTTATTGTTTCCTTGGTAACTCATTCTTTCTGTCAGGATCCATTCAGCATTCCTTTTGTGTTCTCCCTGATTTCTTTCATGTGTCTGTTTATGTATTCCATGAATGCCTCTATTGATCTTCGTCTATTCTCATCCCTCTCTCACAATTCTTGTATTGCTCTTTGATTAGCTTCCTCACTTCATGCATTTCCTGTAGTTCTCTTTGACTGTTCTCAGCCTGCTCACACAATTGCTTTATTTCTCTTTTACTGTTCTCTGCCTGCTCATGCAATTCCTGTATTAATTTTGAGTACCTTCCTCATGCTCACGAGATTCCTATATTAATCTTTGGTTTGCCTCCTCTTTCTCCTTATCACCCTCACACCGCGTCTTTTGTAGGTTTTCAATCTTATCATTCACCATGTTTACCAATAATGTTTGTAGAGCTTTTTGGTAACTCTCCTCTGGATTAATCATTAACTGTTCTGTCACCTGATTATAATGATAACTCTTCTGTCACCTGATTATAATGAGTGGATTTGAGATACACGGAATTCCCATTTTTCTGGTGTTTTTCCGGCTTGTTCTGCCCATTTGGTATGAAAGTAACACCAATTTTTTGCTAGAACAATATTTTAAGGCAAGCATCATCCAGACTCCTGTAGTAGCACAGTCAAAATGGCTGCAGATACAAT
Source organism: Dipodomys spectabilis (assembly GCF_019054845.1). Taxonomy (NCBI): domain Eukaryota; kingdom Metazoa; phylum Chordata; class Mammalia; order Rodentia; family Heteromyidae; genus Dipodomys; species Dipodomys spectabilis. The sequence continues at coordinate 26,890 of NW_024871307.1, read as the reverse complement.
CTATTTCAACAGATGCAATCTATTCAACATCAATGGATTAATGGGCTAAGAACAGGAAAGAAGAATTTGTCAAACCAGAAATTATTGAATTACATTCTTCATCCATTAGATATCTAAGGCTTTGAATGACCAATTTTTGAAATACCTATATTGCTTATATTGTGATATTAATCTCAGTAATATTAATAAGAATTTATTTCTGAGTCCTGTCTTGAACTACATTCATATGTAATTTATGTAGTACCAAGCAAGAAACCTGATAATTTTACTCTTTTCTATGTTTTAATCAATAAATCCATTCAATATAGAAATATGTTCCCATCTTTTATGTTGCTCAAGTAAACATCAAGTATTTCTAGTACTTTTCCTGGAATAAATAAAAAGTTTGGAACAGGAAGACAAACCCTCCCATTATCACTTTGAAGTAAATCCTTGGGAACTATTTTTTATACAAAGAAAAGGAAAGCCGGGGGTAGGTGGCTCACGCCTGTGATCCTAGCTACTCAATAGGCTGAGATCAAAGCTAGCCTGTGCAGGAGAGTCTGTGAGTCTTATCTCCAATAGACCACTGGAAAACTGGAAGTGGCGCTGGGCTAAATCAATCGAGTGCTCAAGTTGTTCTGAAGAGCTGAGGCATAGCTCCTAAGCCCATAGTTCAAGCCCCACACCTGACAAAAAATAACAAATAAAAACTGCAATGCACATGTTTATAAATGAATAATCTAATGGTTAAGTCAATTAAACACAAGAACTACCACATCAATCTCAATTTAATTAAAGCCACCAAAATATTAGTGTTCATGAATATCACTCATTTTTAGAAAATGACTAGTCAAAACAAAGTTTATATTTGAAATATAAAAAATGAAATTTAAACCCAGATTTGCTGTGAATATCCAGTTCACAGGAATACATTTATTCAGCAAACAGAGAAACAAAAAATAAGGGTTTGTCATATAGAATGAAAGATGTAGAAGCAGACTCTTTCCTTAAGATGATAACTGCATGCAAAATGAGGGATTTATCCATTTATCTACTGAGGGGCATCTGGGTTGGTTACATTATCTTAGCTATGGTACATAATGTTGCAGTAAATACAGTTGTGCTGGTAGCTTTAGTATGGTCTTGGTTGTGATCATTTGGGTAAATGCCCCAAAGTGGGAATGCTAGGTCATAGGGGAACTCTATGTGGAGTCTTTTAAGGAAACTCCATACTGCTTTCCAAAGTGGTTGAACAAGTTTACACTCCCACCAAAAATGTAGTAGGGTTTCTTTCTGTCCAAATCCCCTCCAGCATCTATTGTTATTAGATTTCTTGATTATATCCATTCTAAATAGGGTCAGGTGGATTGTCAATGTTGTTTTGATTTACATTTCATTTATGGTTAGGGAAGTTGAGCATTTCTTCATGTGTCTATTGGCCATCCTTCTTTCCTCTTCAGAGAAGTTTCTCTGAAAGTCTTTTTTATTTTACTTTATTTTTTATTGTGAAAATACTGTACAGAGGGGTTACAAGTACATAGGCAAGATAATGAGTACATTTCTTTTCAAACATTTTTACCTCCTTTTTGTTTCCCCTTACACAATGGAATTCTATGCCTCCATCATAAAGAATGACATTGCCCCATTTGTATGGTCAGGGAAAGACTTGGAAAAAATTATATTAAGTGAAGTAAGCCAGGCCCAAATAAACATAGGTCCCATGGATTCCCTTATTTGTAATACCTAGTATATGTCTGAGAGAAGCCGAAACGGTCAGATAAGTTGATGTTAAGGGAAATGAACTCCAAGATAAAGACTCAAATCGTTTTTCTTTCTTGCTATTGTTTCTAACATTTTATAAGATGATTTATTTATTGCTTTGTATATCCCTCCCCACCCCACACATGTGTTCCCACGGGAGGGGCTGGACTAGGCAGTGAAGGGAAAGCATTGGAGCCAGAAGTTGTGGGGCTGGAAAGGGTGGGCCAGAAAAGTGGGGGTGGAGGTAACATTGTGGCTGTGAGAGTGGTTGTCAGGAGAATGTGTGCAGCCCAGAGTGAGTATCTGGCCTCAAGAAGCAGTACAGTCCAAAAAGTGAGAGTAGGACACATAGCATGGTGGCGGGAAGAGGAAACATGGGGTGACCATGGTCCAGCGGGTGGTAGCAGGAGGTGGGCTGATAGGGGGGAGGTATGGGACAGGGAACCTAGAAGACTTAATAGGGGATTAAGAAGAAGGGTTGTGCACACTTAACTGGAAACAGGGCTGCCCAGTATGGCTCTCTCCATGTACTATGCTCGTCTGTGCTCTGTCGGGGTTAAGCCCAGCAGGTTAGAGTTCCCATGCCCCACAATCTAGAATACAGTAAAGGAACACCATCTAACTATTCACCTGGCAGGGGTATAATTCTCTGGCACCTGGGAAGAGGTTTATTGTGAAGACAGGATGGTAGAATGGGCTACCTCTGGGGTTAATAGATTCATATCACCCTTACCCATGAGGCACAGTTAATATATAAATGCACTTAAACAATAGTTCTTTTTTCGCCTTCCTTTGCTTTACCTCTTTCTTCTTCCAGTGCTGGGGCTTGAACACAGCTTCTAGGTGCTCCAAAAATTCCCTGCCCAAGTGCCTATTGTTTTTCACCTCCTAGACTTCTGTCTTCTTGGTCCCTGTCAGTCCAGTACCATGGCCAGATGCCCTCTTTCAAGGCAAGTATGTCCCCAACAGCCTTCTCCATGGAGGAACCAAAAGGAGGATTAAGGCTTTTGTGCTTTTGTGTATACATTCACATGAATATTTACTTTCATCAGTGGGGCAGTTCTAAGTACTCATCATCTTATTGAACTTCAGCTATAAATTCTTTGAAAATGTAGACACTGGAGCAAGAAAAGAAAAAAAAACCCAAACAATTAAACAAAAAACATATCCCACAATCCCTGGATGACTGAATGAAAGTAAAACGCAACCTAACAATATTTTACCAAATCTGTTATATTTGAATGGTGAGAGTTCCAGAGAGGAAGATGCCAAAACAGCCAGGGAGTGTCCATTTGCATATGTTTAAGGATGCTGTCATTAATATTTAATCATTAATATTTGCTCATTCATCCAGGAAGAGGAGATCAGTTACTATGGTACTTTGATTGTGTTCAATCCAATTACGTTATAAAAATTGCAAGCTGTCATGATAAAAAAATAAGGCTCCTCTTCCCAGCACCAGTTGTCTTTAGTTCACTTCCAAACCATAAACATTATAACCATATCCAAAGAATGCAAGGAAGGGAGGGAAAGAGTCAGCATTCTGGTCTATTATCTGGTACCAACACATTGCTCAGGTTGAACTGTTTATCCACTGTGGTATTACTTTCTTCCTACTTTTGGATCTGAGGTGTGTGCACTTAAGAACTATGTGCATATATCCGTACATACATTATGACTGAAGGTATATGTCCATCAACTGAGGTGTTAGCTTGTAAAGGTTCATTTTAACTGGTACAGCAGCTGTATGTCAACGTAATTGCTCCTGTGTCCCATGTGCATCTCTCCAAGTCCTACACAAGATAATGTCACTGACCATTTTACTTATGTTGCTGCTGGCATTCCCAGTTTTCCTCTCCCAATTCTCCCTCCCACCTCCCTCTATACCCTGCAGCAAACCACAGCCTTTATGGTTTTGTTTCTTCAGTGTTGATTGCCTGAGGTTTGATTGGTCCAATTCTAACACACTAGGTAGCTATGGCAGGTGCAGCGGGTGGCCTTTCTTCTTCTAACTTTCCTGACGCATACCAGGAGAGTCTCTCCACATTTCAGGAGTTTTACTTGAATTACTTTCCACTTTCTGGGATTTACCACCTATCTGATTTTGTCTCTTCTTTGGAGTTAATGAGGATTGAACCCAGGATGTTTCATTAGCTAGGCAAATACTCTCACTGAACTATAATCCAGCCACAGAACATCTTTTTAAATTCTCCATATATCTAAATGTACGATGGAAAGAAATGTTTATTCCAGTATATTGGAATGTTTCAGATTTTAGGCTTTGATTAATCTAGTTATATTTAGTCATAGTCTAGAAACAAATATATTGGTAGGACTTGATAAGACAGGCTTTTCCTCACTATACAGCTGTTGAGGGGAAGGGATTGTCCTGCAGCATAACCCTGGAAACTTAGTGGTGAGGCCTTCAACATCAATTCCTCAGGGACATGATTTCAACCCAAGTGAGTTGCTGTAGTCTGAAGCCTCCCCTCAGGTTCCTGGCATTCCATCTTGCATACTACATTCCATAATAGCAATATCCACGATGCACAGTCTGACTGTTTAGATTTGTTGAAAGGTTGTGAATGAACGTTTCATTGAGTCATGTGAAGAACTTCATCAAAAAAGAGATTACTCTTCAGTTTCAGTGATGATTTACAACAAATTTTCATAACTTGACCACAAAGCCTCTTTTTTTAGGCTAAACAGTTTCACTTGCACCAAAATGATGCTATGGCAAAAACGATCCTCTAATAGGGTTTCTAAATGCAAACACAAAATACTTTTGCTTAAGGAAGAATTAATTATGCCAGCTAATATATTCCCAGAATAGTTATTTGTGTTTAGACCATGTTAAAAAATTTTGTTTTTGTTTTTGTTTTTTTATGATCATGGGGCTTGAACTCGGCCTAGGCGCTGTCCCTCAGCGATTCAGCTCCTCAGTGATTCAGCTTAAGGCTGGTGCCCTACCATTTGAACCATAGTGCCACTTCTGGTTTTCAGGTGGTTAATTGCAGATAAGAGTTAATTGCAGATAAGAAACTTTCCTGCATGGGATGGTTTTGAACCACAAACTTTTTATCTCAGCCTCATGAGTAGCTAGGATTATAGGCGTGACCCACTGGTGTTTGGCAAATATGTGCAATTTTTAACCATGATTGAAAATGTTGGGAAAAACTACAGAATACTTATAAGCAGCAGTAATTAGATGGGTATAAATATATGTAATATACCAAATATTTTTGCACAATTGAAGTCTTTGGTCATCAAATACATAACAAAACTCATTTGGATCTCTTATTGAACATAGATTATTAATTTTTCAATTCAGAAACATATATATGTATATATATACGTAATTACAAAACTATATAAATAATGCTTTAGTATTTATGGGCAATTCTAAAGAGAGAGAGAGAGAAAGAGAGAGGCAGGGAGACAGGAGACAGAGAGACAGAGAGAGAAACACAAAATACCAAACATTAAACTTACAGGTTGGATATCTGTAATTCCCAATTACATATTGTACTGAAAGGGAAATTACAATGAAATAAAAAATTAGACCATTCTGCAAGGATTCCAAAAAAAATAGTTCTTACACATTACTTGTTTGTTATCTTGATGTGTTTGTGACTAGTTGCGTCATCTGGTTTGCTTTAGGATGAAAACAACACTATCTTGTTCCTAAAATCCAAGGGAAAATTATAAGTGTGCAATTGAAAGAGGTATATATATATTTGGATCAACCTTTATTTGCTTAGTTTTCAAACACTATGTAATGTTTCCAAGTAATAACGGATTTTGCAAATATAAAAAAGTGTTAATGTATTTCTTGTTTTAAATGTATTTCTTATGACCAGATAAGATGTGTTAAGTCAAATGAACCTCAAGATAGAGACACAGGTTGTTTTTTTTTTTTTTTTTTTTTTTTACCTTGTCATTGTTTTTAACGTATTTATAATGTACCATGTGATTTCTTTGTTTCTTTGTATGTTCCTCCCCCACGGCATAACCCCTATTTTCACTGTATTTGATGTCAGTTCCTTGCATCTTTATATACACTTCTCTAAATTGGGGAGGAGGAGGGCAAAAACAAAATGCTTAAATAGGGATTCAGGTTGACCCATTGTAACAATGAGATGTTCAAGACACTATGTTGAAAAACAAACTTTGCAATTTATGTAGTGGAGGGAGGAGGAGTGTAGTTGTAGAGGTGGGAGGGAAGGGATGGTAGGCGAAAAACAAAGGAGGAGACAACAATGCTTGATATTAAATGTACTTATTACCTTGCTCATGTAACTGTAACACCTATATACAGTATTTTTTACAATAAAAACGTATTAAAATGTATTTCTTAAAAATAGAAATATTTTTAAATTCTTATGCATATTTCCAATTAGGCAGTTCAGATGATGTATATATGAATTGTTGTTAGCTAGATTTTATTGTGTATGTGTGGTGGTCATTACGTTTGAAGTTAGGCCCTGGGTGCTGTCCTCTGTCCCTACCCCCGTTTTTTGCTTATTCAAGGTTAGCACTTTCCCACTTGAGTCACATCTTCGAGATTTTTGGTTTTCAGTTGGAGATTAGTCTCTTTATTTCCTGCCTGAGCTGGTTTTAAACCATGTTCTTCAGATCTCAGCCGCTTAAGTAAGTTACCACTTACATTTATTGTTTTCGTTTTATTACCATATACTTTTATTGTAAAGATATTGTACACAGGGATTACAGTTACATTAGTAAGGAAATGACTACATTTCCTATCGAGCATTGTTACCCCCTCCTTTGTTTTTCCCCTACCATCCCTTCCCTCTCCACCTACCTAACTCTTCCATCCCCTCTCCCACGCCCACAGTTGTAAAGTTTGTATTCAACATAGTGTCTTGTACATCTCATTGTTATAATGGGTTAACCTGTATCCCTATTTAAGCATTTTGTTTTTTCCCTTTCCCTCTCCAAATTAGAAAAATGTATATATAAGATGCAGGGCACCAGAATCAATACACTGAGAACAGGGGTTATACTATGGGGGAAGAACATGCCAAAGAAATAAAACCACAGACTACATTATAAATACGTTTAAACCCATACCAAGAAAAAAAAACACGTGTGTACCTATCTTGCTTAACATCATCTTACATGGTCATATGTGCATAGCTTTTGACTTCTTCTGCTTATCCTACATAAATATTAGCTATTGCAAATAAGGGAAAACATGAGACCTATGTTCCTTAGCACCTGACTTACATCACTTAATATAATTTTTCCAAGTCTTTCCATTTCCTAACAAATGGGGCAACATTATTATTTCTGATGGAGGCATAGAATTCCATTATATATAGATATATGCATATATATCTATATATATACATATATATTACATTTTCTTGATCAGTTCATCTACTGAGGGGCAACTGGGTTGGTTCCATATCTTAGTTATGGTAAAAAAAAATGCTGCCATAAACATAGTTGTGCAGTAGCCTTAGCCACTTACCTTTAAATCAGGTGATCTACTGAGTGTTTCCCTGTCCTATTTTGTGAAAATACACCTTTCCAACCGCAAAGGTAAAAGAACAAGTTAAAAGTTGTTCTGATACTCCCAACTCAAAGAAGATACAGGATGTACTTATTTAGGTGCTATGATAAAAAAAATTTGGACTTGTTGAAAGATTGACTTTCTTATGTGTCATTTTGGGAAAAGTGAGTCAAATATTCATAGCATTCCTAAAGAGAATAAAGTAGACCTGTTTTTTAAATGAGGAGTATTAATGAGAAGAAAAGTAGTTTTTGTACCATTACTGTAGCCTACTTGAAAGAGTTTGAAGGTACAGATGATCAGGTATATTTCTTGTGTAGCAATCAATTCTAAAATTCTTTGTTTTTCTCTGCATTTTCAGTTTGTTCTCAACAGGTGTCTTATTTGAAACATACAGCTTAGTACCAGGGGTTTCTGTATTTTACATTTTATGAAAGTAATTTTAGGTTTTTTAAAGCAGAAAAGCTAATAATGATAATCATTCTCTGATATCCTTCACCAAGATCTCCACATTTCATTATATTGGTTTAATATGCTATCAGTATATTTAAATGGTATAAAGTTTGGTTTTGCTTTTGTTTTTTGTGCTGGTATTGGGGCTTGAAATTAATACCTTAGTCTGTCACAAATGCCGGTCATTAATGATCATGCCTGTAATTCTGGCTACTCAGGAGGATCTAAGGATCAAGGTTCAAAGCCAGCCTGGGCAGGAAATATTATGATACTCTTGTCTGTAATTCATTACTATAAAGCTAAAAGTGGAGTGTGTTTCAAGTGGTAGAGCACTGGCCGTGAACAAAGAAGCTAAAAGATAGTACCTACAGGATAGTTCCCAAGTTCTGGGTTTAAGTACCACTACCAACACACACACACAAACACACACACACACACACACACACACACACACACACACACACACGTTTTCTTTCTCCCCAAAGCATGTGGTTTCTGTGTGTGTGTGTGTGTTCTTTACCCTGAAATCCACTTTGTTTTCTTTTTCATTTAGTTGGTGATTTCTACACATGAAGAGCAGAGTAATGGTGTTACTTGAGTCCTGGGTGCCAGTGGTTCTGCTGAGATGACTGAGGTCTGACTTAGTGAGCAATGGGACCCCAGGAAAGCTCCATGAAGTAAATGGATGGAAATATGTGAGAAGATATGCATTCAGGTAATTCTTCAGTCTATCTTCCTCCTGCCAAGGGTCATTCTCTCTCAGGGGGGTAAGTTCCTTTTCTTATCAGGTAAACCTGAACCATGTATGGCTTTGTTTCTGTACCCATATGTGAATAAGGACTTTGAAAAATGTCAGCCATCACAAACTTGCTCTATTTTCTTCTCTCACTATTAGTCATTATGTTGGAAGACTTCATTGTTCTGAGAAATATGGAATGTTTTAGAAATTTTCCTGGGATATTTATAGATGTAGGTCAGAATTTATGGTCCTTTTGCTCTAGTGAATTGAGAAACATTTATGTTAATTTATAGGTAGCCTATAGTGAACTTATTTCTACAGAATAGATGAAATTTTGGATACGATATATTTATGGAAAACCAAAGGATACGAAATATTTATGGAAAATGAAAGACAACTTTACGTACTTTGTCTAAATGAAGCAGAAATTGAAAGCACTTCAAATTTTTCAGTTTTTTTGCCTTTTGATTAATAAAGAAGTTTATGTTTAATTTCAACTAAGGTATTGTGAGAAATACCAAGATATGAGATTCAGTTTCTGCCAATAATTAGATTAAATTAGTAGTAAAGGTCCTCTGTTAGCAGTAACAATTGCAACATGATATTTAAAAAGTTTGTAGTCAACATATTTGTGCAGCTAGGTAGTTTTGTAGTTATAGAATTTTAATGAATTTCTTCAAGCACAAGGAAAAGTTTATGACATGTTAGAGTTTTACACACAGCAAAGAAAATACCAGGTTGTTTTCAACAAATGTTTTCATTTTTCAATATGTGAGTGTGTGTATATGTGTGTGTGATGGTAGAAAGGCTTCAACTTAGGGTATTTTGCCATACCACAATTTCGTTTTTTTTTCTATTTATTGGCAATATGAGTATCACAGAGATTGCTGCTTGAGATCCCTTTGAATCTAGATCCTCACATCTCAGACTCCTATGTAGCTGGGATTACAGAGGTGAGCCACCAGCATTCTGAGAGAACTTTTGTCATGCAAATTATCGGAAATTTAATGTTTGCTCACTGAATGCCAACTGTTGTACGCTACAAGTTTGGGCTAATAGTTTGGGTGTGGCTTGTCTGTAGCAGTTGCTCAGTTTCTAGCAGGGGGCCACCAGGCTATAGTCTCTCAGGAAATATGTAGACCTCTTCCAAACTTAAAGGATGCCTGGTAGGATTTAGGTCCTCTAGCTGTAAGACTGTGGTTTCTGCTGTCTAGTCATCTATCATACATCCACTGTTGTCAGCTCCTAGATACCCCCATATTTCTGTGACAAACATAACTTCCTTACTGTTTCATTCACTCTGTTTGTGTTACTGACTTCTAGAAAGACCTTAATTTGCACTCACTCCTTAGAAGTATCTCATAACCAACTCTTGTGCGAAATAATTACATCTGTAGTCTTTAATTTTGTTATCTACCAGAGCATATTGTGGGGTTAGATGCTACTCATATTGGAAAATAAAAGACTTTCCAAGTGTCTGGGTTGTTATGCATTGACTTTGGTAGATTATTAGCTATTTATTATTAGCTATTTAATATTGTAAGTGGCCTCAATTTCAGAAACTTGTAGTATTGAATTGTTTGAGTTTAGCTGATCAAGTGTGCAGTTTAAGAAAATGAAAGATAATTCTTTGCATAGAGTAAAAAATAATTTGCCAGTTAGAGTGAATGAAAGGCAATTGGGAGTTAACAAATGGTTTCAAGAGCACTGGCAGTGACTTCAGAGATGGGACAGAGGTAAATAGGTTACACATATTTTTTAAAAGAGAACATGTGGCTGGGAATGTGGCTTAGTGGTAGAGTACTTGCCTAGCATGCATGAAGTCCAGGGTTCAATTACTCAGTACTAAATGAACAGAAAAGGCTGGAAGTGGTGTAGTGGCTCAAGTGGGAGGGTGATAGCCTTGAGAAAAAAGAAGCTCAGTAACAGTGCCCAGGCCCTTGGTTCATTCCTCAGGACTGCCAAAAAATATAAAGAGAGAACATGTCAATAATGAATGAGGGAGGGATCCAGAGGTCAAATTCATCACTCAATTTTTCCTGCTCTATTTCATAATCAAGACATCATTCTCAGAGAACCAAAGGGGGAAAAAGATGATCTAGAAAGAACATATCCTATGAAGTAATACCTAAACTTTTTAGTGCAACTGTCCTGTAGAGATAATTCATTAAGTATAATTGTGTCTTGCAATAGCACACGTGCTATCTGGAGATTTTGTGTGAGGGCTGGTCCTGAAACTTGATCAGAGCCCAGTTGTTATTCCTATTTGTTTTCCTCAAGGCTAGTACTCTATTACTTAAGCCACAGTTCCACTTCTAATTTTTTGGTGTTTAAAGGAAGATAAGAGTGGCATGGACTTTGCCTGGTTCACCTGGCTTCAAAATATGATCCTCAAATCTCAGCATTCTCAGGAGCTAGGATTACAGCTGTAACTCACTAGCTCCTAGAGAAGCAATTATTTTTGAGTGAAAGGGATTAAGAATACAGATTATCCAGGAAGATTCACCCTCAGTACTAAACAAACCACCGTGACCAATTTCCGTGAATACACACACACACACACACACACACACACATACACACACGTGCACGCACGTGCACGCCACACACACACACACACACACACACACACACACACACACACACACACACACAAGGGATTGAAATTCTTATCTCCAACTACCCAGCAAAAGCTGGAAATGAAGGTGTGATCGTAGTTGTAAAGTACTGAAATTTGGTGAAAAACCTGGGAAACAGTTCCCTGGTCCATAATTCAGCCCAAAGTCGACCATAAAGAAAACTGAAAGGAGAAAAGAAATGACCATTTGATATTCAAAAATAAGCTTGGGGCTGGCGGTTCATGCTTATAATTTTAGCTTTCAGGAGGCTGAAGTCTGAAGATACTATTTAAAGGCCAGACCGATCAGAAAAGTCCATGGGACTTGTTTTCTGTATGTGTGGAAACCTGGGACTTGAATTTGTTTAGAAGCTCTACCACTACCAGCTTCATATTAGTTGATGAAAGTCCCAAGGATTTTCTTGCCCATGGTGGCTTCACACTTGATACTCAGATTTCAGCCTCTTGAGTCTTGCTGGGCTTTACAATTAACCATCAAAAGGAAGAAGAATGAAACCTGGTGATTGAGCTATGGCTCCAGTGGCAGAAATGAGAAAATAATTTCTGGGACAGCACCCAGACTTTGATATTAACTTCAGGACTAACACACTTACAAAGAATAAAATAAATAAATATAGAGAAGTGTGGGAGAATAAAGAGTCAATTTCAGAGTTTAAAATGAGCCAATCATAGGAGGCACACACCTGTGATGGTAGCTACTCATGAGGTTCAAATATGAGGATCACAGTTGAAAGCCAGCCCAGGTAGGAGAATTCATATACTCAACTCTAAATAGCTAGTTAAAACAAAACAACATCAAAAGAATAGCCACAAGTTTTGCTATGGCTCATGACTTAGTGTGCTAATCATGATTAAACAACAGCAGAACAGCACCTGGGCTAATTTGTAGACCCAGGATCACCATACACAAGGAAATAAAAATACAAATAAAAAAGTATAAGAATTGCTAGGAATATGGCTTAGTGATAGAGTGCTTGCCTAGCATGTTTGAATCCCTGGGTTTGTTTCCTCAGTAGCTCATAAGTAGAAAAAGCTGAAAGTGGCACTGTGGCTCAAGTAGTAGAGCTCTCTCATTGAGTAAAGTAAGTTCAGGACAGTACCCACGCCCTGAGGTCAAGCCCCAGGACTAGGAAAAAGAAGAAAAAATATTGTGAGAAAATCCAATTAAAATTTCAAAATGAGCCCTAAATTTTTGGTGGGTGCTAGTGACTCAGAACGCTGAAATCTGAAGTTTGTTGTTCATAGCCAGCCTGGGCAGAGATGTACATAAGTCTCCAATTAACCAACAAAAAAAGCCAGATATAAAGCTGTGGTTGTAGTCGTAAAACACCACCCTTGAGCGAAAAAAAGTATGAAAGAGTGCCCTTGCTCAGAGATCCAGCCTTAAGATCACAATAAAAAAATTAAATGGTTAGAAGCAGAGAACCTGGAACTGTTGGCTCATGTCTGTAATTCTAGAAATACAGGAGGCTGAAATATAAGATCCAGTGTAAAGGCAAACCCAGTCAAGAAATTCCAGGAGACTGTTTTGCATGTGGTGGCCACACTGGGGATAGGTTTTGTTTATTGAATGGAGATAAGTGTTTCATGGACTTTCCTGCTCAGGCTGCTTACAAACTATGATTGACAGATTTCACCTTCCTGAATCAGGCGAGGCCTTGCATGAGTTTAGGTTCCAGGACCAACACACACACAAAGAATGAAATAAATGAAAAGAAGGGTAGAAGAGAAGAAAGAGGCAATAACAGAGGTTTCAGTGAACCAAATATTGGTGGCTCATATCTGTAATTCTAGATACTCAGGCTGAAATTTGAGGATACTGTTTAACGCTCAGCTCAGGTATGTGAGTTTATAAAATCTTGCTGTCTCTGTCTCTGTCTCTGTCTCTGTCTCTCTGTGTAAATCCTGGAGCTTGACCTTGCACTATTTTGCTCAATGATATACTACTCTCAGATTTTTAGTGGTTAATTGGATAAAAGGTTGTTAAGAACTTTTCTCAATTTTCAGCCTCCTGAATCTAGCCTAGCTCTACATGATTCTCTTCTCTTCAATTAACCTCTCCCCAAAAGCCATATGTTATGGTTAGTTCCATGTGTGCCCTGAGATGAGCTTCAATTTCTACTCACAGGACAAGAAAAAATGAAAAAAAAAGAAAAGAATGTGGAAACAAGCACATATTAAATTTTTAAATGACCCAAATATTGCTAGTCATGTGTGCAATCCTAATTATACAAGAGGCTGACATCTGATGATTGCAGTGTCAAGTCAGTCTGGGCAGGAACATGCTTGAGCCTCTTATCTCCAGCTACAAAGCACAAAACCTTGAGCTGTGGCTGAGGTGGTAATAGCACCAGCCTTAAGTGTGAAAGCTAAGATATAGGCCCCAGAGTCAGAGGTCAAGACACAGGACCAATAAAATTTTCAAAGGAGAGGATGAATAGAGGCTGAAATCTGAGGAACATGGTTCAAAGCTAGCCCATAGAAGAAAGTCCATGAGGCTTTCTCTTTGTGTGCATCTGTGTGCTGTTTTGTTCAGGATAGAGCTCCACCTCTCCCAGCTTTTCATTGATTAATTGGAGCTAAGAGTCTCATGGACTTTCCTGCCCTGGTTGGCTTTGAACCATGATCTTCAGATTTCAGCCAACTGTTTCATGCTTCGCTTGGCATAAGAGTCTTATCTCCTATTAACTACCAAGAATTTAAAAAAAAAACTGGAGTTCAGCTGTGACTCAAGTGGCAAACTGGGCAATCACTTTCTAGGAAATCACCCAGGGCCTTAGTTCAAGCACCAAGACAAAACAAGTATAGCCAAAAGCTATAATTTGGCTCATGTTGTAAGCCGCTAGTTTTGAAGAAAAAACTCTGGCATTGCATACAGGCCTTGATTTGTAGCCCCAGGACTACATATATACAGAAATATAAAACAAGGACATTTTTAAAAAGAAAAAGTGGAAAAAAGAAAATGTTAACATTTCAAATGAGCAATGGGTTTGTGGTTCATCTGTATAATTGGAGCACCTAAGGAAGCTGAAATCTGAGGATCATGGTTTGAAGCCAGACTAACCAGAAAAGTACACTAGAATCTTAGGTCCAATAAGCCAGAAAAAACTAGAAGTGGAGCTGTGGTTGAAGTTGTAAAACATCAACGTTGTGTCAAAAAGCTCAGAAATAGATGGGCGCTGGTCGCTCTAGCCTGTAATCCTAGCTACTCAAGAGGCTGAGATATGAAGATCATGGTTTAAAGCCATCCTGGGAAGGAAAGTCCATGAGACTCTTATCTCCATTTAACCACCAGAGAACTAGAAGTGACACAGTGGCTGAAATGGTACAGCATTGGCCTTAAGCTGAAGAATTCAAAGACAGTATTCAGGTCCGGAGTTCAACCCGTACCCTCCTTAAAAATAGGTAAGAAATAGCAATGAGGCTCAGAGATAGGGTCTACTGACCACAATAAAAAAGCATTGCGGTTGAAGACAATACCTGATTAAATATATTAAAAAAAGTTAGAGGCTGGTTGCTCAGGCCTGTAAACCAAGTTACCCAAGAGGCAAATTCTAAGGGCGGCAGTCAAAGCCAGTCGTAGCTGTGTGTAATAACCAGTAATTGTGTAATACCAGCACTAGGGCTTGAACTTGCCCAGTTTTTCTCAAGGCTAGGGTTCTACCACCCCCAGCTTTTTGGTAATTAAATAGAGATAAGAATCCCAGACTCGGGCTCGGAAGTTGGCATAGTGGTAGAGAGTTTGCCTTGATGCATGAGGCCCTGGGTTTGTTTCCTCAGAACCACATAAGCAGAAAAAGCCAGAAATGGTTTTGCAGCTCAAGCGATAGAGTGCTAACCTTAAGCTGGAATGCTGAGGGACAGTGCCAGAGTTCAGGTCCCACAACCAATAGAAAAAAAGTAAAGGAACCCCAGATTTTGCTGCTCAGACTGGCTTCAAACCAAGATCCTCAGATTTCAGCCTCCTTAGTTTGCTGGGATTTGCATGAGACTATACAAAAAAGAAAGAAGCTGCAAGTTGAGCTGTGGCTCAATTGGCAGAACGGAGCAAAATCTCAGACAGTGGCCAGTCCCTAGTTGGAGAAAAAAGAAACACAAAAATTTTCAAAAATAAATAATAAATTGTAATAGAGAAAAAAATGTTTAATATGATACAAAGGAAAATTATGTTTCTTTTACATGCAGCAAGCCAAAACAAACTACAAAGTTTCAAAATGACATAGTGAGAGTAAGGGGAAAAAGAAAATTTTATAAATTCATGTAAATATTAAATACAAACTGAAATGGCCAAAATCTACTGTGATCTCTCACTCAGATCTCTCACTTGTAATTGTTAACACACAATTGCCCTCCATTTTCAGCATATAGTATGGGGATTTAGAAATGACCTCTCTTTGCAGGGATATTCCTACTTTAGCGTCTTGAGTTATAACTGCATGCATTGCCCTCATTTTAATACACAAATTATCCTTTAAAACTCAACATCAATATTGAAATGATGGATTATGTGTAAAAGCATGAAGAAACATCAGAGATCCACCAGAGATCCTCTGAGGAATACAATCATAACAACAGAAGAGCACATAACACTCAAGGTAGGTAACAGAAGGAAGATTTAGGTTGTTTTTTTTTTTTTTTTCGTATGCAGGAGGTTGAAAGCAGGGCCTCATGCTTGATCGGCAGGTATAAAATTCAGTTACATTAATTATATCCATACTACTTTGTAACCATTACCTCTGTTTGTGAACATTCTTTTCAATACTGATGGAATCCACACAATCATTGAGTAATAATCACCCCAAATGACCTGTCCCAGAAAATTTTAACCTTCCATTTTCTCTTATGAAATAGTTTAGTCAATATATTTCACATAAATAGATTATTTTTGTGTCCATCCATGACAGACATATATTAAATGCAGACTTTTTTGGATGAGTCATATTTTATGCATACCTTATATTTTATAAACCTATTCATCTGATAGACACTCCAGGTGTTTCCAACTCCTATTGTGAACATTGCTGAAGTTATCATTAGCATATGAGCTATTAGTTTTTGTTTTCATTTCTTCTGGGTATGCAATGAGTAATGGAATTGCTGGGTCAAGTGGCAATGCTATCCTATGTTAGAAGAATGTGTCAAATTCTACCATAATTGCTATATCACTTTTCATCAACACAAAAATGTATAAATGCTCAATAAAATGTACAAAAATATTTCAAATATTCTACAGCTGTGCCCTAAAGGATCATTTTTTAACTTAAACTTGGTTTTATTTGGGCCATGCAGTCCTGGAAGTATGTAGCATTGTCTAGAGCTGAAGTTAGAACAATACCAAATGCCCCTGATCTAGCCTCCAAAAATATTTATTCTGGTAATAATTTTTTTCCTAGAGATAAATTTTAGTTATTATATGCATGGTAACTCTCACTTTGAATTTTAAAATGACATAAAACTATAACCATTCTGTGTACCATCTTTATAATAAGAAAAATTATATTTACAAAAAATATAAAAAGACCAACGGGTTTGAACTATCTAAGGTAGATGTCAGCTTCCCAGCAGAAAAATACATTACAATCACAGTCTGATAATGACCGAAGCAAAATAATACAATAAGAACTCATCTCAAGTAAAATGAAGAGTAAAGACTATGGGCAGGGTTCAAGGGGTAAGGCACTTGCTTGCCAAGTACCAGCTTCTGAATCAAAACCCCAGTACTGCCAAGGGATAAAATAAAGTATTAAAACATAAGGAAAGGTGCAGATAATAGTATGATGTATGACATGGTGGTACACACCAGTAATCCAAACACTTGGGAGACTAGGCAGTAGAATTTTGAAATTAAGATCAGTCTTGGTTACATAATGAGACTGCATGTTAAAGAATAACATAGAATAAAATAAATCAAACTACATTTTAAAGAAAAAGGTGTAGTTCAATTCTAATTAAAGCAGTTTTGCATGTGCAAGGAACTGATACAATGCACAAAAATTACATGCTTTATTAACTACAATGTCAGTTTATCAATGCAGTACTAGGTGCCCCTTGGCTGGAATCCCTCTTGAGGCAACCTAAGGCAGTTGTTGCACCTGTCTTCTGGGCTGGACTGAGGGCATTCCTGGGCAAACTTTTTTGATCTCCATTCGTGGATACCACTTACAACTCTTTTTTTTTTAGTAGACACCCTAGAAATCTCTCCCAATAACAGCCTTCTGGTATTCAAGTTAGGTTATCTTTTGTATCTCTAGGGCTCTCCTCCCCTTTGTCTGGAACTGCTCTGTTCCTGGGCCCACAATCAGCAACTTGTTCTGAGAAGAGTGGTAGCTATTTTGCTAGCCACCTTTATCCTCTTCTATCTCCTCCTCAAATTAGTCTTTGGTATCAGTATGAGTCTGTTCAGAGGGTAGAGCCAGCCTGGGCTGGCTTTGAACCGTGATCCTCAGATTCAGTCTCCTGAATAGCTAGGATTACAGGCCTGAGCCACCTGTAACCGGCCATCATTTCTTTCTTCCAGGAACATTTCAGGGGAATGGAATAGCACAGCTGCACATACATTCATTAACAATTGCCCAGGGGTGAACCAGATGCTTACAACAAATCCACTGACCTTGATATTGCCTTTGGTGTCCAAAAGGATGTTGTTAGTCTTAAGGTCTCGGTGTGTGATTCTATTTTGGTGTGAACAGCACTTAAATTTTGTGTTACGAGCCTCCTGGCTTCATCCTCATATAGGTGGCAGGATTTTAAGATCCACTCCAGGAGATATCACCTAGTGGCCAGTTCCATGATGAAATACACATACCCTTCCTTCTCCATAACCTGGTACAACCTGATGATGTGTTTTTGCCATACCTTCTTAAAAATGTCCACCTCATTTTTTAGCAGATGATGAGGACTCTAACTTCCAGAGTATTTTGAATGCCACATCCTTGTCGGTGAGGTGGGGATGGGCCAGTTTCACTTGTCCATAGGGACCTTTGTCATGAGCTCTTTTATCTGGTATTGGTTGATGATCTCCTCCTTCAAGGAGCTTGAGGATGATACTTTGTGTTCTTTCATCATTCTGCTTTGATGGCAGGTAGCAAATCTTCCTAAAATAAACTAAATAAAATAATGTAAAAGCCAGAAAATGTAAAAAGAAATACCAAAATCCAAACGACAACCAGACCCTGTAACCAAAAAATTCATTTAGCTTTGATTCAGTCAAGCGTGTCAACAAGCAAGAACTCCCAACTCTATTAACTGGTATAGGTTGGAACACAGTGGCTTCCTATATATCCTGCATGACATCACCCAATGGAGAAATCAGAACCAGGCATAGTGATATCATGGAGGAAATAGACCAATCAGAGTCTGAGGTCAGAGGAAAAGTGGACCAATCATAGCCTGCCAGCCTTGACACTAACTCTTAAGCTTCAAAGGACTCCAGGTGGGCTTGAGGTTGCTCTGGTCATTAGCATGGCATTTCTGAAACCACTAGGACAGTGGTCAAAATCCTCTGATTTTCTAGAGAACTACTACATCTTACTTCCTCTAAATTGCTTCTCTGGAGACACTAGCTAATAGCCTCCATTCTTGATGACCACCTTATCCTATATCTTTTTCCAGCAATGGCACTGCACAAAGGCCTCCCTCCTTGTCAATGTCAGCTGTGTCCTACAACTTCCTTTAAAGGGACAAGTTCCAGGCTGGCTTTGAGCCACCATCCTCACAATTCACCTTCCTGAGTAGTTAGGATTATAAGCCTGGGCCATTGGTAGGTACTTAGCTCATCTCTTACATTTGGAGGAAGTGTGCTTGTTAGAAAGGTAGGTTTTAGATATGTCCTTTTAGCACTTTAAATTTGCTATCCTTGCTGTCTACTAGTTAATCTAGTTTCTGATGAGAAATTTGTCATAATATCATTGAAGATCACTTGTGTGTGATAAGTTGTGTCTCTGCTCTTTGGGAGGTTTTCTGTCTTTGTTTAATTAGAATGAGTCTTAGTGTGGAACTGTATAATTATGTTAATTGACTTTTTGAGCAGGTAGATTCCTGCATAGAAGGGTTCATGCTTTCAATGAATATTGGGAAGGTATTGGTTATTATTCCTTCAATTATTCTGTATTTCTTTTTTCCTCTGTTTATATTAAAGATATAAACATTATAAATATTAATATAAATGTTTATATTATACATATAAACATTATACATTATACATACATTACATATTCACATTGTATATGGAATATACATATATGCCTACGTATTTATATCATACATACATTTATAAATATATATATTTATTTTCACATAGCTCCCAGTTTTGTGATTATTTATGGTAGGAAGTTTAGATTGATCGTAGCTACTCCATCTGAGTTAGAGTAAGCAGAGCTAGCCACCCCCCCTCTCTCTGATTTCCTGACTCTCTCAGGTTTCTGAGCACAGGGCCATTGCTTATGTTCTAGTGTATGCTGTTATCTTTTGCAATGTCATGTTCTGCTTCAATGGCCACCAGGCCTGCACCTGGAAGAGGGGCTGCTCCAAAGTCAGCCTGCATGGATGCACCTGCCTGCCTCTGTCTTGATGTCAGAGTCCCTGAACCTACTGGGGTGGCCTTAACAGATCCACTGTTCCAGGTCTGATGAAAGATGACTGTGGGCGGCACAAACACAGCCTCTTTTTTTTACCCATTGGAGGTCTGCGCTGGAGCTTGGGGGTGTTCCCCTGTTGGTGGCTATGCTTGGAGCAAAGCTTACGGCTGCAGAAGCCTCACTGTAGCCTGGCTTCTGGGGCACAACAGATGCCACAGTTTTCTCTGGGGACTTTTCAGAATAAATGGGCAGGTCCAGTAGGAGAAGCTGAGCTTAGGAGGACCCTAAACACAGGGTGGGCAATGGAGTTGGGAAGGGCAGAATTTTTCCAGGTTGGCAGGGGGGAGATGATGAGCCTGTATTAGTAGTCTGCTGGCTTCCAAAAGAAAAGCTAGATTTACTTGCTACCCAGAAATATCCCTCTGAAACTGGTTGTACCAGAGAGTCCCATGCTGTTGGGAGGAAACTGCTAAAGACTGCAGTAGATGGACCAGGATCATTTGGTGTTGTTTGTCAGCAATTAAATGCTTTCTCTGGCAGAGGGAATCTGAAGATTCCCTAACACTGCAGATCCAGGGAAGCCAGAGCCCAAGCAGACACCAGGGTTGGTCAGCTGCACACTGGGCAGGCTGGTAGGTGAAACCTTGCTGGATGGCTTTGCAGAGTCCCCAACCTACTGGCACAAGAACCTGCCTAGCATCTCCTCAACCATAGAACTTGGAGACAGCAGCTGTTCCAACTTGGACATGAAATGTCCAGCTGGCAAGAGGCTGTTTTGGTTAGTGTGGGTCTGGGAAGAGTGGCAGGCTTGCTGCTGGAGAGAGCAGATGCCCCTTTCAAGGCATCTGGGGGAAGGGGAGCCCCTGGAAATGGGCTCATGGAAAGGCTGGTCTGTCCTGCTCAAAGAGAACACCTCCAGATTGTTTGACTGTTTGGTTGGGTGGGGCAGTTCACCCCTTGGAAGCAGTGATATTAGGAGACAGTGTTGATGAAGTTATGACAAAATTAAACCAATCGCTGAGTAGCAAAAGAGTAAGTTTTGCTGAACTGCCCATGGCAGGTGGAGTTGAGGTCATGGCTGCTTCTGTCTTGAATGATCAAGAGGCATTGTCACCAGGAGACAAATGACTGGATGCTGGCATGGAGCCCAGTGGTTTTAGGAAATTTATCAGAGAGCCCTACTTGGCTTGTATGTCAATAAATAACGCTAATACTGTGTGTAGAGTTAGGGCTTTAGAACTGGGCATCATAGCTTGATCATTTTGAAGGGCTGCAGACACCTCCTGGAAGCTTGTGGAGCTTTAGGAGGTCTGAGTACATTATGAGAATAAATGTGGTCCTCTGAGCTTCATCCTTGGTTTGCAACAGGGCTGAGCCCTTCCTTCTTGCTGTCCTGGTTCCCTCAGGGTTTGGGCTGGTTTCTGGCAGGTAGAAAAGTTTAGTGTTTCTTTTATTCCATAAGCCTCACTCTGAAGGGCTGTGTAGGCAGGGAGGATTGATTCATTGGGAGGTCTTTCTTTGAGTATGGCAATCTACATAACTCAGAGCACATCTTGGCTTTCTCTCTGAATGTTTAGTTTCTGTGGAATACCGGTGCCTGAAAGGCCTAACAGTTCAAGGCTCCAGAGGTTTTCTCGGTTTCTAGACATATCCATGGATTGTTCTTTTTCATCATACAAAGACAGCTCTAACTTCCTCCTTTAGTCATGTTCTACTGAGCCCTTTGGCACTAGCATAAATTAGGAAAGACAGGCAGGGCTGTCATGTTCCTAAGGAAAGCAGACAGGGCTGCCTTGTTGCTGAAAGAAAGTATGCAGGCCTGTGTTGTTACATAGTTTCATTTTATTCCACAATGTTGGTAAATAAAGCCTCCAGATTGGAACTCAGGAGATGCCCATGATCATTGCTCCATTCCTCTTCCCTGCTCTTACCATACTGCCTTTCTATTTAAATTCATTTTTAATTTTTGTCAGAAGCAAAGAGGCAATTTAAAATTCTCATGTAATTTTTATTCATGAATTACTAAAATACATGAAGAACATGTTAATTCAAGCAATATAAAATGGAAGATGGCATGAATTTGATCTCTTTCCCTCTACTATTTCACTTTTGCTCTACCCTGGGGTGATCACTGCTACTAGTTAGTTATGTATCCCTGTATCTAAAACAAATGTGCACGAAGGACAGGCTTGCCCATAGCTACCCATGGTCCCCAAAACTACTATCTTAGTAGGAGGTCAAATTTTCATTCACACTATGGAGATTCAAACTTCTATACTCAGGTTCACAGACCTGAGCCAATTCTGTGCTGGAACCACATGACTGAAGGTGGTAGCTCATTGTTCACTAAGGAAGAAGTCTGCAATAGCTGGAAATCTGCCCTCTGCCTTTCCGACTAAGTCACAGTATCAGGTATGAGGACTAAGGAGTTACACAGGCCTTTTAGAGTTTAATTGACTTTGGGTTTTAACTATTGTATTTCCAAGTTTCGCTTCAGATCAAATATTGGGCCTGCACAGCAGCAGCCCAAGAGGAAGTGATGTCCAGAACTTGTGTAAGTGTTACAGATTATTTGAATGTTTTTACTGAAATTTCTTTTTTCCTACAATACACACCTGTGGCCAAATGTGGGCTTTCTTACAGCTAGATGACCGATGGCACAACACTGGATCAAGCTTATACCTAGTTCTGCAGCATTGTTCTGGAATATGGGCTGTTTCAGTCTTAGATTTAGAACTCCAATTTTTCTCCCCTTCTCTTTCTCCTCCCTCTCTGTCCTTAAGCAAAGAATTCAAATAATCATTTGTTGAAAAAAATGCTTGGAAAACTGTCATAATATTAAACAGTAGTGTCCACCTTTCAAGCCTGACAATTGTGTTAAAACAGGTGGAGAACAAGCATAATAAAAAGTAAGTGCACATACAGATGTGCACACCCGAGCCCACAACTACCCCAGATAGACACTTACATACACAGAAACACTCAAAAAAACCACAGGACATTTAAACCTTGTTTCTTAATAATTTAAAAACACCAAAACATTTGATGCAGTCAAAAAATCACTAGCGCACGCACGCACGCACATCACACACACACACACACACACACACACACACACACACACACACACACAGAGCTAATACTGGAGCTTCAACGCAGGATGTAGTTAATGTCCCTGAGATTTTGAAATGAAAGCTAACACTTTACTCATTTGCACCATAGCTCTACTTGTGTCTTTTTAGTGGCCAATTGGAGATGAAAAACACATGGACTTTTCTGCAAAAGTTGACTTCAAACCACAATACTCACATCTCAGTCTCCAGAATGATTGAACAATTTACATTCTCACCAGCAGTGATAGAGTTCCCTTTTGGCCACACCCATGACAGCATTATTTACTAATCACTTTTACATTTTTTTATTAGCCTTCCTTACTGCAGTGAAGTGGAATTACAGTGTTGAATGGTTTACATTTCCTTTATGTTCAGAGATGTTGAACATTTCTTTATGTGTCGATTGGCCATTCGTACTTACTCTGAGAAGTCTGTCTTTAGGGCACTGCCTCATTTATCAATTGGGATGTTACTTGAGGGTTTATTGGGGGTAATCTTTTGTGCTCTATTTATATTTTTCCTATTAGGTCCTTGTCTGATGAATAGCTCACAAAATTCTTTACCCATTCTGTGGGTTTTGTACTTAGCTTATGTTCTTTGCCAGACAGAAACTTGTAAGTTTCATGCAATCCCGTTTATCCAGTTTTTCTTTGATTTCTTGTGATTCTGTATCTTTAGTTAGAAACTTTGGAGCTGTGTTCTAGGAGCCATGGTGTTTCCTCTGCCACTTCTTGTAATATTTTCATGGTTTCTGGCCTTATATTGATGGCTTGGCATATGTGGAGACCATTTATTTGATCTGCCTACAATTCTTTGGTTCACAGAGACAGCAAAGTGGTACCCTTTCTAAGTAAGATGAGTTGGTTCATGGTTATTTAGAAGGGGGATGGCTACTCAGAAGTGTGAATACGGAAATCATAGGTGGTAGGCTCAGGTATAATTATTTTAATTACATTTTTAATTATAAGTACAATGAATACTAATCAGTGACATTTTTTCATCAACTCCCCCATCCCTGAAACTCAACTCCTTCCTCTCAATTTTTCTAGTTTCATTGAGTATGAGTTGAAAATTGTGATTTCATTCATCTCCTTCTGCTTTTCAAGTGTCAGTTTCCTCATATACATTTTATTGTACTGTTAGATTTTCTAAAGGATTACACCATTTAAATTCTTTCCAACATATACTGTACTTCATGAAATATATATATATATATATATATGTGTATATATATATATATATATATATATATGTATATGTATATGTGCATACAACACTCTATATGTTTACATATAGACCGAGCTTCTACATATGAGAGAAAACATACACCCTGACTTCACAAAATTTTTTCCAGGTCCACCCATTTCTTTAAAAATGATGCAATATTCTAATGGATGAGAAAAAATTACTCTGTGTTCATTTCCCTAACATCACCTTATCTGACCTTTCCTGCTTGACTCAGACATATACTAGATATTGCAAATAAGGGAAACCATGGGACCTATGTTTCTTTGGGCCTGGCTACTTCACTTAATATAATTTTTTCCAAGCCTTTCTATTTCCTAACAAATGGGGCAATGTCATTCTTTCTGATGGAGGTATAGGATTCCATTGTGTATACATTCCACATTTTCTTGATCCATTCATCTACGGAGAGGCATCTGGTTTGGTTCCATATCTTAGCTATAGTAAATAGTGCTGCAATAAACATAGTCGTGCTGTAGCTTTAGTGCGGCCTTGTTTGTAAACATTTGGGTAAATGCCCCAAAGTGTGATTGCTGGGTCATAGGGGAGCTCTATGTGGAGTATTTTGAGGAACCTCCATACTACTTTCCAAAGTGGTTGAACAAATTTACACTCCCACCAACACTAAGGTATGAGTTCAAATGTATTTTTCTTTCAATTGATTGTTTCTAACACATTTATAAGATTATTTATTTGTTGCTTTGTCTGTCCCTCCCTCACAGTATAACACCTGCTTTCACTTTATTTGATGTCGGTATAATTTGTGGAGGGGGAAGGGAAAAACAAATCGTTTTAATAGGGATACAGCTGGACTCATTGCAACAATGAGATGTACAAGTCATTATGTCAAAAAATGAACTTTACAACTTGTGGTGGGGGGTGGCAGTAGCGGGGAGGATTGGGTGGGAGGGCGGGGATAGGATGGGAAGGGATGGGAATGGGGAAACAAAGGAGGAGGCTACAATGCTTGATAAGAAATGTACTCATTATTTGCCCATGGAATTGTAACCCCTCTGTACAGTATTTTCACAATAAAAAGATTAAAAATAAATTAAATTAAATTAAAAATAAATAAATAAATCCAAAAAATACCATATTTTCTTAATCCATTCATCTATTGAAGGCATTTGTGCTATATCTATACCTTGACAATGAACATAGTTGTGTAGGTGGCCTTACTTTATCCTGATATTTAGTCTTTTGCATAAATATTCAAGAAAGGTAGTACTGGACCACAAGGTAGATCTAGTTGTTTTGTGTTTTTTTTTTCAGTGTAGTTGAAAAAGTTTACATTCCCACCAACAATGGTTTTTGATCACCCTAAAGTGAGATGGAAAAAGAGCAGCAAGTCATGTGGCTTTGTATTGTTGTTGTTGTTGTTGTTTTTGTTTGGTCATGGGACCTGAACTCTAAGCCTAGGTACTGAAGTTCAACTCTTCAGCTCCAGGATAGAACACTACCACTTGAGCTACAGAACAACTTTCAGCTTTTTCTGTGTATGTGGTGCTGAGAATCAAACCCAGGGCCTCATGATTGCAAGGCCAGCACTCTACCAGAGAGTCACCTTCCCAGCTCATCTCAAGTGTTTTGGTTTGCATTTACTTTATAGCCAGAGATGTTGAACATTTTTATGTGACTACTGGCCAATTGTATTTCCTTCGAGTAGTCTCTACTTGGCTTGTTTGCCCATTTTTTAATTGGGTTTTTAATTCTTTGCTAGTATAATTCATTGAGCTCTTTGTATATTCTGAAGTAGACCTGGCAAAGATCTGTCCTTCCATAGGCTTCCTTTAGTTTGCTAATGATATCCTTTGACATGCAGAAACTTCTTAGTTTGATACAATACCATTTGTGAATTCTCTCTTTGAGTCCAGGCATTATTGATTGTGAACTCTATATTCCTGTTCAGTGGAAGCCAAAGTTAGCAAGGCTTATACTTTCGGAACAATCCTTTCTATAATTCAATCCTAGTGATGGACAGGTATGGTTGCCCCAGTTTTACAGGTAGAAAGGTCAAAATCGAATATTTTTTTCAAATTCTTTAAGCCACACATCTAGTCAAAGCATAGTCTAGAACCTATATTATTCTTGTATAGTCTCAAGATAGGTTTTCCTAGTGACTTTCTTTATATTTCTTCCTTAACTCTGTAAATCTGCGTACAATATGGTAGCTAATGACCACATGAGAATGCTGAGCACTGTAAATTGTGGTGTTGTATTGGTTTTGCTGTAAGGATAATGTGCACCATGGACTTGGAACACTACATAGAAAACAATGGGGAAACTACATCTTTGTTTGTTTTGCAAGTCCTGGGGCTTCAGCTCAGAGCTTGGACACTGTCCCTGAGGGTCTTTTGCTCAAAGCTTGTGATCACTCTACCACTTAAGCCATACCGCTAATTCCAGCTTTTTCTGTTTAATTGGCACTGAGGAATCAAACTCAGGCCTTCATGCATTCTAGGCAAGCAAATTACCAATAAGCCACATTCCAGCTCTTCGGTTTTTTTAACGAGTTTCCCACTTTCTTGACCAGGCTGGCTTTGGACTGTGATCCTCAGATCTCAGCTTCCTGAATACCTTCGATTATAATCATGAGTTACTGGTGCCTGGTAAATGGTGATTTTTAACCTACTTTTAATTTTCCTCATTGATGGAACAGCTCAGTAGATAACATGAAAAAAGGAGAAAGGCAGAGGGAAAAGCAACAGTAGTAGATACTAGAAAAGGAAAGGAAAGTAGTACAAAAATTGGCAAAATAAAGTAAAGGGTTGCAATTAAATTAATAACAATAGACCAATGTTGCTTTTTTTATTTTACAAACATATAGTACTTTTACATTCCATTAAC